>NC_054754.1:28339579-28703329 GCF_018143015.1 Lytechinus variegatus
GGCCATGATCAAAATCTCTGGATGTTTCCAACTCTTGTCTCTAAAGCTCCTTCATAGCATGATCTGAGATCTCTCTTTCGGTCATCCTCTGGTTGCATGCCCTTTACCCCTCCCCCTATCAATTTCGTGATGGACGGATCAAGACGTTGAGGTGGGGTTTCAGGAGTAGCGTCGTCATGACGGTGGTTTGTTGCTACCAGGATGTAGAAAGAAGCAATCGTTTCCCCTCATACAACCCCTTTCAGACTGAAAGTGATAACACACTTGCCGACCTACAAACCAAAGATACAAATAAAGACATTGGTATTTTGATAATTAATTCAAAGTTTAACCCTAGACTGAACCAAAATTTCAGTTCACACTTCTATGGAATGCTAGATGTCACTTTAATTATTCTCTATTCATGGCAAAGTTCAACAAATGATTTAATAGAATTGAATTTTATACTCATATTTTCCTCATTTCATGACACAATTTTTGGACCTTTGGCCGAAAAATCAAATAAATGTTCACATCGTGAATCAGTTGATAACTAGCACTCCATAAAAGTGAGGTTGAAATTAGACTATTGCTATGAGTATACCTAAGTAAACAGAGTACAATTCACAGAGCAAAATGCTGAAAATGTCATCAAAATCGGATAACAAATAACAAAGTTATTGAATTTTAAAGATTTGCATTATTCTGGTGAAACAGTTCTAGGTATGTCTTCATGAATATTCATTAGGTGGGCTGATAATGTCTCATCTCCACCACTTTCCTTTTTCTTATGTTATTACATAAAATCATAATTATTTCATTTTGCCATACATGTGTAAATGATGTGTCTCCATTAAGATGAAATAAGTTGCAGCAAGAAATAACTAATGCACTTAATCTGTTCAAAAACGGGCTGTTCGTTTATGCTGCAACGCCACCTTCAGGGCACACACATCTCCATTGTTTAAATCTTTGAAATTACCAAAATTTGCAGATATTCTTTCCCAAGGAACATCTTTATTTATGTATAAATTTAAATATTCCATGTTGCCAGATACTTTTTATGACAGTTTTCATTTGAACTCTGATTATCACTCAATTAATACAAGAAAAAAGGGCGACTTTCGTCTTCCAAAATTTACAAATTCTTTTTTACAAAATAGATCAATTAGATTTCAGGGATAAAAAAATGGAATTCTCTAAACAGTGATTTAAAGGGTACTTCGTATAACATTTCATTCAAAAATAAATTAAAGAGCACAATACTTGCCAGTTATTGATATATTCAAATTATGCTGAATGATTCTTATTATTTCTTTGATGTTAGTTAATTCTTAAGTTTTCGTATGACTTTCTTGTTATATTTCTATCGTTATTTATTTTATGTATCTAATGTAATTGTATTCTCATTGTATTTGATTATTTTGTATGTCGAGGGTTGCTTGTTTACAAGTTTTAAACTTTTTTTTAGCAATCCTGGTATATTATGTACTACGTTGTTTATATACGTTATATTATTGTAATTTGATTTTTATCTTATTTTTATCTCATACCAAAATGTTGTCAAATCAATTTTTTTGGTTCTTGGTAGAAACTTTTTGAATAAACCTAATTTCATATAATAAAATACAAAAGAACAAGTGGGGATATGACATCATCAGCCTACCTAGTGAATATTCATGAAGACATGCCTAGAACTGTTTCACCGGAATAACGTAAATCTCTGAAATTCAATAACTTCGTTATCCGATTTTCATAAAATTTTTAGCATTTTGCTCTGTGAATTTTACTCTATTTATCGATATAAATATCTTCAGCCTGGAGCATCCCTTTAATAGTATTACTGAATTTTAAAAAATATTTTGAAATGACATACTTGCAAACAATGTGAGACAAGAAATCTGGACAACATAAAATTCCAAATTCAGAGACATTACATGGAACATTTTAAGAAGACAATGCAATTCACTGTAACATTGGACTGTTGGCAGATATGACATATTTGTGTGTCAGCAGAAAAAGAATAATTATCAGAATCTTTTACATCACCTCATGCGAACTCTTCAGCTTAGTCATGCACATGCATTTGTATTCATGTTAAAAATTAATTGTATGTTGTATTTATTTTGACTTTACATTTATTGTACGTATTGATCTTTTACAAATACAGAAACAAGTGAAATGTGAATTTTATTCCTTGATTGTATATTGATATGATTCTAATAATGGTAAACCTTCACATATATTGCTATGTCAATTTAATCTCACTTTGCCAGATTCCCATTTGGTCTCACCTAACAAAATTTTATCCTGTTCATCCATAAATTAATCTGTCTAATATCTGGTTTGCCCATTTCATGCAATAACTGCTTGGTCTATACTACCTAATACCACTCATACTATCTGGGTCCTGTCTTACAAAGAGTTACAATTGATCCTATCAATCGTAACTCTATGGAAATCCATCAGTGTCATAATTTTTTTCTGCAGGAAATTTTCAAAATGTCCTTTGTAAACAAAGGAGAACACACCATATTGTCAAGAAATCAATGAATGTATAGATATACATTTATATCTAGAATTTTTTTTAAACAAACATGTATTTTATATGTTGACTTTGCTGGCTTTTCATAGTTGCGATTAATCCAATCAATCACGACTCTTTGTAAGACGGGCCCAGATCATATAAACTGGACAAGGATCAGATGAAAATTAGAAGACTGTATTGGTACCAACAGGATAAAATAGCAAAATAGACTATTTGCGATGGATGGATTCTTATTAATTTTGAATTATGTGTTTAATAAGGAATCAAGAAATAATGCATATCTTCACAGAGTAGACCAAATAGATCAAGTCATAACAATTAGACCAACTGATATTATTAGACCAAGTGGCTACAACCCACAAACATCACTTACCACCAGAACTTTTATTGCCACCCCTTCCTCCTCTCCATGGCCCCCTAGGGCCCATCCCTCTATCAGGGGGTCCACCGCGCCCTCGATCAGGGAAGCCACCCCTACCACGGGGTCTCATGCCCCTCCCTCGAGGCCCTGGGAAATTAGGGCCAGGCCCAGGTCCAAAACGGGGACGGAACTGCCCACCAGGTCCCATTCCAGGCCCTGTTATAAAAAAAGAAAAGAAGAATTTTTTAACAATCCTAAAATGCTAAATTTGCCGGAAGGCATGATACAATAAAGGCAAATTCCAAACAGCTCACATTTATTTAGAATGTTAGAGTAAACTTTCATCTTTCATGGTTAGGAAATTTATTCTCCTCAATCTGCCTTCTTCACATCGTAAGATTCTTGTAGAAGGGACAAGTAATATTGAATATGCCACATATTTTACATACATTTCTTTGACATTGCACATTCACAAATTCATTTTTACGATTGAATTATGCTGTTTTCTAGAACAAGGTTCACACAAAACTCTGTTGCTAATTCATTCTTGGCAAACAATAGAACAAGCATAAAATTTAAAAAACTGGGCATATGTATTGTACTGCATTTGAAGTGGGGGGAGGGGGTATTAAAATCTTTTATATCTCTTTCCCACTGTGGTGCGATCCTTCACGAGTGTCACAATCAGCCGTTTGTGAAAATTTTGCACCATTCAAGAATTTCAATTTGTTTAGGTACCTTAAGAAGCCAATACGCATAGACTTTTTACTGTAACAACTGTAAATTTATACCCCCCAAAAAAAAACTGCAAGAAAAATTTGATCCCTTACCATCAAAAGGTGGTCCTCCACCCATTGGGCCTGGACCGGGACCCATAGGAGGAAATGGTCCTCCGTGGTCGTTATGAGGTCCAAAGTCTCCTGGTCCACCTGGACCAAAGTTACCTGGTCCACCTGGACCATGTCCTGGACCTTGTCCAGGGTGGAATGGGGGTGCATTACCTCCATCTTGCTGTTGGTTATCTGAAGGAGGAAGTAAAGGTCAAAAGGTGAAATATCAATGTTAAATATGTTCAATTCGCTGCTGTGAAAAATAACTCACAAATAAAAAAAAACTTGACCATTTTTCTACAAAAGAACTTGAGTTTTGCAATCTTTTTGCAAATGAACCATAAAACATAATCAGTAACTGTAAATAAGTGGAACACATCTGGCAGTCTCGCCTGTATTATGTGATTCAATATAACAGCAGTGCTGTGCTGACTTTGAACACGATCAGTGAATGAATTATTTACAAAAGCACAATTCATATAATAATGGCATACTATGTTCATTGACCCTAAATGATCTTTGATCTTGATCATGTGACCTAAGACTTGTGCAAAACGATCAGTGATACTTGATTACCCATATGTCCACGTTTCATGAGCTAGATCCATATAAAAGCTTTCAAAGTTATGATGGAAATTCATGCAGGTGAGACACGAATTGAGACTGGATTTAACAAATGCTGGATTAAAACAAATTCATAAGCTATTCTCAAAGAAAAAAATGTTGGGTCTATTCTACTTCTAACGCATAAAATCATTGGTCTTGGAATACTGCTACCCTGATACCCTACTACTAAGAAGGTGATAATGCCTGATATCTCAAAAGAGGGCCTAAACCAGGCTTAAATGAGTGAAGAAGGGGTGCAAGTTCTTACCACCTGGATTCTGGTTTTTGAAAGGTTCCAGCATTTCTTTCAGTTTGTCAAGGTTTTCTTTCTTCAGGAGATCACTTCCGGCGCTGTCAGGTCCACCCTCCTGCAAGCAGAATAGGAAAATCACTTATGTTAATCAGTGAAATTGACAATGCACATGGGCCTTCGTGTCTTAGGATACACACATCTTCGTTCTATTCATTAACAATATTCAGATATTGAGGATATGGATTGACATACTGAATGATTGATCAAGGTCCAACGACACTACCAACATAATATGTCATACAAATGTCTGGATATTAATCTGTAAAGTTTTGAGGATATAGAAAAATGTACAAAGCAAGGAAAGATGAAGAAGAAAAAGAAGCTAAATATATACCATGCATATGCCTTCTAGATGGTGAATTGTGGTGTTTAATATTGGATTGGAATGATGTTTGGTGAGACATGGCCCAGATCTTGTTAATGACTTTAAGAAAAATGTGAAAGGGGACAATGGGTATACCTAGATAATAGTCATGATGTCCCTAGAATTCTGTACTTTGAGAATACTTTAAGACAATCCTCATGAGATCTGAATCTTTCTTTCACAAATATTCTGCTGGAAGTACTCACTGATAAGGTTGCCAATAGATTCTGGACATTCTTGATAGTGGTGTTTGGCGAGGGCGGGGTGTTCCCTTGGCCTGGTGGTCTTTGCTGCTGTTGCATGGGACCTCGCGGGGAACCCCCTGGGTGCCCGCCTTGGAGTGGCATATGGTGTGGTGCCCCTGGTGAGGGCCCTAGTAGCCCAGGTCCCCCAATGCCGTGCCCCATCCCACTGGGAGCGCCGGGACCATGGGGCATGAACGGTTCTTGGGGGAAGATGGGTTCTTGAGCAGGAACATCCCCACTTGCCTCCTGGGAAGGACAAAAGTATATGGGAGAAATTAATGGTTTGGTACAAACACTTTATGGAGCCCAATGCAATTGAAAGCTTCTTGGATTATTTAAAAAAAAAACCTAGTAGGAAACTAAAAACTTCCCAATAGAAAGGTGACATATTATTAACTATCACTATACTCTTTTGTAAGCTTCAGAGTGACAAATATTTACATGAAATGAAAAGGAAACATGAACACGAAAATTCTACAAATGGGTTCAACATGGACTATTGGCATACCACGCGACCAGTTTCACTTACATCTTCAAGAGGTATGATGCGGGTTTCTTCAAAACCTCTCTTGGCTTCAGGGTCTGGTTCCTTGGGAGTCAATGGTAGATTCATCTGATCAAAGAAGATCTCTCTAAGGACCGTCTGTTCTCTCTTGGCCTGGACAGTCTTCTCCTGACTATTCGTACCATAGGACACCACTGTGCCGGGAATATCCATCTTAGCTGGACGTCTCCACTATTTAACTGGGGGGATAGAGATGGAGGCGGAGAGGGAGGTAAGATGGGGGAAAAGCAGATGAAAGAGTTACAGGGAGAAAAAGATGAAGAGAAAAAAGATGGTAAATGACTGTGAGCAAAATTTATTTTACTTTGTTTATCTCCATTTCCAATGATTACAATACGATATAATACAATATTTCAACTAATGCTTGAAATTAATTTTTAATTTTTTGCCCTTATTTCTTCTCATTATCTGAAATTATACACACATCTTGAGAATTTCTTACTATTGCAATATCAAGGGAAGTAGTCTCACATGGATTAATTTAAAGACTCAATAAATCTAAATACTCCACAATAACTACCTGTTAAAAATAAAACAATTTTTACTCAAATCAGACATTCTTGCAAAGTGTGCTACCAACATTTTTATTACAAGATAAGTTATAATCGCAATTAATTATGCTAATTTATGAGTAATAAGTATGCAAAATCATACTTTATCCTCTAATTCCCTAAATGAAGCTCCAAATGTTCTAATTTTTGGTGTAGAAACTCTTTGTGGTGTTCTCAGCAAATGAACATAAAAAAATTGCGATATCAGAAGAATTTCTTATGTATTATATTGTTTTTTTCAATTTCTTATGTATTTCTTTGTTTTTTGGACCTTTAGTTTTTTGTTTTATAAATGAACTTTGGCGGGGACTCTTTTGTGATCATAAACAGCATAAAATAAATCTATTTAAACCAGCAAAACAAAAAATAATCATACAATTATGGTTATGGGTTGAAAACACAACTTTGACTTTGTACACAAAATCACGTTTTTGAGCAATTTTTGGTTTTGACATGCACTTACAAAATGTTGCATAATTTAATATAAATTAATATACCCGGTCGTCGCAAATTTGGTCTCAAAAGATGCGCAAGATTTGAAAGTAAAAAGTCAGCGAGTGGCGAAGTAAAAAAAATTCCTATGGCGAAAATATGGCGTGAATTGTTGAGGGGTTAAAAGACTTTCTTATGAAATAATTGTTTTCTGCAACTACTGTCTTTTACTTTTTACAAATTATTTTGATGAAATTTGAAAAATAGTGGTTGTATATGTCAAAAGAATATAACATTTGTATAATGCTTACGGGGAAGTATTCCAAAGTTGTGTTGCCATTTTGTTTTTCCTCCTCATCCGTCGGAGCCTGACCGCCCATCTTAATGGCATTCTTAATGGCCTGTTTCTCCATCATCTTCTCTATCTGCATAGCATCTTGGAAGTCTTTGATCCTGTTAACATTGACTGGATTGGAAGGGAATGACAAACGGGTCAATGCAAATCAGTGATTTACTAGATAAATATCAAAGTTTGAATGCTTGTAAACAGAGTACCAATTGTTTAGTGCCCTCTCAAAGAAACCTGGTAATGAGGTAAAAGCAAATAGCACTAGCACTTTGACTTGGGATGCAAATCTGGATTTGCGGATTACAAGGCGAAAATAATACTTAACTTAATCATCAGACATCAAACATTATTTAAGAAAAAAAAATTGTTTGGCAAAGTTAAAAAAAATGTACCAAAACAATAACAATCGTATTTCAATTTCTATGAAGATTGTGTTAAACTATATCCCTTTTCAAAGTTTGTGTTATAGGTCCCATAGGTCCCAAGCAGCCATAATCAAAATACCATGCACAATGGTGATACAGACAGACAAAGATACATGACCAAAGAAACGAATACTCACCTCTCTCTGTCTCATCAAGCTCAAAATAATAAACATCAACTAAATCAGTCTCCTCCTTCCATCTCACTTTCTTCTTGCTCTTCGATGGACCAAACTTGAGATTGCTCTTTCCGATGGTGATAGGTCTCTCCTCGTTCCAATCATCTCCAATGTCACCTTCCTCTTTGGTGGTGTCCTTGGTAACTGTCTCCGTCTTCTTCTCCGCTTCATCTTCCGCCTTCTTCTCATCTTCAGCCGGTTGGTTGGACGAGTAGAAAGAAACTGAAATATGAAAGGATGGAGTTAGACTTACTTTGTTTGTTAGAACAGTTCGATCTCAGAAAAAAAACCTTGTATAGGTGTCAAAACTGAACACTTTCATACAATGTAGCTGTGTCATGAAATATTAGAAATAATTTTATCACTTTCAGAGGGTAAGATTGTGAAATTATGCAATTTGACATGATCAGTTAACAAACAAATATTTAAAAGAAAGAGTCACCATTAATACTCCTTATTTAAGAAAGAAAGAAAAATTATAGAATCACAATAAAATAAAGCATCATACAACAACAGACACGAAGTATCAAACACAAAGAAATTATCAGCTCTTGAAATCTGCAATTATTGGGAAATAAAGCAGCATCAGAAATGTTTGAAATTTTCATAATGGTTCCAATAGAACAAAGTTTCTTTGCCATCATATAACAAAACATCAATGAGTCAACATGTTTTGTATCAAGAATACTTATCTACAAATTGTATGACAGATCTTGTTTTACTTACATTTCGGTGGTTCCACTTTAATCTCCTGCGAGAGCGACGAAAGAATAAAAACAAAACAATTAGAGGTACCATTCCAGTAAATTGCATTTGAACTTTCATATTATAGGCCACCTTAAGCTTTGGCAAAGAGTCAATAATACAAATCATACTCAAATATCATCTTACATTTAAATCTTACAAAATAGTGTCAGAGGAATATTTTAATTACTCTTTGTGAAAATTTGAATGATCAATTCTTGGATATCTAGCACAATCACACGGTACTGTTTACAATAAAAAAAAAGAAGACATTTGAAGGATAATCTTACAACTAAAAAGACTGCATATCAGAAAATGACATGCAAAATCATATCATGAAATGCTTTACAAATGAAAGCTAACAAGGTTTAATATTGGTGGTATCACTTTGAGAAATGTTTCATAAAGACTACTGTCCGAGATTTCAGAGAGCTTTGCTCTGAGCCAATCAGATGCAAAGATTTCAGTAGCTTATAACGCCAGTGAAAATCATGGCCCCATTTCATAAATGTTATGATACCAACTCTTTCTTGCTGGAATGACTTTAATTGGAAGAGCCAATCAATAATTACAATTTTCACTGTTGTCATGGTAGCTGACATTCCAGCAAGATTTATTTTCATATCAACTTTTTTTATAAAATAGGGCCCAGATGATTTTTTTTGTGAAATGCTCCCCTCTGGATGTCTCATAAAGCGTCTTCTCATGGTTTTCATCAAAGATACTACAAGGGGAAGATCGGACAGTACATAGACCACGCAATGAAACGCTCGGGAACAGCGCCCCACAGTGTTGAGTTAAGTAACAACTTTTTTTTAAACCTTTTTTTTACCTTTTTTTTTTGGTTGTGTACAAAACATATGAGAGAAATGGTGGAGGGGTGAAGGAATAGACGATTTTTACATTTCAAAATTTTTTTAATTCAATTTTTTATCTTCTTAAATTAAAGATGAATATATTTCAGAGGTTTCTGGGTTATAAAAGGTGGAATTATTCCCATGCACCACCCTTGAGACCTCTCCAAAGTCCCCTCTCTCATTTCCCCTATATGTTTTATACACAGCTGCGTGCCGATGTACGATGGTTTACTTACTCAATGCTTGTGGGCGTCCTTCCCCATGAACATTTTTTGGGCATTTGGCAGTGTTTAAAAGTGTCCGATCTTCCCCTTGTAGTATCTTTGTTTTCACTAACAAAATTGCTATGACACTTGGTCATAATTTGCTGCAAATTTGCTCTGAACAAATCACACGCATGGATTCTTGTGGCTTGTAACAGGTGTCTGATTTTTTTCACAACTACTTCTCGAATGAAATGCTTCCATGATCTTACCTCTGGAGGTGTAGGGCTCTTGGCCTTGGTGGAGCCTGTGGAGTTGGTTCTTGCGACTTTCTTGGGGATCTTCTTCTTGACCACCAGACTTGGAGCATTGTTTAGGGCATCTAGGAAGCCAGAACTCTCTTGTACTGGAGTTCAATAATGAGAGAAACAAATTCATAATACAACTTATTTCAACAAGATAATGTTAACATTATATCTACCCAATGATTTATCATACATGTAAAAGATGTGAAAAAAAAAGATCTGGCAACTACATTTGATGGATTTAGGAATGAAAAACGGTATGAGCATTCAGCAATTCAAACAAATTTATGTGATATACTCCCAGAATATGGTCATAGTGGTGTAACATGATTACAGGTTCCTGAAATATATTAAGAATGGTAAAAACGGGGGCCACTCATACAAAAAGGTTTTTTCATGGAATTACAACATATAACAAATTTTAAGATCTCTTTATACTTACATTTGTGTTTAGCAGGAATGATCTTAATCTTGCCATGACCATGACCCTGACATGATGGTTTTGGGAGTTCATCTGGTCTCGTCCTCTTCTCAGTGGGAGACAGTGATTTGCTGAAGATCGGGCTGCCAATGGAAACGTCAAAAGGAACAAGGCGTTAAAATGATTTCATTATTTGGATTACTCTCCCAAATGCTTCTGCAACTTCATCCCCAGAGCTGCCAACCTGAACAAAACTATAAAAGCAGTATTTTGGTGTGTGGAAATCAGTATTTTCAAAGAAATACCATAGGACAACACATAAAGCTGGAACTTTAGAAATCAGTATTTTGCATGAAACCATCCTTACATTTCTCATTTTTCAGTACTAAAAATGGACTTTAGAAATCAGTATTTTGCATGAAACCATCAGTATTTTTCTCATTTTTCAGTACTAAATATGGAAAGTCAATACTACTTGGCAGCTCTGCCACCTCCATAACTGGGTTCCGAGAGCAACATTGCCTATCATTCAACAAATGTTGCCTCCCCCTCCCCTTAAGATGCTGTAAGAAGGACACACATGCACCACCTGCACACTGCATATGTTGCACCAAGAATACCACCACAGGCACTGGCAGCACCTGACACGGCACAACCCTCTCACGGACAGGGTGTATGCTTTTTGGGAGAGTACTCCAAGGTTCAACAAGTCTTTACCGATATATGAAATGGATGGGGAGTTCTCGCCACATACTCTTACAAAAAAATATATATATACTGAAAAAAAAAATCATAACTGAAATTTTCAATATGCAATAAAAACTGGAGGCAAATTAAGGAGAATATTATGTAAAGCATTAAAAATTGGCCAAACAGACACATCAAGACATAAATCAGAAGTAAAACACGGAAGTGTATCTATGAAACAGGGGAACACATACACATACAAACATGTAAACTGCAAACAAATAGTTCTTGCAAATTCATGAATAAAGTGAAGAAAAGCGTGCTTCTCAAACTAGGTTTTAGTAAAATGGTTCAACGAAAGTCAGGGGTCAGAGAGGCAATGCAAAATCATTACAACAAAATAAACAGAAAGATACATTATTCTATTGTATAAAGGAGGTGAAACGAATTAAGAGGACTTACCCATCCTTTTTTATTGTTATGGTTGGAATAGGTTTCTCCACCTTGGGAGGGGGGACAGGAGCAGGTGTCTTCTTCTTGAACTTCGGTAGAGGTAGGTCAGATTGCTTCTCTAATCCTATCAATGCAAATACACAAGGTGAACAATTAACAACAATGTCTGATGGGCATAAAGCTGATTGAACGACTGGTGAACCTTTCTTACGCGAAAAATAATAAATACATGTAATAATAAATTGATGGTGAATATGGTGAATATTATCTAGTACAAGAAAGGATTATCAGTCATTCTTAAAGTCGCTCTTGACTTACGAACTGCTTTATGAAACGGGCCCCCTGGTGCTATGTACGGTACAGATTCCACTTCACAGCAGTGTAACACCCAGTGTACAGATATACAAATAATCAGTGTCTTACATATTATAGCTGGTCTCAAGTTTTGGTAAATGATCAATAATATGAATGATACTGTTGTATAATTTAACATTTAAATCTTGCTATAGTGTAGTGGCTGTAGAAGATCAAAGGAAGAAATATTCATTTATAAATATCAACAAACAATATAATTACATGACAATAGACATAAATGACTGGATTCATAATAGGTAGAGCCAACGAGTTCATTTCACACAACCATAAGAGTCTTATTAAGGACATCCTTTAACATGTGCTTGATCAATAACACATATTTAAAGCTGGGGAAATAATAATAGTGCGCCTTAGAATATATTATTTCTAGATAGATGGCGCTATAAAAATGCCAATTATCATTATTATCATCTCTACAGGTAGCCCTGAGAAGGTAATATGACACAGTCATCTCCAGTTAGATGTACAGTACGTACCTGTCGATCGCATTTTGGTATGTGCCGGTCTCATGATGGCTGCCCTCTTCTTCTTCACCCCATCCTCTTTCTTCCCCTCCTCCTTCTTAACGGGCTCCTCACTGGAGTTCTTCCTGGAAGCAGTCTTCGACGCTCCGGCTCTCGTCATTCTTGAATCGCTCGGATGCCTCACCCTGGATGGCTTACTCGTATCGCTGGTGTCCATGGGCTCGCCGTCCCCGGAGCCAAGCCGCGACTTCTTGGCGACAGGTTCCTCGCTCTCGTCGTCCGCATCTCGGTCGTTGCTGAGGGATTTCTCCACTTTCTTTGGTTTTAGCTTCTTCTTCACACTAGGTGACTTCTCCTTGGCACTGTCTGTAAATTCAATGGAAAATGGAAAGAAAGTGTGAACATTTTACGCGCAGTTGATGAAACTTGTATGATGCAAAATAAGTAATAAAGATTATACAAAATAATATAGAATAAAAGATTAATAGTGAATTAAACCAAAATTGTTGTTGCGATTTTATAAATTTTTAAACCCAATTAGTAAGTACCATCATTACTTCATTCAGCATTTCAACAAAAGTAATTTTCAAGGGAATGCACAAAGAGGATAACGAAAGCAGAACAGTTTTGCTTCTTTGAAAACAGGAAGTGATACCTTTAATAGTGTTAGTTTTGAATAAGTTGGCAATTTTTAGATATACATATTAATAGTCTCGGAAACGCAAGTGAAGCAACTTAATTTCAGGTATTCCACAATAGAAATTTATAAGAGCCAAAGAGAAAGAGAGAGCTAAATCAGTTTTCATCAATCATTTTTCTTTCCGTCTCATTACTAGGTATACTACTTTCTGTTTTATTTCTCATCCATCATTTCCTGATTCTTTTTCTATTCATATGTTTCAGATTTCTTTGGCTAAAGTCAATTGTGCTTTCTCACTTACCACAGGTTAATCATGTATAAACTGGAGCTCTGCACTTCCCTTATAAAAATCGCCAATGGTATTTGAATGGTGCCAAATGGTAGTTGAATGGTGATCTGAATGGTAAATGGTACGCGAATGGTATTTAAGCGGTGTTTCAATGGTAAGTTCTTAATGGTAATTGGTAGTTTATTTAATGGTAAATGGTATACCATATACCCAATGGTGTCTCAGTGGTATGTGACTAATGATATGATTGGTATGATGAATGGTATACCATTACCCCAATGGTGTCTCAGTGGTATTCAATGGTGTCTCAGTGGTATGTGCTTGTAATGGTATGATTGGTATGATGAATAGTATACCATACATCCAATGGTGTCTCAGTGGTATACAATGGTGTCTGAGTGGTATTCAATGGTGTCTCAGTAGTATGTGCCTGTAATGGTATGATTGGTATGATCAATGGTATACCATACACCAATGGTGTCTCAGTGGTATACAATGGTGTCTCAGTGGTATTCAATTGTGTCTCAGTAGTATATGCCTCTAATGGTATGACTGGTATCATGAATGGTATACCATACACCAATGGTGTCTCAGTGGTATACAATGGTGTCTCAGTGGTATTCAATGGTGTCTCAGTAGTATGTGTCTCTATAATAGTATGACTGGTATGATGAATGGTATACCATATACCCAATGGTGTCTCAGTGGTATACAATGGTGTCTCAGTGGTATTCAATGGTGTCTCAGTAATATGTGCCTCTATAATGGTATGATTTGTATCAATGGTATACCATATACCCAATATGGTGTCTCAGTGGTATACAATGGTGTCTCAGTGGTATTCAATTGTGTCTCAGTAGTATATGCCTCTAATGGTATGACTGGTATCATGAATGGTATACCATACACCAATGATGTCTCAGTGGTATACAATGGTGTCTCAGTGGTATTCAATGGTGTCTCAGTAGTATGTGTCTCTATAATAGTATGACTGGTATGATGAATGGTATACCATATACCCAATGGTGTCTCAGTGGTATACAATGGTGTCTCAGTGGTATTCAATGGTGTCTCAGTAGTATGTGCCTCTATAATGATATGATTGGTATCAATGGTATACCATATACCCAATATGGTGTCTTAGTAGTATGTGCCTAGTGGTATATATAATCATGTTGGATAATTGTAAAGCCATAGTGGCTTAGTGGTGTTTGCCTAATGAATGCCATTTGTGTTAATGGTGAATGGTATGCCAAATTGCATTACCCATTAACATAATTCCGAAGATTTAAAGAAAATATATCAAAGATTAAAAGGTATTTAGAGTTAATTAAATATTTGAGCTGTGACTTTTATGCGAGCAGCTTCCCCAAATCAAGTGTAATCGCTCATGATTGTAAACATGGTCTCTTGCATTCTTTTAAATTGTCTTTTTCCTTATTAAGTAAAAGGTCTATATGTGTTTAAAAAGTATTGATCCAGTGGTTATAATACAATATTATAAATTTGTTATATTTTACAATTGTACATATTACCTTCTAAATTTAAATCTGATGCAATGGGTGCAAAAATAAAATCAATCGGTCAATGAAATATTTTTTGATAATAAGGGTTTTGATTTTTATTCTATTTTTATAATCATTTTGCTTGTTTATGGCCGCTTTTTATAAAAAGAACTATATATTGTTCCAAGAAGATATATGCAATCAATCCCAAAATTCGATCAGATGCAAATTTACAGGTGATGATAAACTACATTAAGTTTATCTAGAACACAACAATTTGATTTTTTTTATGGATCAGTTGCAAGTTTGCAATGAAAAGTATGACTCTCATGATTTTGGAGTCTGAAATTGATTTGCGTTCGATTGCTTCGATTGCAAGTTTCTTGCAATGCCCCATATTTTGCTCAAAATGAATTCATTGTTGGTTGTCTTGGTCCCCCAACCTCTATCAAATTCCCATCCGCAAACCCAGATTTGGTCTGTCTGCAACGTCAAAAGCCCCCTCTGAACCCATTTGTACGCTATTATAGCTGCTTCCAATCATGAATTATTTCTCTCTTTTTTTTACAAATGATATTTTCAAAATTCTAATTCTATTTTTTAGGCCCTAATTATTCTTTCCCACTTGTGGACAGCGTTTATAAAGAGGAGAGATATTCTATAGGCCGGTCATTACTTGATTGAAATGATTTATCCACATGGTCTTGCTCCCTGCACCCCTATCAAAATTCCCTGCCGCCATATAGTACAATGTAACAGAAAAGAAATCTACTGAATGAAATCTCAATTTCAATCATTACAAAAGCAAATTAAAAGGGAAGAGGAGTGAGTAAAAAAATATATATTAAGGGGAAAAAACAAGAAAAGAAAAAAGGCAATGAAGAAAAGAAAGATTAACAGAAAAGAAAAAAAGACAACGAAAATAAAAAAGAACATAAGAGAGAGAACAGGAAAAAAGTGAAGGGATCGAAAACTTTTTTCATAGATTCAAAGATCCAAGGAAAACAGTGGCACTCACGCCATCATGGTTTCCAACCCAGAACCAATTGAGAGGAAAAAGAAGACACCCCTGATTTGGTTTTAATTCACCCCCCTCCCCCCCCCCCGGCCCCCATATGCGTTGGCAAGCAGGGCCGCTTGGCTGCGCTTGCTAGCTAGCTCTATCGCACACACGTACGCGCGCGCGCACGTCTAACCGCCAATTGCAAGATTTGAAAAAGAAAACTGCATCTACCGGGACCGCCGTTTTGCTGTTGATAAGTCCGTCGATAATTCATCAAAAACTAAAGGAACACGGGTCAGATTCGGACGACTTCAAAGTCATTTGTAGAAGGCTAAACAGTAAGTTCTATAACAATTTTCTTTGATTTATTTCTCAAATTGTCTCAAAATGTTAGATGTCGGTCGACTCGGTGTACTGCCACGACCACTGCACTGCACTGCCACCGCCATTGCCCCGTTGGCGCTGGCCGCTGCTCTACTGGCCGGGACGTGGCTATGACGATAGGGAGTGCTTATGCTTTGTGTTGGCTGAGTTTAGCTCGGCGAGCATTGAATAGATTAGTAATTCGCTCGTATTGCCTGATGTTTATTGTCAATGTGGCATTATCGTGATATAGGTAACCACCATTCACTTCATACAGCAGCGCTTTATTCAGTCGCACGCACGGTTCCCTATTTCCACCTCCATTCACTTTGTACACAAATGCGCGTACACAAATCTATGAGTGGTTTCCAAAACCACGATTTGGCCGTCAATGTTTTACAAAAACATCTCTGAATACGTTGAATTCATGAATGAATGATTTGTTAATGCTAATGTCAAGACTGTCAAAGCGTTAATTGTGAAACACTGCACAACGTTAATTCACTGAAATTGAAAACTTGCCAACAAATATTGTTTTGGAATTAGGCCTATAATTCGTTGTTGTTGATAGATGTTGGTAAATGAGATAAAATGGAGGTGAAACATGGTAGGGGTCCTAAAGTTTGAAAAATGATAAAGACTACGCAGCCCCTATAGTATAAAGTTACACTGTACACACCACTCACATGACTCATGGCACATATGGTGAAATGTGCACTTTGTGTGTGGAACTGTGACTGGAGTCACTGGACAGAGTGACAAATGATTCCTATTCAATTTTTCTACAGAGGCTGCAATAATTATGCAGAGAAAAGTGGCGCTAATGCAGTTTTGCACCGGCCAATTACCAGCATACCTCATCACCAAAATTTGTTCCCAAATGTCATGACAGGTCTCTCAGTCACATTTCGATGTTAATACCACCGCTTTTCAAAATATTGGGAACGGCTGTATTTAGTCTTCGATCTCGACGCGTTGATCTAATCCGTAGAAATCACTTTGCGGATTGCTTGGATTCGCTGTAATGTTTATTGGGACTGAAGTTAGCAAAAAAAATCATGCTAACATGTGACGAACAAACAGCCAGCATGCCGCATGCGAATCTTTTGGTCGCATAACTTCGGTCCATATCAACATGACGGCAAATCCAAGCGATCCGCAATATTTTGAAAAGTGGTGGGCATATTGTGTATTGACCTCAAAATGTGTGTAGACAAATAAGACAATTTCTGGTGGAGAGTTTTGCTCGAAGTTGGCTGGTGTGAAACTTGTGAAGCATTAATGCGGGAGGGTATTATTAGATCTTTTCATGGGGCTAGGCATATCAATTTTTAAAGTAAATTTTATCCTTTTTTTAAGTTTGTCCTGTGATCACAGTTTATCTGTTTTTATTTACTGATCAAAACTTGCCTAAAACAATGTCTGGAATTCATCCACTGGCATATGATTGTCCATGAACGGATCCATGATTTCTCAAAGGGGGTAGTGGGGCAGATTTTCCCAAGGAAATTTTAAATAACAAGCAAACCAAAAAAGAGATCCTCACTCTTGTATGAGACAATATTTTCAATATAAATATTTGCTGTAACTTTCGAAGGGGGGGGGGGACACTTGTGTAAGAAAGCCCCATTTTTATCTTGCTCTCAAGGTGGGGGCACAGGGGTCCATTGCAGAAAGAGTTGCGTTTAAACGCAGGTCAAAATCGCAAGTCCCAAATGCGCGCTGTTGATTGGTTGAAAATCAAGTTGCGTATGATATTTAGATTTGCGATTTATTGCAACTCTAAATATACAACGGACCCCAGGTCAAATGTGCCCACTGGATCCACTTCTGCGATTGTCAATACCAGGGAAATGGAATTTATGTCATCGATTACCCTCCTTTTGAAAATTGCTGCTCTGGAAATTTGATTTCAGATGACAAAGCTATTACTAGTATAAAGCATGCACAGTTATAATACAGCCTTGTTTGAACTAAGCTGGACAATATCACATTTCCTTATTGTTTTCCTGAATTCTTGGCTGGTAATCAGAGATCAATGAAAAATATCTCTAAAATTAAAGTTCATTCTCTTTTTTTACTATATTACTATTCTATTTTTGTTTGTATCTGCACATACATGCAGATTTTACAACACTTAAATTGATTTTATTTCATTTTCAAAGTTTGGACGACGGATACACTGGATGATAAGGTAGATGGTCCAGCCTTATATGGGAATGACACGACGGGTGTTGAATACAGAAAACGTGCCGTGTACAAGAAAAAAATGGAGTTTATGAAAGGTATGTGTGTAAGAATTTTCTTCAGTAGGAAAAATGGCAAAGCTTCATGATATAAAACAGATTGTATTCCTGCAGTGGCATAGCTGAAAAAAAATCAGTATGTTGGCTGAGGGGGAGGGGTGGACACTTTGTCCTCAGGTATTCATTTGTTGTGGTATTTGTCATCATTGGGCCTCCCATTAGATAATAGGTTATTTTCTTCCCATCTATGGTTAAACATAAATTTATTTATCATATTTTACAAAATGTTTTGTTGATATTTGTTAATTGGTACCGTTCAATTGAATGGTAGTGTATACTGCAAATTTCTCGATATTTAAAAAAATTTATGAACTTCTAAAGAAAGCTCACACACACGACAAGCATTGATGTTTTGAACCCTTAGCTAATATACTGTCCTTTGCATTGTTTTCATCCAATATTTCTTATTACAGCTTCAAGGAATTAATCCTGCCGGGTACCCATTCACTTCACCTGGGTCTAGTGCAGCACAGTGTGGATAAATTTCGGGCTGAAGGAAAACACACCATGGCTAGGACTCAAATTCATGACCCTCTGTTTGTAAGGTGAGAGTCAGAACCACACGACCACGACGTACCCAAGCTGATGTCATATCCCCACTTGTTCTTTTGTATTTTATTACAAGAAGTCATGCTTATTTACACTTTGTCCTCCGAGAACTATAAAAAATGGAGTGAAAATTTATTTCAAAGACATGTCCACCCTAACAAAAATTTGATTTGATTAAAATGAGAAAAATCAGACATAAAAATCGGATGAAAAATAAGAAAGGTATGTCATTTTTAAGTTTCACTCAATTTCACTTTATAATAGTTATATGCACATCCTGGTCGGTATGCAAATGTGGGAACTGATGACATCACTCATTCACTTTTCTTTTGTTGTTTTAAATATGAAATACAATTTTCTCCCCATTGACCTATTAAATAAAGTTTTATTTCTCACTGAACATGTGGAGTTACAATTGCTTAACATTATTTGGTTCAGCCCAGTTGGTCCTTATTGTCAAATCTGTAAAAATTGAAACATTGTAGAATTCAAACAATGAAAAACGAAACAAAAAGTGAGGGACATCATCGATTCTCTCATATGCATGTGGGTAAATTGTGCATATAACTATTTTGTGAAATATAAGCGAAATTTCAAAATGTCATAACTTTCTTATTTTGCATCCGATTTTGATGAAATATTTTGCATGATGCTTGCCTGATTTTTCTCTGTTGATTCAAAACAACCTTTTCTGTGGTGGACTTGACCTTTAATGTGAAGATATGCATTGCTGGAAATAATGATATGATACTTGGGACATATCATACACACATGTATGAAAATATGAAATAATTATGATTTCATTTCATACAATAAGCCTAGCAAATATTCCTGACGATGTGTACATTAGGTTAATTTTTTACCAAAATATTGTTAAAATTTCAAATTCAATAACTTTGTTATTATTAGATGCTAACGAAATTTTCAGCATGATGCTTTTCTGATTCATTCTCTCCCTACCAAAATCTCTTTTCTATGCTTTCTTTCTGTGGTCCCCTTCATTCTCCTTATAACTATTTTATGTGTAAAATGTAACCGGTCGTCCAACCATTTGATTGAAGGGCTAGAGGTACTCGAGACTGAAAGTTATGTGATATAATTCAAAGTGTACATCAGACAAACAAAAAGCACTGAAAATTTCATCAAAATTTGTTGAGGATTAACGAAGTTATGACGAATTAAAGTTGTTATTTTTTGGTAAAACTGCTCTCTTCAAGTCCTCATGAATATACAAAATCACAATTTATATATTTTTTGTATTATATGAATTCAAATTTTGTCCAAGCTAGGTTGTAAAAAATTACAATTGACTACTGATTCTGTGTAAGACAATAATCATATTATTTCTCACACATAGTTGAGTTATTCATCTGATTCAGCACAGCAAAAATAGACAGAAAAGAAATAAGTGGGTATCTTGTATATATTATTTTCTATATATTCTGCAAAAAGAGGTCTCTATTTTTTCTGTTTTTTAGTGTTCCAAATTGAATAATTTTCTTTCCCTATTTTTATTATATTTTCTTTCTATGTGTGATATATTATTTATTTCCTAATGTATCTTTATTGTATTTATGATAAACTTTTGGCGTGTTTCTACAGTAAATCATTAAAAACAGTTTATCTTTTCCGGACTCGAATATTCTTATCGCTCTTAAACCAACCTGTTTCTACAGACCGAATAATCTGATTAACTTGCATTTCGCTTCGCAAATACGGCAGAAATCAGAAAATTCAACCTATAACATCAACATTGCATTTCGGTATGTCTCGTTAGGAAAATTTTCAAAATTCATGGTAGATCTCACTTATTGTAGCAGGTATACGTGTTTCGCGATCAGCTAGCGAGATTAAACAGGCCAGAATATATGTATACTGTGAGATCGCACTTCTGGGTTCAAGCACTTAAGCCAGACATGCATGCTATTTTGCCCCATGTTTTACAGAAAAGTTAAACGGATTAACATGGCAATAACCACCTCTCAAAGATGGTTATGAGAAACCGTATTTTGCGCGATGCAATTTATCAATTAACCGCATCGCGTCTGTTTCTACAGGAAACTTATCCAGGATTCTGGATACTTAGGCGGGTAATACTTTTTAACAATTCTTTGTAGAAACACGCCATTGATATATCTTTTTAGGTGAAAAGAAAAAAAGAGAACAATTTGGGGGTACTATTTTGCCCCCTTTTGGGGATATTTCATTTCTTCTAGGTTTGTACCCTTTATTCATTTGGCCATGTGAAGGCTATCGCACATTTTGAGTTTAATCTTCGAAATTTGGTGTTCATTAGTTTGTTGTCCAAATTCTGTCTTACATGTAAATTTGTTTATAGGAAGATTAACATAATATCTATGTGAAGTGCAATCATTGATCTCTTGTAGTGTCGCATAGTCACATGTTTTCATAATATGGTGCTTTTATGCCATACCTGTCAATACTCTTTTGTACTTGAACTTATTAGTAAAAAATGTTTATTAATCTTGTTGAAAGCAATTACAAACAACAGATTTAACATCAAGTACCAGGTTAGTATGCAGAACAGTGGTTTTGCCAAGTACTCAATCCATGTAAAAAGCAATAAGAGAGAACAGGTTTATTCTTGGAAATGTTAGTCTTCATTTGTTGTGTTTTTCAATCAAACTCGATCTGTCTTGATACATGTTTATTTTTTTCATAACAAGATTGACAGAGATATCAACGAGTAGTTAAGTCATATATATTAATAACTTATGTGCTTTAATTATAAAGTCTATACTTGTGAATACTCTGTGCCATTTATGCTGTACTTAAACTTCTTATAGTAAAAACATTTTAATGACGTTCTTGAAATAACTGCTTTCATTTTTTTCTTGTGTATACTTATTCCATTATTAAGCCTACCATTAACCCCAGAGATATGCTGTTCACCATTGGTCTACCATTCACTGTACTTTATGGCTTACTATACATTGCACATCTTTGTTCTACTGTCTACCATTGGTCTACCATTGAATGTACACTTGTGGTCTATAGTGTATGACCAATGGTGTTATTTGAATGGTTGACTAATAGTATAGAGTGTATGGTATGACAGTATTGTATGGTAAATGGTAGGTCAATGGTGTACAGTGTATGGTAAGCCAATGGTGTATGGTGTATGGTAAGCCTACGGTGTACGGTGAATAGTAGTTCAATGGTGTATGGTAGGCCAATGGTGTACTGTAAATGGTAGGTCAATGGTGTACGGTGTATGGTAGAATGGTGTAAAGTGAATGGTCAATCAATGGTGAACGGTGTACGGCGAATGGTAGTTGAATGGTGAGCGATGAATGATACGCGAATGGTGTACATTGAATGGTACGCGAATGGTGTACGATGAATGGTACGCGGATGGTGAATGGTACATGAATGGTGTATGGTGTATGGTCAATGGTAGGCGAATGGTGTATGGTGAATGGTGTAAGGCAATTGGTAGGCCAATGGTGTCCAGTGAATGGTGGCTGAATGGTAAATGGTAGGCCAGTGAATGGTGGCTGAATGGTGAATGGTGGTCAATGGTAAACCTGTCTATAGTGGCCATATGGTAGATCAATGGTGAATGGTGTTTGATCAATGGTATATGAATGGTAAATGGTGCTCATGAATATGGTAATAGTAACGTCCCAATTATTTAAATTAGTTTGAATGGTATACCATTGAGGCTTGAATGGTATACCATTGGTGTATGGTGGGTGCTGTGCGAATGGTATTCCAATGGTATATCAATGGTGTATGATGAATGGTAGTCAATGGTATACCATTCAATTTTTTTTATAAGGGTTTACTGTAAATACCGACAGCATGGTCATAATAGAGCCACATTTTTTTTCTGATGCAATCATTGGCATTCCCAGTTGGAGTTTCTCAACTTACCAGTAGTATTTGAAGTCCTGATAACTCCTTTCCATGTTGTGACTAGGTCATCTGCCATTGCTTTGAGCTCTGAAAGGGACAATACATTCAAAGGGCATGACTCTCAACAGGAAGTAGTACAAAGGTCAATCAAAGAATTGTGTCTGACCTTTATACCAAACAACAATAGAGACCCATCTGCCAGGGCAGGGTCATTGTTTAAGATCTTTTACTCACTTCTTAGGTTTTAAAGCTACAGGGGATTTGTCCCTACTTTGCAAAGGTAGACTGCCAACAATGCATATTTAATCTACACATCCCGTGTGTACAAAGACATGGACCAAAGCAGGGGCTTTGTTCAAGATATTTTGTTCACTTCATTGGTATTATCTCAGTGTTAAATCCCACCTTGTCAATATTACATGTACACTAACTCATCCAGGCATGTTTTATCTACACACCCTGTACACAACAAGGACCCACAAACCAGAGTAAAGTTGAGCTCTCCACTGGTATTAGTAATGGCTGATTTAGATCCTAGTTTGCCAGTACCACACACACACTAAACTCAACAATGCCTTTTTTTATCTACACACCTTGTACACAGTGAGAAGGAAACAACTATTAAATATTACTAAAATATAGTTTAGAAATTGTAAATTTAGCATTTAGGTTCCACCTTGCCAGAGCTTCACATGCTAGACACATAAATGCCTTCTTTATTGACACACACATTATGGACAACGATAAGAGTAAAGATATTTTCAAAGATAATTTGTTCCTAAACAAGAAGTGACTAGATAAAGTATTACACAATAGTGACAAACTGTGACCCTTTTGTACATATATCTTTACTCATGAACAATAGTGTAGTAGTGATAGTTAAGGGAAGTTAAGAATAAAATACATATTCATCGCAAAACAGGGAAGTTCAAATAAAAAAAAAAACACACACACACAGCTATCTTGTGGTTATAGCACATATTATAGCATTCAGAAAATGATGGAAATTTTGATCGTGTAAAAATAAATGTACATGTAGAAATACTTTTTCATTTCATAACCCATATAGTTCAGCCATACATGAAAGAGTATTTGGCAACTTGACTTATTCATAAATGGTTACTTCAATGTTTCATTTGATTGTAAAAGATTTATTGATTTCTATCATATCTTTTAATGATGCAATCTTTCTTTACGTACATGTATATGCAATATTTCCAAATACACAGCAAACATATAAACTGACAATGAACTTACCATCTTCGCCTTCAGCTTTGCTAAATGACTTGATAATTTTGGCAGTATTATTCTGAGACGAGAAAGATAATTAAAACCAAATATGAATAACAAGCAAAACAAAACTAAAATGTGCATTTGAATTAATATCTGATACAATATATGTACATTATGGCTTAAATTGACAATTTGAAAGTTTCATACAGTGATATTCATGATTTGGGATGAGGAAAGAAAAAACAATTTAAGCCATAGTTCTTATCCAAACATACCAGGTACTTCAATAAATCTCTAATTCTTGATTCCGTTGTCACTAATTTAACGTTATGATTAGAGTAGTGTATATAACTGTACATAATTTTTCATATAAGCAAAGAACAGAATGTTCCCTTCCAAAAGACAGTAGCACAATTTCTCTGATCTTAATTTTTTCCCGACATGAGCTAAAGATTGTATTTGTAATGGGTGTTATGCTTCACAACATTCTGGATTAGATTCCAGTCAGAATTTTAAGTTTGACGCCAAGTGCAAATTTCATCGAAGCCAAAACTATTGGAAACAATATCAGCATGCCATACAGGGTGCTACATAACTTTTTAGAAGCACTTGCCCTGTTGGGCAAGTAAATTTTTAAGTATTTGGAATATACTTGCCTGAAAAACTTTTTCACTTGCCTGAATAATTCCTTGAAAAAAAGTTTTACCTCTCCAAAAGAAAGTGTTGCGGTTTTATAAACCACTGACCTTTTTTTCTCTTTTGAAATGAACTGATGTACCTTGTTATTGCATTTTTTTTCAAAGTGATTTTATCTTGCCTGCCATGACCAAATTTAGGGTCGATAAATCATATCGACCCTAATTTTGGTCATTCTACTCTGAGAATTTTGCTTGCCCAATTCGGGAAAGTAGTGTTGGTCTTTACTTCAAAAAACTTGCCTGACTCTAACTTTTACTTGCCCCGGGCAAGTGCTTATGTAGCACCCTGCATTATAAGGAGGATTACACTTACTTTCTTGAGGATATCGATGGTAACAGGAAGTTCTTTGAAGACTTCAATGAGTTTCATGATGATTGGGTTATATTCCTGCATCTTTGCATCCTGAAGCCAGATGTTTAGAAGCTCCCACCCACCCGCTGATATAAACCTGAGAGATGGAGAGAATGGATGTGATGATGAAAGATTGATTGATAGAGAAGGGGGGGAGCGACAGATAGAGATAAGAGAATGAGAAAAGAGGTGAAAGTGAAAGGAGAATGATATAAAAAGACAAAGATAGAGAAAGCATAAAAAAAGAAGAGCGAGAGAGAGAGAGAGAGAAAGAGAGAAATAAAGATGAAAAAGAAAGAAAAAGAAATGAATAAGAAAAAATATGAAAAGAAAGAGCAAGAGAAACAGAAAGGGGTCAGGGTAATTAAATAATGAAATTAAAACATTTCATAAAAAATGAAAAGTGAAGAGCCGTTAGTGGCAAAGTAGGTATTATAGATACAAGGATTCAAGTGATACAGGACAGAAATAAATTAAAGAGGATTTGAATGAGCACTTATAGCGCTATCATCATTCCTTCATGAACACAAATTGCATGCCAGCAACAGCAAATTGAAAACAGTCTTCAATGATAATAATTGGCCATTATAAGGATACAAATTCTGTACAAGTTATGCTCACGCAATGAACATTTACCGACCAAATCCTTATGATTCATACTTACTTTTCTTGCACTTCACTCTCTTTCGTGGCAATAAGTATATGCATGTAGATACACCGACTAACCATCTTTTTTGCACTCTTCATTAATCTGTAAAAATGATAGCAAAAACAATATAAAAATACTAATAATGAAAATAATTCCATTGCATTGTGAATTAAAAAGTTTTCTTTTTCCTTTAAAAAAAATTATTTCTGCATGACTTTTTGAATAAGAATAAAAAACAATAATCCACATCATTTTTTATTGAATGACAAATACGAATTATTAAGATAATAATTTCAGAAAATACAGACAAAATAACAGGGCCAGCTTGTCTCAGGGGGAAATGCTTTTAAATAGTATATCACATGGAACACTGATATGTGAGCCTATATCATTTTAAGAGCCTTAATTGAATTGAATTATAATATTTTATTTTTCCAAAGACAAATATGACAACTTTTGTTCTATAAGATGCACCTGAGCAAACAAGCCCTACATGTGGTCTGAAAGCACAGACCCTGATTGACAAGAGAGTGTTCACACGAGACTAGCACTCGTAACACTTGCTATAAGAGGGGCCTTCTGTACACAGGTCACTGGCAGGGACTTTGGGCTACATATTCAGACCACTTTCCTCAAGGGAAGGGATTGCACAGCGAACAAGCCCTACGTGTCTCATCACCTGTCAAGCCAGAGTCTTTGTGATCATGTTTATCTGAAAATACTATACTACTAACATCTGCTATTCACAAAGTGAACTTTGAACTTCCTAATTTCATGAGCTTACATATTAACAATCAGAACATGCCAGTACTGATCTTTGGACCATAACATATTGATTTGACTGTATATATGAACACTATCATAAGTCAAGCATGGTAGTACACACACACACACAAAAGAAAAAAAAAAAAAAAACCCTTGGTCACGATGTAACATTACACGTAAAATGAGTTTGAATGTAATGCTCAATACAATTCATTCTCTTGGCTTCATTATCATAATCCCTACAACTTCGAACAGGAAAATAAGCTTCTTTTGAAGTGGGAGTAAAAGTAGAGTTCTCATTTTAATCACATACATGAATGCATAACCGAAACTGCCTAACTCAAGTAGTGTAGCATCTGACCTTCAACATTGAGGACAAGGCCACTTTTCTATTTTCTATTACTTTTCAAATTTCAGCACAAATGTGAAAAGCTAAAAATGGCAGAAAACATAAAGCCTCCAAGGCTATAACCTGTTGGAGAGTAAGCTGTCATATATGCAGGCAGGAGTCTATAGAAAACAAGTGTTATTGCAAAATAATTCAGTCTCTTACAGATTAGACTGTAGTATTGGTAAACCCAAGCAGACAAATTTATTCATATTAGCCTATGACAAACAGAAGGATGAAAATCCAACCATGCAATGCTGAATTGGAGTGTTTCCTCAACGTTTTTGTCAGACAAGTTGTCAGGTCTGACAATTTTCTTGATTCTGATTGGCAGAAAAGCACCCTTACCATGTTAACTGATAAAACGTCTGACAAGTCCTTTCATGAAACACACCTGGGGAGTGTTTCATCAACATTTTTGTCCGACAAGTTGTCAGATCTGACATCTGTCTCTGACTCTGATTGGCTGTGAGGCACTGTTACTATGGTAACTGTCAGATAAAATGGGACTTGTCAGATAAATCGTCCGACAAGTCCTTTCATGAAACGCTCCCCTGGTGACTGCTTCATAAAGCTGTTCGTAACTTAAGAACTTGAAGAACGACTGGTGATCCTTTGTGGTAAATGGTATTCATTGGCGATGGTTATGCGCGTAAGAAAGGTTCACCAGTCGTTCTTCAAGTTGCTCTAACTTACGAACAGCTTTATGAAATGCCCACAAGGATCGAAAGGAGGAATACGGGTCATGCAGCAATGCACATTATAAAATCTAAATAAATGAAAAGAAAAAGGAACACATCCTGACAAAATGAGAAACTCTTACATTAGTATTTTGGTGACCTCCGTGACTCCCTTGATGCCTCCATCTTTATTTAGAAGTGACGAGAGAGCCTTGAGTAGCTGGTTAGGGTCAACTGGATTGTGACGAGTAGCCTGCAAGGAATAATACAAAATCATATTAATGAGATACACAAGAATAACACAATCAATATCAGGAAAATAGGCTACATTCAATATCAGGGATCATGTAGTCGAGGCTGGCCTCAAGGCCTCTTTATGCCGGCGGCCCGAGTCACATGTACAAAGTCTACGAGAGGTTTTATTCAGTGGCTTCATGACCTGGAATTACCAGCCTATGTTGAATCTACATAAAAATGAATTTCTAACTCCATTTAAACAGCTATCCCTGCCCCAAACACGAATAATAATATATATTTTTTTAATCCATTGAAATTTTGAGCCAAAGCTGACTTCTTCCCTCACTCATGGTTAGGAAAGAGATGATTGGCAAAACATTTTGAGGGCAGGCAGATGTGGGGAAAGAAATTAATATATGAGGGGGTGAAGAGTATGCATAGGATGTAGCAGAGGGATGATATTGAAAGACCAGATGGGACAAACTGAGAAAAAAAGAAGAGATAAAAATCATAGTGTTTACATGTGTTTATTGTGTTGGGGAACCTATATACCTCCTGACCACCCCTCCCCAAGTTTGAATTGATAACCACACATTTCCAGCTATGTTCTCTTTGTGAATTTCCGCCTAAACCAAGTGTAACTCACTTTAATAGGGCATACTCCTTCTAAGACCAATACAAGGGATAACAGAAGGCAATTTGATTTAAAGAGAAAAACACTCAGTAGTTTATTCTGATGTCTTTAACTTACGATACCTTCAACAACTTTGTCTACATCCTAAATGCCTTTCAATAATAACTTTTTTCTGATCAGATTTCCTTCACGACTGCCAAACGAGTTCAAATGTAAAAATCCCATTTCTTATTTAATTTTGAATGAAATTCTTTTGATTTTAAATAATGCACAAATGTACTACTATACTTTGCTACAGCAGATAAAAGTAATAAGGAAATAGCATATGATTATCTACAATATGGAGGCAGATATGCTATCCATTATGAATTTACAGTAACGTAAATAGAAAGTAAAAAGGAAATTAATCTTGAAATTAGAAGGGAAAGAGGAAGAGGAGGTGGAATGAAAATGGGGATTTGACCTTCAAAGCAAGGGTTTGGGATAAGCAATGAGCTTTCATGCCGTTACTAAATGTAATTATGTGTTAATTGCTTTTATACAAGCCTAACTCCCTCCCACTCTTTTTAAAATTGTAAAACCAATAGATGTCATCATTTTTAAAATGTACTCTTTCTTTGAAAATTTTATGCCTGAAAATGCTTCTCCATTGACCAATTTTGATTTTTTTTTTACATTGACAAGGTCCATTTTATATTATGCAAGATCTTATGTTGCCTTTGATAGCTGGGTATGTTTTTTTTTCAAATTAAAGGACTTTTATTACCTTCTCTCTTATGAAGTCCTAATAGCAATACTATAATTAACCATAAAGGACATTACAGAAACCCTACATGTAGCAAATAACAATAATGCAATGTGCACTTTCATTCATTGTTTATCACAATAGCAGATGAGTCATGATTCTGATATCTTTTTATTTCATTTTTTTTGAAAATACATGCATCATACATGTACTTCAAATACAGCCCAAAGCAGTGGATATAGAGGACATTATTTTTTTAATTCAGGAAAGATTCTTTCAGAAACGATCTTCTTGGAAGGTTGTTCCAATCAACTGTGATGCAGTCAAAGACTGAAATAATAATTTATTCATTATAGGGGAATTTAAAGGAAGGAACCAAATACTTTGTTCAATTCTTTGAAAGGTGATATTTGATTAATTAGTGAAAGGTGATATTTGATCAATCACTTTGAAAGGTGATATATGATTAATATTAAAATCAAATGAACTTTCAATTAAAACTTATGCATATATAAAAAAAAAATATTTGTGGCCTGGTAGGAGACTGAACATTTGATGAATTTGCAAAATTATACAATTACAAAAAGAAATTTTAAGATCTTTTGAAAACTAGTATACTAGAGGAGTGCCAAAATGAAAAATATGCATGTTTTTGTTTGAAACATTTTTGGAATAGAATTTTCTGTTATTAAAAATGTGCACTTTTAAACTGTCTAAATCTAACTTTTTTCCCCTACATAATCAGGCTTCCCCTTTGAACATAAACATATATTGGATTTTTTTTTATCAAGGATTTCTTTTGGAGACTTTTGCAAGTTATATTTTCCTTCCCCAAGTACACGTATGGCCCAATGATCAAGTGTCCCAACAAATGAAGTACAATGTATAATGCACGCACGAATTGGTCAAATTATTTAACAGAAATCTCAATGCACTATATTGATATAGACTTGATTAATGGGGCTCATATTGAAAACTGTCCCCATATACTTGGCCAAATCAGGACTAGTAGTGATCTTTACTAATTAATTTGTAGCATTTATATCCCGGGGCTCATAAAGACGTCCCCTTATTACATGCTACAATTGTACTTAACAATCTATAGGGCTCATGAACGTCCCTTTATAAGCATTAATTAATACCTACAATTTAGCAGCCTATATAGTTATTTATAAATAAATATAACAGTTATGCACATCTTCTCTTAAAATATCTCAATCCCCCCCCCCCAAAAAAAAAAATGAAGAAAAAAAAAAGGAAAAAAACTCTGCAAATGCTGAGACAATAGTCGATATGATCCGAATTTTTAATCTACAAAAATTGCATTAAATATTTAGAGTAAAAAAGTTTTGAGAATTGTGTGTCTGTGTTTGCAAAAGTAGTCACGTTTCATTTTCATTCAACACAAACTATTTGTTTCATTATACCCCCCCATGGATCCAAGCAGATTAGACAAAATACCATTTTAGGGCCATATTGTCAGCCCCTCAAAACTACTAATAGTTGTGTCTAATCCGGCTGGGTCTGCTCCTGCCTACCCCCACCCATTTTAGCTACGAAAACATTCTTATATAGACTTAGAAATATACAACAGTGCTTGAGCATTTATGGATATCTTTATAAACTTGACCATGATTTATCCCTCTATTGGCAGTAGATCTTCATATACTGAATAGCATGCAACAGATATTACAAGATTGGGAGGCTTTGAAGGCATTGCATTAGATGAAAGCTGCTTTCAGAATGTGGACTTTATTTTGTGTATATGAGTCACTTCCTCTTTTCTTGTTGCAAGTGTATGGTATGATTGTACAGGTATATGCATATTGCCTGTGTGTGCATATACTTACGTCATTCTGTGTATGAACATGTGTTTCAGAAAGTTTAATAACCCTGCAGGGGCCTGTTGCATAAAAGTAATACTATTATGGCAACTTTGCCGTCAAATGGTAACAGCCAATCAAAATCATGGATTCCATGCAAGTTACCATAATGGTAATTTATATGCAACGGGCCTAGAGTCTGGTTGGTCAATATAACTCGGCCATTCGAGAAAACGCCCCCCTCAAACTCCTGAAAGCTCGGATCCAATTTTTGTGAAAATCATAAGCCAAATGTACAAAAAGGTTGGATAAACTGGACCCTACCTTTCGCAAATTTAGGGGGGGGGTCCTTTTCTCGAATAAAGGTGTTACACAATTGCCCAACCGACAACCCCATGTAATGGCACGAACCTAAAACTGCTTATCTGAATTATTAGTAATATTGACTTCTTACCCCCCCTAAAAAAAAATCATTCAACTAGAGTTGTTATAAAAAGGGATACTTGTAGCTTAAATTTTAATGACAGAGGCAGCATTACTAGTAACTGATTTGGTTTATCCGTCATACATTACATAGATTTTCATTAACATACTGTGTCATTTTGCCTACATTTGGTCAGATCCTAATAAGAATGCATAAAGGGTAAAAATGTCAAAATTGTTACCAATTTCAGAAATAAAGAAAAAAAAAGATATCATATATCTTATATGGAGTCACCAAGGGCAGCAAAGTATGGGAGAGGGCAAAGTCAGTTGCCCATACCACTTTCATACCCGACGACACAACAGCCAAGTAATACAGAAAGTAAATCACTGGGAAACTTCTAGAAATGGGAACATTCTTGAATTTCCTGTACAATGCCAAAGATTGATTTCCACAGAAATATGAATATTTCTACTTAATAGGAACACTTGACAGGTATGCATTTTACTGATTAAGAATGAGAAAATGGAAAGACAGGAGTCATGCCCCCCCCCCCAATTTAACAGTTTGTGTCCCCGTCTAAATGAGCAGTCAGAAGTTAGTAATCCTTTCAATCATTTACATAATAAATTACATGAGACTGATCTTCGGCTTATTTAATGATCTGTATTTCTTTAAAGTATGAATATCATGAACTAGTTCTGTCATGAAGTTATTGGTGTTATGTGTATGAAAATAATTTGTAAGTTACATTTGCAATGTTCCTATGAATTTTGCCACTCATCAAAGCCCATTTAAAAGTTTAGACAGAGCATTAAATCTTTTGACAGTCAGAACAATTTTGTAAGACATTAATGTAAATAAAAAACAGAGCAATATAATCATTTATATTGAATATTTACCAAAACTTTAAAGCAGGATTTAATAATGGCTTCAACTTAACCTTTCCTAATTAAATGCAAGATCAGAAATGCAATATTATTCAATTATCAATAATCCAGTCCCAGTACTTTTCTATTTTTCACCATTTCTAGGAAAATTTCTCCCTTTCCCTTTATTTAAACAAAATTAAGAATTTAAGATTTTTTTTTTTGGAAATCATTACAAAGCACAGGAAAATCCTAATTGTTTTCATACCCTATAATTTAAATCAGCCAAATGTTTATGAAATGTAATTTAGGGGTTTATATTTGTGAGGAATTTTAGTCCGTCATGTAAGACACCTACACTACCCAACAGATTTATATAGAATAGGAAATATAGAGGGGAAATGAAAAATAAGAAAAGAGAAAAAGGAAGATTATCAAGAGAGATTTTATGAATAGGAGAAACAAAGATTCTTTGAGCTCTTTTATCATTTGGTGGACTTATTTATTTCTGATTGCACCTTCATCCATATATTCCCCATCCTAATTAATCTTACTTAAAAGGAAACCTTGCACAAAATCACTCTCTGACTTATTAGAAACCCTCACGCAACTTCACGACATCTGACCCGCTCAACACATAAAAATTAACACAATTTTTTGCACAAAACATGTAAAAACATGGCATGCAAAGCAAAAAAAAAAAAAAAAAAAATGCAAGTTATGAAATATATACACACATAGGGAGTGGGGGAGTATTTGATATGAATGACATATATTGATATATAATCAATAATTGCCGACTTTTTGTACATTATATTAATATTGAGTAAATATTTGAACCTTCTTTATAACTGGTACAAAACTTGGATGAATCTGAGGAGTATTCTTTCAATATATTATTTTGAATTTATCATAAAGAGTATCATTCATGTTGTATGAAAGATACATTTTGAATTAAATATATGGGTAAATTTATTTCTAAAAAGTTGTATTTATCTATTTAATCATTTCTGTTATTATTTATTTTTATTTTTTTTACTTTTTATTTTATTCTCCCTAGTTATATAAACACTTCTTAATCAAAGTGGCTGCAAATTACAGGGAAGTGTTTGAGGGGCCATTAAAATAAATATGACAATATTGAGAGAGGGCACTAAATATCCTCAAAGATTGAAATTATTCCACAGAAAAATAAGAAAAAAAATCAATAGTCACCACACACTGTTCTAAGATTGGAATGTCAGATGATTTTCCAATATATTGTTGAACCATTACCCCAGTTGAAGGTCATTATGTATTCAGAAATTGCTTGAATAGAAATTCAGATTTAGTTCACACATTTATCCAAATGTACAAGAATTGTGTAATTCCTATACAAGTTTAACGATGAATATGATTTTTTGTTTGATTGCAAGATCAAGTTCATAAGTAAATTTTTTTTTCAATTTCACTTTATGATCATATCTAGTATATTTTTGATTGCTTACAATTATACATTTTATTTTAAATATTTTTTACAAGTGTTAGAAATTTCCAAATATGCAAAGTATCTTCTTGTCAAATTTATATACTGCTTTCTTGCCCATTCATCAATTGAATGGTAAGAAAGTGAATATATTGATATGTTCATTTATTAAATAAACTGCAGTATTTCATTTTAACCTATGCATATATTTTATGCTCATTGATTTGGATATTTATATTTTCCATGAATGTTGAGTAAATTTACCATTGTGAAATGAAAGTATATATTCTAATATAGAATATACAATCGGAGCTTGGTCAGTATCAACTGTGATCTTGTATGGGATTGGTAGTACAAAAGGCTTTTGTTACCTGTAAAGGAAGAGAAAAGAAAGAAAAAGAGAGAAAAAGGTTGATAAGTTACTGCACTGATAATTTTCAACAATAAAGACTTTGTTGAATAATGAAGTGAAGCCCAGCAACAAAGTTTGAACATTTTCTCTTACAAAAACAATGGGATACAATTTGTCGAACAATATTTTGTTGCTAGATACAGAATGAAAATTAGCTCAGCAATAAATAAAAAACATAGTTGTCAGATTAAATTCAAATTTTAGATATGATTTTTAAGCTTAAGTGATGTACTTTGTTTCATCATTATTTAAATATGAGCCATGTATACAGTGTCACAAGGAACACCACCAAAACTATAAAATACTATACTTTGAATATCTTTTGACCCCTAGATGACCTTATCATCAGACACACATTTGGAATTACCCAAAGATCATTTGTACAGAGTATTAACACAACACAAATACACAATTGATACAGATGTAAAGAATTTAGAGCAAGTTGAACAAAAACTTGGGAAAAGGGTCGACATGACCTCATATCATTTGACCTTTTGACCCTTAGATGACCTTTGACCCCATGATCATTTGTATCAAGTGTGAACATAACTGAATGCAGAAATAAAGAAATGAGAACAATTTGCAATTTGTTTTTACCTTTTGACCCTACCTTAGTTCCCATCATCCTCAACAACATACATGAGGCATTACCAAAGGATCATTTCAACCAAGTGTGATTAGATTGATAAAGAAATAATGAAATGAGAATAAGTTGCACAAAAACTAAAAAAAAAGGATGGACATGACCACATGTCATTTGACCTTTTGACCCCTAGATGACCTTTGACCTCATGATCCATATGGACACTTGTGGTATTACCCAAGGATCATGTACCAAATGGGAACATAATTGATGAAGAAAATGAGAACAAAGTAAACAAATCTTGACATTCAATGACCCCACCTCCCTCAACAACACACATGTAGCATTAGTACCCAAGGATATATTTACCAAAATGTTATCAAATTTGATGTAGAAATAAAAAAAAAATAAGGGCATGTTAAACAAAAACTTAAAAAAAGGATGGACATGACATATTTGACCCCATCACTCTCATGGGGTCACATGTAAAATTAGTTACCCAAGGATCATATGTACCAGGTATGAACTTTCACTTTTGAACAGAACAGACTAACGGACCAACAGGAAAATTGATTACTAGGTCTCTGCCGAACTTAGTTCAGGCAAGACAAAAAGAATACAACCTTCCTTTTTCACCTAATTGCAAATGGGCAAATTGTCATCATTCACTAATGATCATGAAACATTAAATGTGTTCATGCATATTTTCAGACGTTGGATCTTTCAGTGTCCAATGAAGCATAACTCATAATGCTTCAAAGATCAAGACAGACTAGTGTACTGGTATTTTTTTAGAGAGATGAAATTTCCTTTTGGTGGATATAAAATTCTGATATTTTGCATTTGTTCTATCAATTTAGACAGAAAGTTAAATATAAATGACACCCCCTGTACATACCGTAAGTCAATGAGGAAAGTCTGTAGTCAGACATTCATTCAACCATGTACATTTGCAAAATGAGACATTTATATAATACTACAACAGGCTATCTAATTTCTCAGAAACAAATGAAGTCATAATCATTTGAACATGGCAAGTCATGATATGAACAATGTTCACAGAAAAGTCTGAAAATATGCCCACATTTTGTGTTTCATATAATGCACCTCCAGGTGCAATTTGGAACAAAACATACTGTAGACTATACCGTTCTCTTTCACATGATATAATAGACGTTATAATAGTCGGGCTTTCATTTTTGTCATACCAAATAAAGTTCACCTTCTTCTTTTTCATAAATGCCTAGTGTGTAAATAATTCATTAGGACAGCTGCAAATACTGTTGCTGGGCTTTGCCAGTACAAGACTTCATTGAGATTAAATATATTCAGTATACATTACATTTGGTGTTATGCCAATAATTCAAGACTAAAAAAAAAAAAAAAAAAAGTTATTTAAAAGCCCATGCATATTTTTCATCCTTATACATGTATATAAATCACACTCTGACCATTTCCAGGAATTTCGACATGTATGTTTTTTCATGATTATTTGTATGCACCGTGTATGAGCATGGACCTATTAGGTCCATGGTATGAGTATCTCAAACATTCGAGATAGATAATGATTTTCTATTTGTCAAATCCATATAAGACATGTGTTCTAGAAACACTGTGCTTTAAAATTAAAAAAAAAGCTAAATTTCATTTTCAAGCTCTACCTGTATTTTATGTGATTTTTTGTTCACAAAATCTCTCCACTATTTTTAAACATAGGCCTACAGTGCATATAAAAATAAAGGTTATCTGAATGAAGATTTATCTTTGAATATTACAATTTATAATGAATACCAGAATATAGAAGCGCAACTCTTTAGCTATGAATTAATACCTTACTTGTACCACTTAGGCCTACATGTACATCATGCATGGCTAAATAAATCATTTTGGAAAACAGGCACAGATTCTATTTTTCTTGATTTTTTTGTTAAACTGGGTGAAGTGAAATTAAAACTGATTAGTCAGTGAGGAATAGCATTGTATTCAATAATACAGCAATTAGCAACAAAAAAGGGGGCTATTCAAAATATCGGATGTCCAATGACAAAGAAATCACTCAGCCAAGCATCTGTGAAAATTTTATCTCAACCCTACTTGGCGAAAATATGGAATTCCTACCAATCTTCAATATCAATTAGTTGAGTAACGCATGGTATTGAGGCACATGTACACGGCGTCAGCAAAGTAAAAACCTGAAGAGTTGCTCATTCATATTTTGGTAAATTGAAATAGGATATTCAATAACAATTAACATGTAAAAATATTAATGTAAGACAAATGAACAGCCTTTTAATTTGATCAACATTAGGTTTCATATTCATTCAGCATGAACAGATATTGCTGAATGAGCAAATTGTTCCTGAACTTTTGTTGGAAAGAGGCATAAGCTGACATGCTTGGATCATCCTAGCTTATTATTTTTTATTGATATCATGTAGTATGTTCTTAATAATTCCATTACTTCAATCAGCATTCGTAAGTTTGGAATGTTTCGACAAATATTGGAATGTTTCGACAAATAAAAAAATTCCTCCACTGAATACTAGTTAGCGTTGTTGTCCAGTGATTCAATATTTTTATTCTAATTCCTGACAAAATATAACAAAATCAACTGAAACATCACAAATTACAAAAGAATATCATTTCATCTATAAAGAAGTGGAATTCCTCTGGCAGTCTTGTGACTCTCATCTGCAATACAAATACATGAAGCAACAATGTAGACTTTTTGACATTGATTTTTTAAATATCATTTTTTTTGTACCCTTTTAACAATCCAATGATACTGTAGGGGCAAGGCTGTATATATAGATGCCCTGTTGATGATCAGTAATATCCCTTATTAGCCTTAAAAGTTTTTGGCGCCCTCTCAATTTTCCCTTTTTGTGTTGTACTAAAGCAGGAATGTGTCTCATGTTGCGATATGATAAACAAGATACACTTGTGTTCACTTTTTTATGCACTTTGAGAAATAAGGTATATGGAAAATATCATTACTCTTGAAGGCTACATGAAATATTTTACCAAAAATTCTTTTGCATCTTTGACTTTGATCAAATAACCTACATGTAGAACTGACCAAATGACCTAGAAGTACACTCATTTCATTCATTGCTGATGCTTCATACTACTTATTCAAACTAATGTATAATTTTCTATTATGAAAATTAAAAGAAAATAGAATGTATTTTTTTCATAATGAAAATGCAAAGTTCACTGAACTGAACTTTGACCATGCATTGGTGACACATTATCAGATTACTAATTTCATGTCATTTGTGATATCCAATAACCACAAGTTTTTACAAGATTAAAATGCATATGAAAAAAAAAAGTTGAAGGGTAATCATCAGTTGATTCTTAATTTGACCTTCCATTAACTTTCATATTGTCCAAGTCACCTAAAATTATACTCATCACATTGCTGTTACCTGATTACCTTTGTAATCAAAGTTTCACAGAATCTTGAAAGTTCAAAAGCTGAATAGCTGTCGATTGCATGTTTTTTTTTTGTTATGATTCCATAAATGTACATGAATGTGATTCCTCAGTTTGTAAGTTTACTGACCCCAAACTGAGGCCAAATAGCCAAGTGAACTGAAATTTCATTCATTCACTTGCTGATACTCAAAAGCAATTATCAAGTTCTATGGCTATGCAGGTAAGATCTGTACATGCATGATGAATGAACACAATTTCTAAATTAGATCCAACCAAAGGCTTGTACTATTCAATTCAATATATAACTAGATTCCTGTTACACGAGGGCCTACATGATTCATTCCAAAAAGAACACTTCACTTTACGATAAGGAAACATTTACTCATAAAATTTGCACTTAACTTTAACCAAACTTGCAAAATACATATATCAAACAATCCTGTCAACCTGATATGGATAAAATAAGAAATAAACTTAATTTACAAAAGGAGCTAAATCAAATATATAGTAATTCATAGTTGGCTACTTTTACCACTTTACCTAAATTATGCATTCAGTGCATGTTGTAGATACAAGTTCACACCATCAGTGCAAATTTTGATAAAAATTTCAAAATTTTACTATTATTTCAACATTTTTGGATTTATCTTCTTTTGGAATATACATGTATCATTGAAAAGTCACCTTCCTTAGAAAAGATCTTTTTTTCAAATCTCTTTTTAAAGGTCAATTCCACCTCAGAAAAATGTTGATCAATAGAGAAATCAATAGAGAAAAATCAGACAAGCACAATGCTGAAGATTTCATCAAAATCGGATGTAAAATAAGAAAGTTATGACATTTCAAAGTTTCGCTTATTTTTAACAAAATAGTTATATGAACGAGCCAGTTACATCCAAATGAGAGAGTTGATGATGTCACTCACTCACTATTTCTTTTTTATTGTTTGAATTATACAATATTTCAATTTTTACGAATTTGACGATTAGGACCTCCTTGCCTGAAGCACAAAATGTTAAAATAATGGAATTCCACGTGTTCAGGGAGGAATGAAACTTCATTTCACATGACAATGACGAGAAAATCAAAATATTTCATATTTCAAACAATAAAAAACAAAAGAAATAGTGAGTGAATGACATCATCGACTCTCTCATTTGGATGTAGCTGGCTCGTTCATATAACTGTTTTTGTAAAATGAAGCGAAACTTTGAAATGTCATAACTTTCTTATTTTACATCCGATTTTGATGAAATTTTCAGTGTTATGCTTGAATTTTTCTCTTTTTATTCAAATCAAGTTTTTGTTTAAATTTTCAATGGACATAATCAGCTATCAATTTTCTATCAAATTGTTAGTTCAATTACTAAACATATCTAAATGTGCAAAAATTGACATTCGAAAGGTTTATTCCAAAAGGAACGAAACAGAGTTAGATATGTGGAATAGTCTTCCTGACAGTATTGTTTCAGCTCCTTCGATCAACTCATTAAAAAATTGCCTGGATAGACACTGGTCAAAGAATTAGGCCTATGACTGCTCTATGAGTATGAGCTAGCCCATGTAGGCAGTCTTATCTTTTTTTCTTCAGTTTAACATACATTGAAGTCCTTTCTCTTGTTAACTCTATTTATATATCATGGATAGTGTTGCACCACCAGAGATACTATGATCGATGAACACTCATGCCTATAGCATTGTGGACAAAAAGTAAATCCATGAAAATTCTAAAAAATATTTAAAATATGATTGAATGCTAGATATTAAAAACACAATTCTATTAATGTACGCTAATAATATATCATAAATGATATACATGTAGGCCTGACATCAACATTTAAACAGTAGATAAGGGAAAGTGGTTACTTAAAAAAAACCTTGATTTACAGAAAAATCTCCATAAAGTCAGATCTAAAACAATGCCATGGTAGAGTTTCTCGAGCTAGATCAAGACAATACTGCAAGCTTTGTCATTACAAGCTTAGTCTTAATTCCATTTGATATAAAAAAATAGACTGGGCGGTGACTGCAGTTATCAAACATGGTTCAAGCAATTAATGATTTGGTAGAATGACTAGAATCCATGTCAAAAAAAAAAAAAAAAAAAGATTTAGACACCAACACGATGACGATGTAGGGGCAGCTGCTGGCATCACAGAAAACATTACATAATAAAAATACATTCCGTCTAGAATAGATTTACAAATGTCAAAACTACAATACTAGACAAAGTCATAATATAGACCCCTTTTAATTCAAGATCTAATATAAAATAAGGATTTTGATTAGAATGTAAATTTTAAAAAACAAAAACTTTACATTTTCAACATTTCAAAACCTACGATGTACGTTCATGCAGCCCTACCAGTAATTGTAAGAAAGCCCAGCCCCAATATTGATTCACTTATGAGCACTAGCATGCTACTACTACTAACAAATTTAAGGATGCTAGCAAACTGGCCCTCCCTGATATGATCAAGCATGCAACATGAGTTGGGGAAAGTCCCGAGTTGAGATTGATCCAGGTCAGCACCTCATCGTCGATGCACATCACAGCTCGCCAGCCAGTGACGTAAGCAGCTTGCGCGCCAAATATCCTCATTAGCATATCCCAGGCAGCTCATTTGCATACACCCGGAAGATGCGGGGAAACATGGCGTGTGCAGAACGAGTTTAGGTTGGAAGTTGGTTGTTGTTGGCCCGCTTTGCTCCAGAAATTCCAATGACATATTACAGAAGCCTGTCCATATTCCACATCTCGATAGTCACAAAGATCGCGCTGACATAACAAGCAAGTCGTAAATCAGACAAATCCATCCACTTACGAATAATACTGAGAAGAATCAATGAAGTCGTGAACAGAAAATTGATGACGACGCACGTTCCTGTGAACAGAAACATGGGCGACCATGACAAATTTTGCTCACATTTGCACAACTTACACTTTATTTTCTTTCTCTTTCAGAAAACCTCAGGCCATCTCTCCTCGTTCTTTTAGATTTATAATTCAGGTTACAGCTCCCGAAACCGCTTTTCTGACCCAATCTTTTTTTGACAAAATTATATTTACCCAAAATTTTAACATACATTTACCAATAATGTGATTTTCAACGTTTGATGATTGTGGATGTTAGAGATGTTTTTGGATTCAAATTTCAACAAGAAAGCTTCAGCCTCAATGCCTTCCAGGATGTGTGTGTGGGACTAGGTTTAGTCAGAGTCTCAAAGAGCCCATAGACTTTGTACATGTATGTGATCACACTCAGTCTCATTCAGATAATGTAAGTCACCCTACTTCAGTATTGATTTTCCAAACCTGAGATTTTCAACCTATGCAGATGCTACTTATGAGATTGTGCAAATGGAATTTTACTGTCAATTACTTACATTTAGCTTGATTTTGGTTGAGTTTTGAGAATGAGACAACCTATCCTTTGAAGTTTGAACTTTGATTTTTTTTTAAGCTTGGCCTTGAGTTTGTACTGTAAGGGACATTTACAGGCTTACGGTTAAAACATTTCCTAGCCTAACTTAGGAGTGAAGCTGATTAAGTAATTGTGTCTGAGATATTCAGTTGCTAATAGTATACTGCAGTACTGTCACCAGCTTTACAATACAGTCTCAAACTCAGAGATGGAGGATAGAGGAAGGGTGAAGGACAGAAGTCAGCGAAGTAGTGGTGGCAGCCCTGAGAAACGTTCCCAGAGTGCTCCTTTGACAGGATCAATAATTCCTAGTATCAGTAGTTCGGAAACAAAATCCAAAAAGAATAAGAAAGGAACATTATCAGGACTTGAAAAGAGCAAAACTAGGAAAAACTCAACTAAAACAAATGATCTTTCTCATCAAAGTGAATCAGCCTCTACTTCTGGATGTAGTAAATGTAAATTACCATTCATAGATACCAACTCTGACTGTATAGAATGTGAACGTTGTGAAGGATGGTTTTGCATGAATTGTAGCAGATTGTCATCTTCGGATTTCCGATTATTTCAAGAAGTTAGAGCTGCACACTGGTTTTGTGCTCAATGCGAATCAAGAGCGATTGAAGCCATTAAAACCGATCAAGTTGTTGAAGAAAGATGTAGCAAATTCTTAGGCGAAGCAAATGATAGAATTTCAAAACTGGAGTTAGAGAGTGTAAAGTGGAGCTCAGTACAGGATCACTGTTATGAATTAGACCATAAACTCAAGATTTTGACTGAATCAGTCAATGAAGTACAAGCTGATCTCTCTCAAGGTTTGATGTCAGCTTCAGCCAGTGCTAAGAGATACAGTCCAGATGATCTGAAACTGTCACAATCTGACGTTGTGTCTATTTGTAAAGGCTGTATGGAGGAAGAGAGAGAAAAGGCTCGAAGGCGAAATAATGTGATACTACAGGGGATACCAGAAGTAGATTCGGATGATTCGTCTACAAGAAAGGATCAAGATACTGGTTTTGTAAAAGACATTCTAAAGCAGCTTGACATGTCTGATGCTCAGTATGTAAGAGTTATCAGGTTAGGGAAAAGAGACCCTGAGAAAGAAAAGTCTCGACCTGTACTTATGGAGTTTAAAGAGGCGAAAACAAGAGATACTCTACTGAAACAGGCAGCAAATCTAGCTAAGGCTCCTGATCGCTTCAAGAATATCTACATTCAACCTGACAGAACTAAAAAGGAGAGAGAGGAAAGGAGTAAACTTGTGAAGGAACTGAAATCACGTCAATCAGAAGGCGATTTAAGATGGAAGATTGCTAGAAATAAACTAGTGTTACGTGAGACTCAGAGCACAACAGGTTCTAATCCAGTTGAGAACCAGCCCTTTCGGAAATAGTGAAGGGAGAAGGAGCACTGTAAATACATGCACAACAACAGCACAAGCACCTATTTGCACCAGTGATGCACCATCAGTAGTTGATTTAGATAATATACAATCATCATTTTCTGAATGCGAGGTGGATTCATCAGCAGGAACTTTAAGAGAAATTTCTTCCTCCACACACACTGTTCGGTCTGATGCTACTTCTTCGGCACGTGTTTTTTACAGTAATGTTGACTCATTGTTAAATAAAAGAGATGAACTGCTTATCAGAGTTTCAGCAGAAAAGCCAGATATCATAGCCTTGACGGAAATACTCCCTAAGAATGTTCATAGTACCATAGACAATTCTGAATTCTACTTACCTGGCTACAATATGTTCTTGTCTAAGGAACCAAAGCGTGGAGTAATAATTTATGTCAAACACGGATTGTATGCAAAACAAGTTGAGTTTCCTGACATGAACTTTGTGGAGAGTGTATGGTGTTCAATTGTAAATGACTCTGGTTCTACACTATTTGGCTGTATATACCGCAGTCCAAATAGCGATTCCAGGAATGATGAGGCGCTGATATCACTTATGAAGAAAGCAGAGAATTTAAGGTACGATAATCTGGTTATTACAGGAGACTTTAATCTTCCTACAATTGCTTGGGATTCGCTGGATGTTACACGGCCAGATCAACAATTTGCACAGAGATTTCTAGACACAACTTTAGACTTGTTTCTTTTCCAACTGGTGAATCAGCCTACAAGATTTAGAGATGGCCAGCAGGCAAACATTCTGGACCTGATACTGACAAATTCTGAAAATTCGGTGGATAACGTGTCATATAAAGCCGCACTAGGAAAAAGTGACCACATTGTGATTCAGTTCAATTTGAGTCTGGAGTTTAAGCAGGCTATGTCACACCCTCGATATGCCTATTTCAGAGGAAGATACAATGATATGAGAAACTTTGTTCAGGACCATCAGATTTTCGACTTTGAAGAGGATCAAGATGTGGAAGACAAATATAACTTGTTTAAAGACAATATTGACAAATTAACCGAGGAGTTTGTACCCAAGTCAACTGCATCTTCAACTACTAAAGCAGAACCATTATGGATGAACTCAGAAGTCAAATCTGCAATTAAGAGGAAGCACAAGGCATGGAATGTTCATCAAAGTCAAAGGTCGGCTCAATCTAGATGTGTTTTCAATCGAATTAGAAATGAGACTACAAGAGTTATCAATCAAGCCAAAAGAAAGTTTGAGTCCAAGTTAATCTCAGAATTGAAGACTAATTCCAAGAGTTTCTGGAAATATGTTCAGAGTAAACTAAAAATAAAGCACGACATCAGTCTTCTTTCAAGACCTGATGGATCCTTGACGTCTGATGATGAGGAGAAGGCAGTACTTTTGAACAATTTTTTCAGCTCTGTGTTTACGAAGGAGGATTTGATGACCATGCCAGATATTTCTGACAGAAGTTATGCCAAACCTTTGACATCTATCAACATTGACACTGACAAAGTCCTTAAAGTGTTACAATCACTGGACCAGTCCAAGTCTCCAGGCCCAGATAGGGTACACATCAAAGTACTCAAGGAACTCGGTGAACACGTCACCCCAATACTCTCAAATGTGTTCAATGCATCTCTAGAGGAAGGAAAAGTTCCCTCTAAGTGGAAGCTAGCAGATGTAGTTCCATTGCACAAGAAGGGAGATAAGACAGCTCCAGGAAATTACCGTCCAGTTAGTTTGACGAGTGTGGTGAGCAAAATAATGGAAACCATGGTGAGGGAAGAAATAGTGCAGCATATGAATGAAAATAGTCTGTGGTCAGAGCACCAGCACGGTTTTCGCAAAGGAAGATCTTGTTCATCTCAACTTCTCGAAGTGATTGAAGATTGGAGTAATATTCTGGACAATGGTGGTAATGTGGACTGCATTTACCTCGACTACCAAAAGGCTTTCGATAGTGTTCCGCATGAAAGACTGCTGAAGAAATTGCATGCTTATGGTATCCAAGGGAAGATTCTGCTTTGGATTAAAGCATTTATATCTAATAGGAGCCAGAGAGTAAATGTCAATGGATCATTTTCACATCATGTACCTGTTACCAGCGGAATTCCTCAAGGGAGTGTGCTCGGCCCCGTTCTCTTCATTATTTACATTAATGATCTCCCCGAGGTTATATCTGGTAACTCATCGACAGTCAAAATGTTTGCAGATGATACCAAACTCTACTCTTCTGTTAACAATAACAATGATGGTGAGGTGTTGCAGCAAGACTTGGACAGTCTTTCAAATTGGTCCAATACATGGCAACTCCCCTTTAATACGTCAAAATGTAAAGTGATGCACTTAGGTAGAAAAAGTTCAGACAGGATTTATAAAGTGCAGAAAGATGGTATGATTTCCGACATTGCATCAGTATCGGAGGAAAAGGACTTGGGAGTTACATTCGATGATAAACTCAAGTTTAATCAGCAAGTCGGAAGAGTTGTCGCTGCAGCAAACAGAAAACTTGGAATGATCAGACGTACCTTTTCATCTTTTGATCAAGAAGGATTCCTACTTCTGTACAAGACACTAATAAGGCCTGTCTTAGAATATTCCTCATGTGTATGGCATCCTATCTACAAAAAAGATATTGAGAAGCTTGAAAAGGTGCAACGAAGAGCAACTAAACTTCTGACTCCATTAAGGGACCTCAGCTACCCTGCACGCCTCCAAAGCCTGAAACTGCCTACACTTGCCTATAGGAGACACCGAACAGACATGTTGCAGATCTTCAAATTATTGACCGGTATTGACGACTTCTGTGCAGACCAATTCTTTACACTGTCTAGATCAGAGAGAACACGTGGACACAAATTAAAAATTCATAAGAATCGGGTTCGTTCAAAGCTGAGACAAGGTGTATTCTCTCAGAGAGTTGTTACTCAATGGAACAATCTACCAGATGAAGTTGTGAACAGTCAAACTGTCAACATGTTCAAATCACGTTTGGAAAAGGTGTGGAAAAGGTCCTTGAACATGTACAATCCAGATGAAAATTTTCTTTGTCCATGCTCTACCCATGCCACTCAACGCCAAATAAGTTTTAGGTACCAACGTTTGGATACAGAGGGGCAAATAAGTTGTGTATAACTTTATGCCTACTTCCAAGGTAAATTCCAAGGTAAAAAACTCTCATTCCAATTCCATCGCCCTCCCGTACCGTTTGGACAGCGGGAGGTGCGTGGTTTCTTGTTGTAAGTTGTTTCAAGTGGCCACGTATTCTGACCAATTTTCCCTCTATTATGCCAAAACTGAACCCAGAAAATCGTCAAATCTTAATTTCTTATAGTCCATAAAACAAAACTAAATCATTTACTATGTCCAAAGACTAGATAGGGAGAAAATAAGTAAGTTATAACTAAGGTCGACGGAGCTTTCTCGAGAGCAATTCCTTGATCTATGAAAAACGCCCAAATGAAATGCGCATGTGCGTGAGTCACATGGCTGTGACAAATTCGTCCCGAATAGTTCTTTTTGTATATAAATATTGACCTTTTAAACCAATATTACCAAATTAATAATTTAAAATAATTTTTATAAAAGTAAACAGTATTTTTGTGAATAAAAAAATGAATAAAAAGAAACATTTTTGACATTCTTTAATTTAAATTTCAAACATTTTGTTTACCAATCAAGATGGCAGCCTCCATGCGTGCAAATTATTGTTTTCGTGTGATAGGAAATGCAGTTTTACGAAGAAACCATGTATGCATTTCAAGAGTTAATCCAATTTTATACAGAGCTGACAAATTTATACCGAAAAATGTAAGTTTTTATACAAAGACCCCTTCAATAATCCATTGTAGGCCTAGTAGTAGAAGTGAATTTAAAAAATCAATTAATAACAGACCCACGTGTTCAATTTCATGTTTGTAGAAATAATATTGTACTCTAACGTTAAATTACAGTTTTACTTTACTTACTTACTTGCTTTTCTTTAAGTCCTCGATGCTGTAGGCTTGAGTTGAGTGCCTGTTCATTGATCGGAGTATCTCCTCTGGTGGTAGTACAGTATCCATGACCATGCCCATGGTAAAAGTTTCTAAAACAAAATAGGCCTATATATACCACTCCTAGTACCAATGAGGTCCAAACATTACATGTATGGACCTCATAGGCGACATCAGTGGAATTGCGGGGTTAGAAATCTTTGAGTACAGGATATTTCGATATTATTTCACAAGTACGCTCTCTATTTCTTTTTTTGGCCAATATTATAATTAAGGATCGTAAATTCATTGTAAGCAACAAAAATAAAATGAAAGATATTAAGGGAAACTTACATTTTGACGACTTTTTCCTGATTTTCTTGGCAGTTGCTCTTCACTTCTGACTCGCGATCGAAGCTGTTATGCAGATCACGTGATACGCTTTCTCGTCAGGTGATCGGTTGGTTATTCTTTTCGCCAGACGTTGATAATGATATATTTCATAACGCTAGCATTCATCGCAAATTCAGGTGAAAGCGATTGGAGTTAACAGCGCAAGCTTTAAATTTTTCAAAAAATAAAGTTTAATTTATTGCATAAGTTTCGCGCCGGACATGAAGGATCATTTGGTCCCATATTGGCGTAATGCATAACGGGGGGGGGGGGGGGTGTCCCTACCACTTCAACGACTATAGCCAGAAATTATGATTTTTTTTCTCTCCTAGCTTTTTTAACAAAAATACCCCCCCCCCGAAAAAAAAGGGAACTAGTGTTAAAGAGAAAGAGAATTATGATAGAGGAACACAAAATACTTTTTTTTCAGCTTTTATTTATTCGACTTATAATCCCATAATCAAATATTAAATGGGGCTTCCACAGTTTTTTAAGCCCGGGGCCACTTACATGAGTGGATACCATATGCGCGACAAAAAAAAAATCTTTTTCACTGTAGGGCACGTTACGTACGTAACGTGATAAGGGTGTCAAAAACACAAAAATAATGAAAAAGGGGTATATCTATTTCGCTAGGAAAATTACGTGTTTAGGGTCGAATTTGAGGGGATGATAAAACAAGATTAAAATGTTTTATAAAGGATGTCCTTGTTTTCCCCAACACCTCGTGTTTAGAGTCCAATTTGCGCAAGGTGTAGAAGCTAGGTGGGGTCGTACTAAGCCAATTAAAGGTAAAAAAGCCGAAGACCGAAGGACCCGTAACAATAAACATTCCTGTACTTGTGCATTTCAGGGAATATTTAAAGAGTATCGTTTTGTTTCCAATTCTTGTCAAGGGTACGGTACACGTCAATACTTGTTAAGGGGTGCATTTTCAGAATCAGGAAATTACGTGTTTAGGGTGCTTTTTGAGACCCCATGATCGCGCATGGTATCCACTCGTGAATGGAAGTGGCCCCCGGCTTTTAAAGTCAATTCATAAAAATATTCCTCCTCGGGATTTGAGCTTTCTTTCATGAAATATCAATCTTTTTCGTGATTACCAAAAATACTTAAAATGTCATTTTTTTAAATCTTTGTATAAAGCTTTAGCTCATGCGTTGCGCCTGCAATATTTTAATGTTGAGATACAACTTTATGCTTTTAATGAATTCCTAAAAACACTAAATTCTCAGATCATTTGTCGCAATCGAATGATTGGAAATGAATGATTAATAAGTTTCATGAATAATGTTTAAAATGCTTCTCTCTATAAGTTTTGAATATTTAAAAAAAAGTCAGCTCGTGGTTTTTGCTCGCAATATTTTGATTAGTAAGAAGTTCTTGTATATGCGAGTTTGATAGATAAATAGAGAGAGGGGGAGGGTCCCTCAGCTACTTGTCCTCGCTTATTCCAGTTTTTTTTATTATGCTCGTACGTGTTGTGAGGTTTTCAAAGTCTTCTTTTTCTCACCCTTTTTATTGTCTCGGAGCTTCCCTCTATTTCTTTGCTACGATGTCATGATAGCCCTTCTTACTTGTTTCAATTCTTTTATGTTCTCATTTCACTGAAAACATAATTATTAAACTGACGTAGAAGACTTTACAACAAAATTTTGATATTGTTTTTTCTTGTTTGTTTGGCTTTCTTTTTTCTTCTCCTCATTTCTTGTTTTTTTTTCTTCTTAGTTTCCTTTTCCTTATTTTCTCTTATTTCATTTCATGAGGCATCCGCCAACTTATATACAACAACAAACATATTTAGAGGCCGATATCCAGTGAGGGGGCGTGGTGGTATGCCCCTCGATCTAAAAAAGGAGGAAAATAGAAAGGAAAAAAAGAAGGGAAGGGGAAAAAATAAGAAAAAAAGAAAGACGATGATGGCAATGATGATGATGATGAAAATTATCTTGGTGAAGATGATAGTGGTGGTGATGGTGGCGGTGATGATGATGATAATGATAATGATGGTGGTAGTGGTGATGAAGATGAGAATGAAGTTGGTGACGATGCTATGATGATGATGACGAGATGTAATTTTGTTAAGTTGTCTTTAAAAAAATAATAGTGCACAGGCGAAATCATTTAAAGTTTATTATGAAAATAGCAGAAAAAAATGATTTGAAAAATTGTACCGTTGCGTATCCAGTGGAAAATCCATCCCCCACCAAAAAAGAAAAAAAAAGTGAGATTTTGTTTTGTTATTTGTGACGGCGTAGGTCTATGCGAGCAGCTATGGGATGGGAAAAAAGTAAATGAAATGTCAAGAAATACATGATAATGACTTTTATTGTACATTCAGTATATCAGTAGATAACTTCATACTCTTTCCAAAAAAGAAAAAAGTCGGTATATTATGGACCATTAAACATGGGCAGTTGCTCTGTATATATTATGCAACTGCTCGTGTGTAGCGGTAAGTTATTCACTGATCTACATAATTCATGCGGCGCACGGCGCGTGCGCAATGTTTAATAATTATTGCTGTGAACACAATGAATGTCATCAAAAACATAATCTCACAGATCAAATAATGCCAGCTCGACGTGCAAAATAAAAAAAAAATATATATTTTCTGCCCTGATAATTTGGTAACCTTATAACCTAACCCAATTTCTAAGTATTTTAAACATAAACAGGATAACTACAGACAATGATTTAAATTAACTTTATATTCTTTTGCGAAAATGAATATGAAGGACAGCTTTTTGATAAAGAACACAGTTTTAGAGTGTTAGAGCGCGATTTATACCTACAACCGCTAAATCCTGTCACTGTCGGTATGAAGCAGTGATTCCATCAGCTTACGGTAATAATTTTTGCAACACGGGCGCCAGTCCGAGAAACAGACAGGCATTTGCCCAAACGGACAACATCTCAACCTCTGCTCATTTCTTTTTGCACGGGCACATAAATCTCGACGTAACCCATCACATTTCTCCCTATTTTCTCCCTTTTATTTTCCATTAATTTTTCTTTCGTTCACTTTTTTCTGTCTTCTTTCCCCAATTTTTTTTACCCATCACATTTCTCCCTATTTTCTCTTCCCTTTTATTTTCCATTAATTTTTCTTTCTTTCACTTTTTTCTGTCCTCTTTTCCGCTTCTATTTTTGTTCTCGTCTCACCGCTTTTCCTCATCCCCCAGCCTCCGACGCCCGTGCAGATTCGCAAACAATATCAAGAGTATGTCTACTTGCAAGGGCGGAAATCTCTCCCCAAAGGTAGGGGGACCAGGGGCTGGAAAATTTGACAAACAAAAAAAAGGTTTATCACCCCCTAAAGAAGGTCATCTTAACCAAAAGAAATTTGACAAGCAAACAAGCAAAAAAAGGGGGGCATCCCAAAAGATCGTCTCTTCAAAATGTTTTATTTCTATTTTGAATGAAATGACCAAAAATAATAGGGGGATATTTCATAATGTACCCCTTACTATTTTGGGTGAGGGGTACATGTCCCCCGGCCCTGGGATTTGCGCCCATGTGGGTGGGGGTGTTGCGCCTCCCTATCGGGATCATATCACAGCGAGTATACACTCTTCCATATGGAAGAGTGTTTACTCTCTGTGATTTCGATCTCACACATATGAAAAAAAAAATAGAACAGCTAAGCCTTGATCACAGGCCAAAATGCCTAACGATTTCTCGTTAGGCATAATTTTTTTTTTCCCAACTCACCCAAAGTCACATTCCATCCTACAAGGGCTTGTCTCCCAAAGTAGGTAGGATTTAAAGGCGTCTTGTCTCCGGAAAGATCGAGACTTCACTGACGTTGATGTTCACATCAACGGGACAGACGTATCCCCATACTCCGGTACGGGTGTAGGATTGGAGCTGTGATTTTCCTAATTTCTTTTTCTGTCATCTCCATCCTGCTTGCATACTAGTAGGCCTATATAGCAAATTGTTAGCAATAGCCCTGGTTTTAATTTGTGAGACACACCTACTCGACTTTAAATCCTAGTATCCTAAAAAAAAAAAAAAAAAAAAAAAAAAAAAAAAAGCATAGAAAAGAAAAAGAAAAAAGAAAGGAAAAAGAAATGTTTGAATTTTACTTTTTTCCATTTTAAGAAAACAAACGTTAATAATATGATATGTACTATGGCGAAAATAGTCAAATTGACTGGTTGCCAAATAAAAATAAGAACCCCCCCCCCCCCTTCTCCGCGGCATTAACAACTCTCGTAAGGGGCGCTCCATTTATAAATAGAGTTGCATGAACAGCTGTCTATGGCGACAGAATCGTAGGCAGAATTGTTGCCAGAAGCGTGGGAATTTGGAAGAAAATTCAAGAAAAGAACCGGTGAGTACCGATTTAAGAGTAATTATACATTCATTAACGTTTATTGAATCATAAGAATAAAGATTTTTTACGGAAAGAAAGCTTAGTTCTAAGCTAGGGCTGCCCAAATGCGCGTGAGTGGAGTCCCAGTTTCTTAACACGGGTAAGTATTGCGGTGTCGCCTAGAGTGATATATACCGGTACTTACACGAGAAAGGACTGGCAGTTTTGCAGTCATAATCTTTCATATAAATCTAAAAATCCACGAGTACCTATAGATCTAGAATGAAAGCCATATGCATTACCACCTGCTTGTTGGAAGAGTCCGCCCAAGCATGCCAAGGGCACTCATTCAGAACAAGGCACTCATTCAATGAACAAGGTTATAAATTATTACCTAACCCAGGGAGTGCCGTCCCGCGTAGCGGTCCGGCGCCCAGGAGCTTATTGTGTATTTGCCCATACTCACAGAACAAGGGTAGATTATGGTCAATATATCTAGAAAGATAAATTGTGAAAAGAGAAATTATGCACTTACCACGATTATATGGATGAAGGTCTAACGAGTGGTAGAATCCTGGCATCGATGCACAGACTGGAACCTCAAAAAATTGAAAAGTTCTCTCCTTCTCCCCAGTCTCGATCTGCCGTTTTTGTTATGAATCATAACAAAATGGCCGATTGAGACTAGGGTAGAAGGAGAGAACTTTTTGTTTTTTTGAGGTTCCAGTCTGTGCATCGATGCCAGGATTCTACCACTCGTTAGACCTTCATCCATTAAATCGTGGTAAGTGCATAATTTCTCTTTTCACAATTTAACTTTCTAGATATGTTGACCATAATCTACCCTTGTTCCGTGAGTATGGGTAAATACACGGTAAGCTCCTGGGCGCCGGACAGCGGTCCGGCACTCCCTGGGTTAAATATAACCTTGTTCTCAGTTTTATCTCCATGTGTGGCAAAATAAAGGGTGGCAATTTGGGCTTATTTTCTTCTTCTATGGGAAAAATGCTTGATTTTCTTACACTGTTAGTTTCCAATACAGCTATTCATCATATAACTTGGCTCTTATGTAAATATGACTCTTTAAATTGTTTTTTCTTAATTAAAAATAGAGATTGAAAAATGAAAATTTTCTTGCCATATTACTTTCCACCAATCGAGGGCGTACACAAAAATATGCCCAAAATTCAAGTTTTTGAGTGCTCTGGTGAATACAAAAATTATTCCCAAGTTACTAATGAAAAATAAATTGCAACTTTATGGAAATTAGTAATTTTGGTCAAAAAAGTGATATTTTAATGAGACATGTGCTCGGCTGTGCGACCCGCCGAGCATCTCTATTTTACTTTTCTTTAAAATGATACCCTACAGGATATGATAATGGTTCACATGGAGGTGCAGTGCCTTGAAAAGTGGGGCAAGGTCAAAATTCAAAAGTTTGCAAAAGGACACAATATTGAAAGTCACAGATCTTTTTTCAGTGGTGATGAGTGAGTTTCTCAGCAGTTTCTTTTAAATGTTTTCTTGCACCGTAACATTACCATTAACATGGAATCAAACGCAAGAGTCTGCGCAAGCAAAAACATAACAAACAAACAAACATGCATGGGTAATTTCAAACCACGACCCAAACCATGTTATCTCCCAGTATCATCACTGCAGAAAGCAGGGGCTTAATTTGAACGGATTTTCATCTCTATTGACACAGACAAAAGAATCATGTTCTGTATTGACCCATCATGACTATTTCTGTTCGTTTTGCAGCTTTTCAATTTAGACCTCATCCAACACTTTTGAATCCTGCTTTTTTCGTGATGGCATGATCATATCAAGCATGGTATAATTTTAAAAGAGAATTAAATGATCTTTTGAATGATATCAAATATACATTTTAATCGGGAGTTAGGAAAAATTAACGGTCCATGTTTGTCCACAGACCCCCTATCATCAATAAAAATACAGGAGCTTGACCCTGGAAAGAAAGAAAAGGAAAAAAGTTCAGTGGAGGTTTTCTCCTATTCAAAATTGCACACAAAATGGCAAACCGGAATCGAAGCGGGCACATGCACGAATTCTAACTGAAGTTGGCGATCAAAGGATTTGCCCGAGGCAGTTCACCCTTTTGTTCACATGATTCAAGTCGCTAACTTTAGTCCATATCAAAATAACTTGGATTTGCCATAATTTTGATATGGACTGAAGTTGGAAAATCCTTTTTTTGCCATTATGATTCCTTTTTTTACCATAGTTGGCAGCTATGAATCATCAATCATTAGTAGATGATTCCAGGTTCTTTTCCTTTGAAAAAATATCAGCATCCAGTCTCTTCACTGATAAAAAGTAGATTCACAATAGTGAAAACAGGTATATTATGAGCACATGCACAAGAAACAAAGAACAACTGAACATGACATGATGCCATCACATACCTGTTTTCACTTCTACCAGTTTTAAGATGAGTATTCACGGTCATTTAAAAAAAAAACTTACAGTTTTGATACTCCTCTTTAACTCCTTCCTCTATAACGACCTCCTTCTTTCTTTCTCTTGCTCTCTCTCCCTATTTTTTCTTCCCTTCATCAGATCATAAGTAACATTGGTCAGCAGTCAATCTCAACTTCGGTTCTAAGATGGGATGAGATAATTGAAGGGACAGAAGCAACCAAACCACAGATCAGGCAGGAGGAGCTAACTGAGGATGAACTTCTTGAGGCCATTGAGTACTTGAACAGTGAAGGTGCGTAGCATACTAAGAAACACACAAAAAGGGGAAATTAGTGAGGGTTATCCACACCAAGTACTTTAGTACTTGTCCCAAGAGCAATAGCTGTAGGAGTTTATATAATTGTAAATCTACAGAATGCGGGTGGTTACTGCTTTTACTTGAATAAAATTGGTGTGTATTGTATGTTTTGAAATAATGTGGATCCTTGCTTTGTGATAAATCTCCCTCAGTTCAGAACCATGGCTCGTCATCGTACGTTACTTATGACTGCTTATGACTGGTCTGACACACAAAATTATGTGAGTCACTGCCTGGTCATGTGTACCTCCTCAGTCCTCAACCAATAGTATTAGGATCCATTTTGCCATGTTTTATTAAATGGTCATAATATTTAAGGCCTTGTTCAGACACAACACCACAAAGTAACAGTTGAATTTCATGGCTTGAGTCAAAAGAGTGCATTTAAGGAAATTTACAATATCCAAGCTGCTCTTATTTTATAACTACCATGAAGTAAGTATTTTTAAAATATGATAAAAAATTTTTTTAGAATATGATTACAATTTCTTTTAAAAATATGATTACAATTAAAAAAAAATATATAATTACAAGTTTTTTTTTTAAATGTGCTTACATTTTTTATATTAATTTTTTTTTTTTATTATGATTACAATTTTGTTAATATTATATTTTCAAAAAATATGATTACAAATTTTGTTTAATATTACAATTAAAAAAATATTATTTTTTTTTGTTTCAGAGTACATGGAGCGGTATGGAGATAAGCCAGTATGGGCCAACTATAAGAGAAACCATAAAGGAAGGATACCCCCAATGGTGAATAATAATCTTAACATTTGAAAAATTTCTTTCCAAACTACTTATTCTCCATTTTTTTTCAAAGTCATAAAAACAATACTTCCCATTAATACAGGTGTGCATTTTTCATTATTTCTCTCATCAGTAATACATTTGTTCATAACATCATGGAGGGGTTTGTTTGTTTGCACAGAAATTCAGCTAATGGAATGCAACAAGCTATCCCACGTATTTGATAAATCTGTACGTGAATTTCAGAAACCAAATTTTAGTCGGGGTATAATACTGTATATTAAGCCATTTTCAGGAAGGAGTTACATGTTAAGTACATTTTTAGTGGTTTGGTATAGATTATGTATTACTAAGATAAGTTATTGTATTATATATGTTTTCAAAATTGGTTATCTGTATGCTGTGCTTCAACAATCATTTTAGTAGAGAGGATTGTATTTAAAATAGTAATTCATGGACAAAATTACATGGGGGCCTGGGTGCTTTCTCCCATCCCCCCCAAAAAAAATGCTTGAAAGAGCCCAGGTGGGTGTTTCATAAAGCTGTTCGTGAGTTCAGAGTGACTTTAAGAATGACTAGTAATGCTTTCTTGTTTTAAATGGTATATTCCAAAATGTTCATTTGCGGAGGTTAAGCGTAAGAAAAGTTCACCAGTTCTTAAAGGCGCTCTTAACTTACGAACAGCTTTATAAATACCCCCTGGAAAATCTGGATTCACTGTGCACAGTGCATAAGCTTATCCAATGTTTCAGATTTAGGCAGTAGCTTGTGAAAAGTAGCCCCTGAAAATTATAAATCAATATTTGCTTGTAGTTCATATTGTCTATTTTTGTGTGGGGGTATATGGAAATGTGTAGTCTTTCAACAGTTACCACTGACTATACACATGTATAACACTGTTTTCAATCTGTCTTTTTTTCTTTCAGAAAACAAGGAAGACATGCATTGTAAGTATCATGATCCTCATTTCTCTAATGCTTAATCTAAGTTTTGTGTCAGTCCATGATAAGTCTAATTTCATACACATATATTGAAGTATCTGATGGCCTCATGTACATGTAGCCACTTGGTGTAAAACCAGTTGGTCTAATTTCCATGTTCTCTAACACCACTATGGCTTTATTCCATAAGTCTTTTAGCAAGCTCAGTCTGTATTGCCCATTAACAGCCATTCATCACTAGGTCTTATACCTACTTGAACAAGTAATAATAATGATAATAGTTAAAATTATATAGCACTTCATACTTTGTGTTTCTATAAGCACTTTACATAATGATTATCATCATCCTGGTCATAGGATCCATCACTGTGCCATACATAAAGTGCACCATCTCCACTCCCTAGGGAGCATCCTGGCCAGGCAACCTTTTTTGATCAGTGCACACATGATCAAATCATAATGATGTTCACATTCTACTGGGTACCCACTTAACACCTGGGTGGAGAGTGAAAAATGTGGATGAGTGCCTTGCCAAATTTGTTTTATTTTGCGAGTGGTGTACTTCAAAGTTTGTGTCAATAGGGTATGGTCTATTTCCACTTCCACTAATCTTGTATATCAAGTGGTCTTAGACAAGGTGGTGGTTAGATATCTTCTGAAAGCTGATGGAAGGAACCTTTGTTGAAATGGAAATTAGACCCGATAGTAAAAAGAGAAATTTGCATTCCTTGCTTATTCTTTTTCCACAAGTTCAACGGAACATGTGTATTTTAGTAAGTTTACTTTTCCTGTTGTTACATGTATGTGGTCACTTATATGAAACTGTCTTACTAAATTATATTTTTAAACACATCCTTGTTTTAAAGTTTGCCGCTCTCTTGCTTATTGAAAGTCATCTTGCATGGGAAGGCAGCGTAGCTCAGTCGGTTAGAGTGCCTGTTCCGGATTAGATTGTAGATCTCAACGTGCATGGGTTTGAGTCCAGCAGCATGCTGGAAGATGTCTAACAAAAAAAACTGATGCTAGCGTTGTGTGTTAGGGTGCCTCACCGCTGTGTTCAGTGAAGGTGTGAATGCAGTTGGAAAACACTCCGTCCATCGGAAAGGACGCAAATGTTGGTCCCGTGTATAGGAGAGTCACAACCTATGCACGTTAAAACCAATACACTATTCGTCAAAGAGTAGGGTGTTCACCCGGTGTATTGCACCTGCCGGGCCCTGGTACTACAATACTGCAAGAATCTTCAGGATTGAAAGAGGCAGTCATTGTAGCTTGAAGAGCTTGAAGAATAGCTTATTCTTGCTCTTTGTGTAACTTGTGTACTGCCATCTATAGATGTGTTTTTGCCAACCTAGATAAAGTAATGGTGATGCAGATGATCTGTACAAAGAGATGTCATGAATCTCAAAATACCCCCCCCCCCTTCTCTATCTCTGTGCAGTATAGTATATTTAGAGAATATGGCGAATTTGGTTACAATTAGCCCAACATTATGGCCTAAACTGTTTGTTTTGCTTGTGGATAAAAAGGCAATCTGCCATTTTACTCATTTACCCCCCCCCCCAAAAAAAAAAAAACCCAGATTGGTTAGGTGCTGTTTCTGTAACTTGTATGCTGCCATCTGTAGTTTGATGATTATTAATATTAAAATGATTTGATGATACATGTTCATGTATTTTTTCTGGGATTTTTTTTTCATATCTGTTTAGTTGTAAAAGATATATAGATATAAAGTTAAAACTGCAGTTAGTTTACTTTGTTCAATGATGAACCCATATCAGGTTCACTTTGTGTAAATAGTTGCTTACCAATATCAGGTTTACTTTGTGTTAATAGTTGCTTACCATTCTTTGTCTTTTTTTCAGAGAGGTTATGGAGAGAAGCAAAGAATAAGTGGTAACCCGTGTCCAATCTGCAGAGACTCTCGTCTAGTATTACACTATAAGGTATGTGTCCTTCAATGAAGCTTTCAATAAAGCCTGTCAGGGGCCGGTTTCATAAAACTTGTTATATTAACAAATGTGTGATAACGGTTAAAAGCTTCTGAAATATTTCATTCTGATTCGCTTGCAGAAAATTTGTAATGGATATGATAAGATTTTATTCACTCTATCGACCCCTTCTCGGGGTGTGAGAGTACAACAATTATAAACAACATTTAAACAAGAATTATAAACCAAATGCATGCGTACATTGTATGCAAGCAGTCAAAACTTTATATCAATATAATACATCACATTATACAGTCTAAGTACACAAGAAAACAAACTGGTCGTTTCACCAGCCTACATGCACCACTTCGAGTACGAGCTGAACTAGAAGTACGGTACTACAAATTAGAAATTGGGCATTTGTTATTGTAACAATTTCGTTTGAAACGGGACCCGTTTGGTCTAATTACAATGGTCCAATCATCACTTGGTCTATCAAAGTTTAAAGAAGAATGAAACCTGTAGAATGGGGTATAAGCTTGTGTGAAAGCAGGAAATGAAAGAATAAGATCAACAAAAGTTTTTGAGTAAAATTGTACAAGCAATAAGAAAATTAGGTGGAATTGGAATATCAAGAACACTAACACTATGGAGATCCTCCCATTGGCAATGCGAACAAGATCAGTGATGTCACACCTGTACATCTCTCTCCTTTGGACACTGAAAACATACCCAAATCATCATCTTTTTCGCTCATTCTAATGATGAGACAGACAATTCATTCATAACATAATATTATGAAACATGTATGGCAGGTCTTGTGGTAGATTAGGTGAAAAAAGATAATCTATGTAAAATATGTACTAAAGTGATGGGGAAGTTGTATTTTGTTCGCATTGCCATTATGGGAGTTTCAGGTCACATGACCAATGTCAAAGGTCATTTAGGGTCAATGAACTTAGACGATGGGAGGGGGGGAATCAATATCAGAATCTTAACCTAAGGTTAAGTTTTTGAAATGTCATCTTAACTTAGAAAATATATGGACCTAGTTCATGAAAATTAGACATAAGGTTAATCAAGTATTACTGAACATCCCGCTTGAGTTTCATGTCACATGACCAAAGTCAAAAGTCATTTAGGGTCAATGAACTTTGGCCAAGTTGGGGATATCTGTTGAATTACCATCATTTCTTTGATTGTTTATGGATCTGATTCATTAAACTTGAACATAAGAGTAATCAAGAATCACTCAACATCCTGTGTGAGTTTCAGGTCACATGACCAAGGTCAGAGGTCATTTAAGGCCAATGAACTTTGGCCAAGTTGGGGGTATTTGTTGAATTACCATCATAACTTTGAAAGTTTATTGGTCTAGTTCATAAAAATGGACATAAGAGTAATAAAGTATCACTGAACATCATGTGTGCAAATGTCAGGTCACATGACCAAGGTCAAAGGTCAATGAACTTTGGCCATGTTGGGGGCATCTGTTGAATTATCATCATAACTCTGAAAGTGTATGGATCTAGTTCATAAAACTTAGACATAAGAGTAATCAAGTATCACTGAACATCTCATGCAGGTTTCAGGTCACATGACCAAAGTCAAAGGTCATTTTGGATGTTTTTAGGGTATTATTAGATTGCTGTCATAACTTTCAAAGTTTATGGATATAGTTTATTAAATGTGGATATAGGGGTAATCAAGTATCACTGACAAGTCTTAGGCCGTGCATGATCGAGGTCAAATGTCATTAACTGCCAATGAACTTAGTATCGTATCATTATATGAATGGTGTTTTTTGTGAATAATTATTTTATAGTAGTTTTCAAAGTCAGCACTGCTGCTATATTGAGTCGCATGATTCAGGTGAGACTGCCAGAGGCGCTCCACTTGTTTTTTTTATAATTCTGTGTAAGATTTGTTCACTTCTGTGAAGATTTCATTTTCCATTGTTTCCAGGAGGACCAGAGGTTATCTTTAATGTGCTTTGTTTCTATTTGAACAGAATGTAAAGCTATTGGAACAATTCATCTGTCCTCATTCATGGAATATCTACTCGACATACAGGACAGGTAAGGATGCCTATTCTCCAGTCTTCATTAAAGGGGCAAGTCAACCCAGCAAAAAGTTGATTTAAAATTAAAAGAGAGAAGTCAAACCAGCTTACAGCTGAAAATTAGATGTCAAAATCAGATGTCAGATAAGAATGTTATATGACATTTTAAAATTTCATTTATTTGCACATCCATGTTGGTATGCAAATGAGAGGAACTATGACGTAACCCATTTACTATTTCTCTTGTATTTTGTTCTATGAAACTTGGAATATTTTTGTTCTCTTCTCATTAGAATGAAACAAAGTTTGATTCCTTCCTGATCATGTGGAATTACCATTGTTTTAACCTACTGTCATTTGTTGAAGAGTCTCACTATTGTCAAATCTGCAAAAAAAATGAAATATTGTACAATTAAACAATGAAATTTAAAAAATAGTGAGTGACATAAATTCTCTTCTTTTTATATCACTTTGATGTGCTTATACATGTACCTTTTGGGGGGAAAATATGGAATTTTAGAATATCTTAAATTTTCATATGTTTAAAGCTACCGACATTGTCTGTTTGATTTTTCTCTTTTCAGTTTCATTCAAATCAACTTTTTGTTTGGATATATTTGACCTTTAACGTCACTGTAACCTCAGTTAATGCAAGACATTAGTTATTCCATGTTAAACTTTTGGGTAGTACAGTGTATTTGTCGATAATGAAATAAGGAATCCTCTCATCGATTGTAAAACAATTGAACGAAACTATGAAATTATTAAAAGCTGCAAATGCTTTTTTCTTTCACATGCTTTGTTAACACTATGTCATATAGCATGATGATGTGCATTACAATAAGATCTAAAATGAACAAAAAAAATGTTTAAGCTAGAGACTTCTTTATGGTGGTGACAAGGTAGTTGCGTTGTAGCTGTGTTGAGGACTCAAAAAGACGAAACGTGAATTGTAGGTCAAAAATTTAGTGTATACAGTCCTGAAACAATCTGGGACTAAGTCTAATCTATTAGTGACGATAAACAAGCAGTCAATAAACCGTTGTAAAACTTTCTATTTCCAACATAACAATTGAGATATTCAGGTGGTAATATGGTCGTTGATCAGCGCAGCACAAGAAAATAAGTCATACCTGCTTTCGAGAGGAAATCAATTTCTCTGACAAAGCAAACTTGAAAAAGAAAATATGTTGACATCGCAACGCATCTAACAACGCGTTGCAGGTTGATGCAAAAGGCGCACAACTCTGCAACCAGCGATGTTACATAACAATAACGTACATAACAATCACATTATTTACCACAGCTGGAAGTGAATAAAAATAATGTGATAACTTCGAACATTGGCAAATCTTTGGATTTTTCAAAAAATAAGAATTTTTATGCAACTGAAAGAAGATTAAAGATTGAATTAACACAAGTAGAATGCTTCTTTGCAAGGACTTGTATTTGAAGCACTTACATGTATTTGAAATTAGCGATGGTTGGAAAGAGTGTTTATCATGACAAGTGATGGTCGAAAATCTTTTGTAGTCAGACCTGATCAATGCTGACCATCGTAGCTAAACCCTGCTAGCAGAAGTACAAAAGAAACTGAGGATTAGTTTTCAAACACAATTCAGTTCACATACAAATATTTTCCTCTTTTTAATAGGATTTTTAGGTAAAGTACATCTTTTCCAACTTGACCAATTTACCCAACTCGACAACAAATCTGTTACTACCCACTTAAAAAACAAACTCTATTTTTTAAGAACTCATTTGTTTTCTCTGAACCTGCATATTGGAATATCCTGCCACTTACATGAATAGATCTTTTTTTATCTTATTTTTTCTTTATATTATTATGATTAATGATACAGGTAAGTTTGCCTAATGACTAGGTTATGCACCTGCAGTCCTGCACCTCTACCTATTTCTTACATTCACTGCTTCATGTACAACCCCTTCCTCACGATCTCTCTCTCGTCCCCTCTTGCTGTTTTTATGATTTTATCCATTGCTTTCCTCTCCTAAAAACATTCTTCTCCCCCTTCTTCTTCCTCTTCTTTTTCTTCTTCTTCCTCTTCTTCTTCTCCCTCTTCTTCTTCTTATTCCTCTTCTTCTTCCTCTTCTTCTTCCTTTTCTTCTTCCTCTTCTTCTTCCTCTTCTTCTTCCTTTTCTTCTTCCTCTTCTTCATCTTCTTCTTCTTCTTCTTCCCCTTCCTCTCCCTCTTCCTTTTCCCCCTCCTCCTCCGGTTCCTCTTCTTATTATGATGATTATTATTATAGGTGTTGTTTTTATTCTTATCACTATAAATATGTTTGAAGGAAAAAATTCTTGAGTGCAAATTTAGGACAGAAATTACAAATATATTATTCATTTAGTTAAATCTTTCTATCCTTTTCGATGTCAAGTACCTGTACAATAAAACAGATATATTGCTGATAGTAGTGAATGTACTTTATAAGGTAAAGAGGAAGATGAGAAACAGAATAGATCATAAATAGAATAGAAATATAAAGAAGTCAAGATAGCAGAGTAAGAAAAAAAAAAGAACCCATACAACTTTCTGATGAGAATAGAATATACTGTAGATACTTAACTTATGGCTTCAATAGCTATCAGATATTTTCAATGTTAAGCAGTGTCATGAGCCCCATAACATTAAGCTTAGCAATTGATTATAAGATTGATTACATATATTATTGTGTAAAATCAATCGTGAAAATTGGCCACGCAATCAATCGCGAAGCTTTATGTATTGGGTCCTGGTAAACTCTCCTTTAATACACCATGGGTCAGTTTTATTATGTATTATAGAATGACCGCATAGTAAATCAATTTTAGTGTCTGTCAGGGGCTGATATGTTATTCTTTCTGTGGCATTTATAGTGTCAACGGCCATGTAAATCTCCTCTGTTTTCTTTTATTTTGGCATGCCTGTACACAATATGAAGGTCAAGTTTCAAGGGGTTAGATACCGCATGATCAAGTAGACTGTATGAAGTTGGTTGATACTTGATAGCCACTTGGTCCAATGTCATTTGGTCTAACACCAAAATCACCGACTGCCACTATGGCTAAAATCCCATTTGGTCTATGTGGATCCTGACTATTTACGTTTCAACCAGAGCGTCTTGGTTCAAATCCGAGCCATGGCATATTGTACATAGCTCCAATAGTCCACACTTTACTTCATTATATTTGCAGTTTCTAATTTTTTTGAACCAGTTTTGTAATATTTTGCTCAAACCCGTTGATCTGCAGATTTTGAACAAAATGAATGTAACAGCTGATTTTGAACCCATGAATGTAGTTAATTCATTTTTCTGCGTCTTCTCATTGACCTTATGTCCCCTTTTCTACTTCTTTTCTTAAGCATATAATGAACTCACTGTGACTTCATTTGTTAAAGAATTATTTTTAACATTTATTACCATACTTTACCTAATTTGCAATTTTTAATGTTTCTTTATCAGGTTCCGCATCCAATTTTTTAAATTTGTTTTTCTTATGCTACCCTATCTATTGGTCTTCCCTCCCCTTTTTTTCTTACATTTTGCCCCCCTCTCCTTTGTCTCTCTCACTCATCAATCCTCATTGTTTCCTTCCTCCCACTCATTTAATTTCTCCTGTTTAACTTCTCTTTCATAAATACCTCATGTCTTCTTTCTAAAAATTGTTTTCATTACCTCTACCATTTTTGTCTTGCCTGCATAGCAGAGCGAGACTATAGGCACCGCTTTTCTGGCGTCATCAACATTGAAATCTTAACCAAGGTTAAGTTTTTGAAATGTCATCATAACTTAGAAAGTATATGGACCTAGTTCATGAAACTTGGACATAAGGGTAATCAAGTATTACTGAACATCCTGCCTTGGTTTCAGGTCACATGACCAAGGTCACAGGTCATTTAGGGTCAATACACTTAGACCATGTTGAGGGAATCAATATCGAAATCTTAACCAAGGTTAAGTTTTTGAAATGTTGTCATACCTTCGAAAGTATATGGACCTAGTTCATGAAACTTGGACATAAGGGTGATAGTGTATCACTGAAGATCCTGCGTGAGTTTTAGGTCGCATCACCGAGGTCAAAGGTCACTTAGGGTCAACAGACTGACCATGTTAGGGGTATCTGTGGAATTGTCATCATAACTTGAAAATTTTATGGATCTAGTTAATGAAACTAAGACATAAGAGTAATCATGTATCCCTTAATAACTTATGCGTGTTTCAGGTTACATGACCAAAGTCAAGGGTCATTTAGGGTCAATGAACTTTGGCCATGTTGGGGGTATTCGTTGGATTGGCATCATAACTTAAAAGTTTATAGATCTACACGTGTAGTTCAAGTATGAATGATTGTTTTGCATATGTCTGAGTTCACATGATCATGGTCAAAGGTCATGTTGGATAAATGGACATAGTATTTTATTATCATATGAGTTTTTTTCTTTTGTGAATTATTATTTTATAGTAGTTTTCAAAGTCAGCACTGCTGCTATATCAAATTGCATAATGCAGGCGAGACTGCCAGAGGCGTTCCACTTGTTTCTATTGCTTCTCTTTGCTTTCTTTTTATTCCGTCCTCTGTAATTTTGTTTTCCTCTCTTTAGTCTTTGTTATTTTTTCTTTCCTTTATTTCAACCTGTTTTATACTGAACTCTCTCTGGCTTCACTTGTTTTCTTGCATAACATTTAGTTTGCATTCCTCATCATAATTTTTAGGTGCTCTTGGAATTATTAATTAATTTCCATTAAGGACATTTCTACTTATAAAAGGAAAGAAATGCAGAAATATTGAAAGAAGATTTGTGCATGAAAAATCAGAGGACATTCTGGTTAATGAATAAATGAGTGATGTTTACAAAGAATCATTCTCTATGACTGTATAATTCATCTCACTTTACTTATTATTTTCTTTCTTCTATGACCAGGATTATGTCAGAAGCAACATAAGATACTTTGTGCATCAATTGAGAAAGCAAGAAGATATGGTATGTTTGAATTTTGTTGGTGAGACACTGAGAGAGAGACAGAAAGAGTGAGGGCAAATGAAAGAGCACATAAAAGAGATTTATTTGTTAAGAATTATATTTGTAGTTGATTGCCGTATTTAAAGAAACTTTTAGTTTACCAATAGCTTGAACTTTGGCAATGAAGGAGAAACAGGATAAAAGACTGAAAGAAAGTTATACTGTTCATCAAATACAGGTCATCTAGATCATAGATTTTCTTCTTGAAAACAAGATAGATCTATATCTTGAAACATTGTATCCCAATTCTGTACATGCATACAGTACCCTTAGTTTAGCTACTATTCCTCTTTATATTACAGTATTCTTCTTTTAAAGAGTATCTTATTTCACCTTTGTTGCTAGGTAATACAAAATATGGACATACATGTGTAATGACCATAATGTGCTTCATTCTTCACTATAATTTTGAGAAAAAGAGAAGTAAAAATGTGCTTTGCTTTTTTGTCTTTCCTCTAGGGGTGTTGCCTTATTCCGTACCCAGCATCGAGTACAATTATGAAGATTACTACCAAGATGAAACTGCACAAGTCGAAAAAAAGAGATCTGTTGACATTTGACCTTTGACCTCAAAGAACATGATATGAGATGCCATTAAGTAGGAACTCCACCAAAGGGAAAAGTGGAGATCAGTTGAAATTTGACCTTTGACCTTGAACAACACAATATGAGATTCTATGAGCTATGAACTCTACCAAAGGAAAAGGGGAGATCAGTTGACATTTTGACCTTTGGCATCATTAGGTGCTATGAACCATAAACTTTCTCTCTCTTGAATTTGGCACCACTGCTTTTTGGGGAATCAAGTTTCTATCAGGGAGCCATTTGCTGCACCCAGGTTTAGAGCCCCAGGGGTGGGGGGCAGTCAAATGTATTGCTGTACACATGCGTGGCCAAATTATTTCCAAACACCCCCTAAACAAGTTTTCTCTGTGTGCAAAATAACCCCCTAAACAAGTTTTTGCCGGCTTTATTTATACATTCTGGCCCCTAAAGAAGTTGTCGCTAGAATATGACCCTGGGGAAAAAGCTTGGGAAAAGCATACCCTAAACACGTTTGGCTATTCTTTAAAAAAAAGCTTTGGAAAAAAACATACCCTAAATACGTTTGACTCTGCGATTGACCATTGACCAGTCTTTCAAAACTACCCCTCTTTTTAAAATCAGTGTTTTTGATACTCTTAACGAGTCCACGTGCGGCCCGAGTCCAAAACAGACACGTTTTTTGGTCACGCGTGTGTACAGCAATTTATTTGACTGGCCCCCCGGGTTTAGAGCAGTAAGTATGGGAAGGACATCTTGCTCTAGGATAAAAGATATCCAGGATAACTGCAATAAGACAGGAATAAAATCATCTGCAGTTAATAATGACACAGGTCCGTAATCTCAACAAAAACTGGTTTGATGTAACCTGTGATATATAATATAATTAAATGAAACCATATATCAAGGAGACAAGGATGCGTGTTCCTGAATATGTTTGGCTTCTGTGTTTGGAAGCATAAAAGTTTGATAATCTTACAATTTACGTGTTTCATAATATAGCATGGCTGGGCTGATAAAACCTTGTATCTCAAAATTAAAAAATTTTGAGGGCAGCTGAGAAAAAATTGTATTTTAAATACATAGCAATAGTGGCAGTCTCATATTGTTTGGAAGCAGTCTCCTGATACCTGTGAAGAACTCTTTCAAGGCAAAAGAATGTTGACAAAACAAGGAAAATAACAAAAATACCAGAAATATGACAAATAGTGGTAGGATTTAAGACTGGAAATGGCATGTGCAGACTCGGAAACAATTGAAGATATTCTATCTTTTTGGGTGGGTGTTGTGGTATTTTTTGTTGCTTTCTTTGTTATGTCATCGATAATTTACATGTATTTTGTACTGTCCTTCACTATAATTTGAACGCCTGTTGTACATTGTGATTTATATGTCTTGTAATCTATTAAAATAGCTGTAATTCAAATGTCTTATAATCGATTTCCCAATGTATCACCGACGTATATGTTAATGTATAACCGATTCCAAGCTGACCTGTGGTACCCCTGGTAGTAACTGTTTCAATTGTAAGTTTTTAAATTATTAAAAGGATGGTCCGGGCTGAAAGTATGAATAGCTTAATGAATAGAGTAGAATTCACTGAGCAAAATGCCGAAAATTTTATCAAAATCAGATAACAAATAACAAAGTTATTGAATGTTAAAGTTTAGCAATAACAATATTACATTCAGCAAGTTGGACATAGATGAGATAAAAGAGGCAAAGTGGTAATGCATTCTACTTAGTTCCAACAGAGTTGATTTTGAAAATGAACTCTGTTGGAACTTGGTACAATGCATTACCACTTTGCCTCTTTTACATAAAGCCCTAGGACTAGTAAAAGTGGGTAGTGGTAGATGTCAAATGGAGAGGCAAGAAAGTGGAAGGTTAGGGGGTAGAGTATAATTTTCTGAGATTAATGGAGTCCTGAAGAGGATGGTAAACTAGAAGAGGTGTGAAGCTTGAGTGGTTGGAAAGATGAGAGAAGGCTGGTTTGAGTCGACGAGTGGAGTTGTCGAGCAGGAGAGAAGACACGACTAGTCAGGCAACTAGCCCGGGCAACTAGACAGTTCTGCAGTTTGTAATAGAGTACCCAAAATACTGATATATTGAATGTCTTGAAGCGGGGTATAATCTTAACACGTGTGTGAGAGTGTGTGTGGCTGAGATGCACACCGTATTGAGATTATTTACTAAAACATCCCATGAGGAATCTGTGTGTGTGTGATTGTTCCAGTCAACTAAAATTTTGATATTAAATTCTTGTAACTTTCTTGTGATTGGGCCAATCACTTTAACATGTTCATGAAGGACATGTGTAATAAACTGGGAAGTTTGCTCAATGCCATTTCATTTCTATATTGGTATTTCTTTTGCCATTTTGCGACTTTGGATTCAGAAACCAATTCAATGTGATGGGCTATATAGCCTCTCTGGAAGCTCCTTGCTGTGATTGAACCAATCTCTTAATCATTGACTTGTGCTTTGTAAAGATTATTGAAGCTAGCCTGCTGTAAAAATTGAATTTTTGCAGTGCCCTTGTAAAGTTTGATCATTTTCTTTTGGAACTCAGTTTATATCAGTAGTGGTAGCTGATTTATTATTTAAAATTGGTTATTTATACTTCATACACTCTTTAGAATTCCCATTCTCGTTTCTTTTGTATGTTCTCCACTTATTTTGTATCGTGAATTTGGATAAGAATTATAACAAAAATGAAATGACAAAAAAATGGTGGTCATATAACAAGGCACATCAAGTACGCTTGAGTGCGGGAAGGGTATATTTAAACAAGATAATAAACATGTTATTCTATTTCATCCTGGATTTTATTTCTTCTTTCTCTATCCATCCATCTCTTTATAACAATTTCTAAAAGAAATGGTTTAATTCAGTAACAATAAACAAAAAAAATTCTGAGAACATGTATGGCCATCATGCGTATATGAAAATCAATTCTACCATCGTCGTGATGATGATCATCTCGTACTCCCCCCTGAACATAATGACTTTACTTGTCATCATTGTGAATATGATGTTCGACTGTAAATTATTGGGGGGGGGGGGTGATAACACAGGGCACCCCCACCTGAAATATTGGGAGATTTATATCTTCCCCCTGCCCGGGATCGACACCCATGCTTTTGTCCATTCATCCCTCTGGTATGTCTTTAGTCCTTCCAAATCATTTCATCTATCCATTGTCTTGTTACTCTCCTTTTTATTCAGTCTGTCCATCCTCAAATTCAATGAGCTCTCATTTTGTTCTCTTCATCAGCAGCAGCACTGATCTGTATTGGCCAAAGACTACTAGACTGGAAGATTGGCGGTAGCAGGTAGCTTCGGGGCCCTGGTATAGGCCTTCTAACATATCAGTGGTCAGCAGTGTCTTTATAGTTCTTCCAGGCCATTATTTTTCATCTATCCGTCATCTCCTCGAACTTGTGTCTTTCTTGAACTCCTTTCCACTGGCGGCGGAGCAGAGGATTATCTTTTGTGTTTGGGGGGACGGCTATTGTTGCCGTCCCCCCAAACACAAAAGATAATCCTCTGCTCCGCCGCCAATGCTCCTTTCCCTCTTGAACTTGATCTTTCAATTTGTCCATCCCTCCAGCAGTATCAGCAATCTGTCAAAACCAACCTTTCTTTCCATCTGTCAATCCTCACCTTCAACCATCTTAGTTCTATCCACCCCCATCAATTTCTGTTACCCATCCTAACCATTTCACACATTCCACCCTCTCTCCTATCCACTAATGAAGATAGCCCTGTTACGTCATTTTATCTGGGGAACTCATTAAGAATGTCCATCTTATTGTCGCGAGTCGGTCACCAAGGCAGATCCCAGGTGCACCACCCCACTAACAAGATACTATACGTCTTAAAAACAAAGACATTAGTCTCTGAATATCAAATAACAATGGTTGACGTTCTTCCTATCTACAAATGACCTGTAAGAATCTTTGTTTTCTGAATCAATCAAAGTGTGGGGATATCGGTTTTGTTTTTCTTTTTAAGTTATTTGATGCTGATGATTTAGTGGGGATTTAGTGCTTCAAATCTACGTATTATTATCATCATCATAATTACACCAATCTTTTAAGTTTTATTCTGAGGCCTGTTCAAAGGGAGTATTTTCAAATCCAGATAGGAACCGTTTCCTAGATCCAGACAACTCTCGTTTTGTCAATATTTTAAAGAATATAACAAAAACATTAACATTGATATTTTGTTCGATTTAACTTGGAATAAGTAGACCTTTGTAGAAACAACGAGGAGTGTCAAAAAGATGCAAGTCTATCATGGGCGTATATCTATGCATTGGGTGATTTCAAGTACGGTGTTGAAATCTGGTGTTGGGACAACACCAACTCCAGCTACAACACCGTACTTGAAATCACCCATTATCCGCCCTGCGCTAGATACGCCCCTCCTGAAGCGCAATACTCCCACACATTATCTCATTAGTTTCCCTATTATCCGCAGGTTCTGTTGCCACAGGGGGTAGGGTACGGGATCTCCGTGGACGACCACCGTATGATTTTTGTTCAAAAAGAGAAGGGGGAAAAGGGAGAAAATTTAAACAAACTTGGAAGAAAGGGGAAGAAGAGTATGAAAATAAAGATATTTGGCATTCATAATCGTGGACCAGTCGTAAGCTGTGCGTGCGGTGGTCTTTAAGGGCATCTCCCCTTTCAAAATATCGACCCGACGCCGCACCTGAGATGTTCAGAGAAGATGGTATAATTCATTCATTGCGTGACTTTTGTTATAACAGCAGGCATGGATCTAGCTTTCTTCTAAGAGGGGGTTTGACGAGATATTAGACAAGCAAAAAAAAAAGAAGGAAAAAAAAAGGTACACTACAAAATTATGAAGGTAATTTTGGTAACAAGAGATTTGAAAAGCACGATTTTTTTTACTTGGCAGCCAAAGTGGGGGGGGGGGGGGTTAAACTCTCTACCCCCCGTAGATCAGCCACTTTAACAATGATGTGGCCCCTAAGGGGAGGGATCTTGAGTCATAAAAGCAATACAGAGTAGTAAACCTGATTAAATAGGAATACATGAACTCATATCTGATTTTTTTTATAAAGTAAGTTCTTATTTACATCACTCGTCGCCATCTGATTAAATTTGGAATGCTTGAATTCAAATGATGAGTTGAATTAAACATGGAGTTGTTAGAAAGGCTAACAATAATATTCACTGAATTAAGTATCTGCAGCAAATATAGTTTGGAATACATTAGCGACGATATTTTTGTCTTAATGCCGTTCTAGAGTTTGAAAACGTACTACAGTAAGCAATAAAGACGTTTATGCTCTGTGCTCAATGTATCTTCGATCGATAAGCATGCAGGCCTATCTGTGTACAAGTTCATAATTTTATTTAGAATTAAATCCCACGACAGAAACCACAAAAGATACTTATTTTGCCAGTCCACGGGATTACAAGATAAAAAAATAAAAGCATTTGATTAGATGAGCTGCTTATAACCCACAAAGTACACGCACGCGAGTATTCAAAGAATATCCCTCATTAGGGCAGCGAGAAATCTCAGTGTGAGACGGCGATCATTGTTTTGAAAAGATTTTTTTGTCTCATCCATTTTCCTTCATTTCATTCATATTCATTCGTTCGTTCATTCATTCATTCATTCATTCTCCCTTCCTTCCACTCTCCCTTTCCCCCTTTCAATTTTGTTTTATATACTTTTCTTTATTCTTTTCGCTTCTTTTCATTTTGTTTATAATTTCGCTTTTTTCTTCTACTTTCGAGTTTTCCTCAGTCTTTTTACCTTTACTTTCTCTTGTTCGCTTCTCTTTTTGTTACTGTTTTTCAACGTAGAGGGATTCCAGATGAAGTACTTAATGCGAAAGTCTTTTTACGTGTATATATATATATATATATATAAATTCAATTTATTTTACACAGATTAAATAAAAACATACAATATCGGAACAATCGAATACATACAATAGATAATAACAATACAAGTATACATAAAAAGAGACATAGAAGATCAAAATGTGGAGTGGATTGACAAAGGCCATATTGATCTATCAAGGTCAATCCCCAATGAAAAAAATGGAATTCATAAATTACATTAAAAAAAAAGATACTTGACCTCAAATCCCCAGCAAAGCAAAACAAAGTAAAAGACGAATAAAGGGGAGGGAGAGGCAATATAAAACTACCTTAAGGAGTAAGAAGTAAGAAGGGAAACTTTAGATTTTCATTATATATATATATATATATATATATATATATATATATATATATATATAAAATCATAAATGGTATAGTAAATGCCGTAGAAATAAAATCATAGATTTTAAAAGGAGCATCTATATAATTATTATGTACACACACTGATTTCACATTGTTAAGTAAGAGAAATTGGGCAGTTATATTTAATTTGTAATAATTCTGCAAATTTGTTTGCGATATCATTGATATTATTCTTTGTTTCATACACATGTACAAAACTTTGATTTACATGTATATAAATTGTGATTTTAAACTTATTGATTTGAAAGAGGAAGAAAATAAAACATTAAAACAAAAGCAAAAATATGTTGCATAATGTACCGTGACACCTCTGGTCCCTAGACCCCGGGTTTATTTTCCACTGAGGTCCACACAATTTGGAAAATGAAGTACGCGGGCCAATGAATTATAAGGCATGGTCTATGAGTTCACCGTCCTAGATTTTAATCACGCAAATTATAATGGCGTGCGTAATGAGTCAAAAACAAATTTGAGGGACAAAGCATGGCGTAAAGGCCTATGGAGCAAAATTCCCCCCCCCCCAAAAAAAAAAAAAAAAAACGACACGAAGGATGCCAGCGAGTGACTAGTAGACATTTTGAACTTGTTTTAAATAAAAATATAATTTGGTGATAGATTTTAAAATGATATCCATTAGTTGAGATCTGATATCATATTTTCTTTTTCTTTATTTTTCTCCTTTTCACCGGTTTTTCGCAGCCCCCCATCCCATCTATGCGCATATGCAAGTGGTAAAATGGGCAATTAATATGCCTTTTTTTTTAAGAAAACAATATCAGGAGAATGGTTCAATTGAAGAAAGACACAGATAAAATATTCGTTTTGGTTTAACTTTGTAAATATGTTGGTAGGGTGAAAGGAATTCTAGTTCTGCGAGATCCATCAATGATGATTAGTTAAAAATTGAACAAATTAAGCACGATAAAAGAAAAATGCAATAAAATCATACTTGAAGCAGGTTCTGCACCATTTTCTTAATCATTATCAAAATTACTATCGTTACTGTTATAATCATCGCCATTCATCGTAATAATTATGATAATTCTCCTTCTTATTGATATTGCTATATATTTTCATTATCATCATGATAACATAAATATCATTGACGTTACAAAAATGGTAACATTTCGTAATTCCGAAGGTTCTTTATTCCGAAGGCTCGTTAATCCGAAAACGAAATAAGGTTCGTTTTTCCGAAGGTTCGTTAGTCCGAAAACGAAATAACGTTCGTTAATCATTTCATTTTCGGACTAACGAACCTTCGGAATTACGAACCTCATTTCGATTTCGGATTAACTAACCTTCGGAATTGCGAACCTCACTTCGTTTTCGGACTAACGAACCTTCGGATTTACGAACCTCATTTCGTTTTCGGACTAACGAACCTTCGGAAATACGGACTTTCGGACTAACGAACCTTCGGAATATCTGAAGCTTCGGAACTACGAATGTATGCGACAAAAATATAGCAATACAAATGATAGAAACAATAATGACAACTATGATCGTTAACTACATCTAAGAAAATGAAAAGAGATATAATGGGGAAAATGGTAATGAAAAACAAAGAAGTAGAAAAAGATTTGTTTAAAGAGTGTAATCCCTTCTGACTTCTTTCCCACCTCCCCTCTCCCCCTTCCTTCACTTCCCTCTTAATCCCCTCCCATATTGATCTCCAAACCAACATCAAGCCGATTAGATTGTTAAGAATGATATAATAAATATTTGGATCCCCTGATTACACTTCGAAATCATCCGCTCTCTTAGTCCATTCATATCCATCCTTTCCCCTTCTATTCATCGCTTTAGTCATGTTAGTGAATACCCCCCCCCCCCTTGATTCCTTTCAAGTTTCTCATGTTTTTCAATCTCTCCATCCAAAGGGTTTATTGTTTCGGATATTGGCCGAGCGGGTCAGGGGGAGCTTTTCATGAACATTTTGTCAGTGATTTTTCACTGATTAATTCGCTTTCAGCCAATAGAATGCTCGGATTTGCAATAGGTTCTATATAGCATCTGTCGGCGATTATTGCTTACAACGTTTTTCGTGAAACGCTCCCCTTGGACACGCGAGCCGAGAATTCTTGGATCTGACTAATGATGTCTCTTGAGAGCTCCTCTACTTTAGCGTACTGCTTTGAAACAGTTTGCATCTTTAGATTTAATTAGATTCGCTTTTATCTCCTTCTTGTTTCCTCGACCCTTCTACATGCGAATTGTTTATTTTCATCTCACTTTTCCTCTCATGGAGTTATCTCTATTTCTACTTGCACGCAGGCTGGATTGAGGAGTAGGAGGAGGAGGGGGCGGGTAGTAATACTATTTTTCATCAACATTTCCATCGAATTTCTTTCAATATTTTCTAAGGTTTCTTTGTACATGCCAAATTCAATACAAATCGAAGAAACTATTGATTTAAAAGATACGGTATTAAAAAAAATAGGCACACTCGCAAACTAAATACGTGTGTGTGACATGACAGATCTTGCTCGTATTGTCAATAAGAGGATCTCGGTAGCATTAATGATCTCAACATCCAAATGGTCATATCTTTCTATTCCTCGTTCAACTTTACTCATAGTTTTGTGATCTTATCTTTGATTTTTCCAAACTGCTTTTACATAAGCTACCTTGCTCTATGGTTTCATTCTCTGAAGCCTACATGACATGTTGACATTTTCAAGAAATAAATCATAATACGTTTTCTGATTTATATGATCCATTGTGGGTGATTCCCAGGTTCAGACTATTATGATATTAATAGAAAACAAAAATATGGTTATTTTTGTTCTTCTCAGTCTGTTGACTCATTTTCGCTATATATGTAAAGATTGTGTATTAATATAATGGCTGTCATTGGATCACTACTTTTAGACTGTTCTATTAATTTTGTTTTTGTGCGTTATTTTGGGTCCTATTATTAGAAGGGCAAGGGGAAATATGAAAACAAAAGGATATATTTGGCGATATCCTTTCATTCACGACGTTCGTTGTGTCTTGTATAATGAGCAGCTGACTCCGATTTTCCATATGTTTGTAGATTTTGCCATCAACAAAGTATAAAGTTGATAGATAGATGAATATATGTGTATGTATTGAATTTTGTCAGACGTGTATCAATCAGATATGATAATTTACGTATGGGACCGACCTTTAACGTCACCATCCGATAGACGTGACCAGGGCTCGAACCTCGAACCTCTCCACATAGCTTGGATTACAGGCGCATCCGCGCATGCCACAGCGCCCAGTTGATGATGAAAGTATCTTTGAGTTCATGTAAATGCTCGGTCACAAATATCGTTAAGAACTTTATGAACGCAGTACGAACGATTTTTAGACCATTTCATAAGATCTTCCATACGAAAACCAGTGTTCCCAGATTGTTCCTAGACCGTTGGTCAGTTCATTGCTTGGCCGATGGTCCGATTTTTTTTAACGTCAAGCGGCGGTCGTATGAATGTCGTAAGAATATCGTATAAGAACCACGCGAGATCGTGTAGGGTCGAGAGACAATTCTAGAAGATTATATTCGTATGACGATCGCTAGAACGCTTTAAGTTGGTTATAGAGGGTCCTTGCGACATTCGTGAGAACGTCTTCTTTCGAGGGCTCTCTTGTTGGTTTTGTTGGGACATTATGACATGGACTATACTGAAGACGATCGAGCTGACCATGCATATCAATATGCGAAAATTTTCAGGAGTTGGAAGACTGAATGGTACCTAAAACGTCTTCCAATATTTCGAGCGAGCGTCGCGGCGCTTAAAATAATGTCCACAATACAAATGACAAAAAGAGGTCACTTCTCAATAACGAAATGAAATTTCAAAAGAGGAAAAAGCATCAGAAAGACGTGATACCAAAACTAGCCTCTGATAATTAAACAGTCAGAATTTGTTCAATGAAAACTTATTTACGAAATGGCTGAGATGGGAATGGGAGGAGATGGTATCATAATATTCCGAAATAAGTGCGCCTTGTGAAATGATTTAAGGCCATTAAAAACACAATAAAACTAAGAATTTGCATACTGAAAAAAAACATTGAATAATTTTCAAAATTATATTCAGAAATATCTAACATTAAAAAATTCAAATGAAATAGTAATCACCCGCAACTTGATTTTCAACCAATCAACAGCCCGCATTTTGGGGCCCGTTGCAGAAAGAGTTGCGTTTAAACGCAAGTCAAAAATGCGCGCTGTTGATTGGTTGAAAATCAAGTTGCGGGTGATTTTTAGAGTTGCGTTTGATTGCAACTCTTTCTGCAACGGGCCCCTGGACATATTGCTGTCCGTCGTAGTTGTGTTATCAACCGAACTCAAAACACATTAAACATGTATTTTGTCATGTTTTCCTCACCAATTATAAGTAATGATATAAAAATATGTGAAAAGTATCCTTTGAAGTTGTTGGAATGATTTATAATTGTTTTCACAATATTCATCTATCTCTATTTCTAACGGAAATGACTATTTCCGCTGGAAAGTGACAATCTAACACTTATCAGAGTATACTTAGAATTTAATCCACTGAAGTGGCGATCTGAAGAGGTCTGTCATTCTGACGTCTGTTGAATTTATTCATTTCATTATCTCTTACCATTATTTCCTGTGCAGGCACAACTTGTTCATGTTTCATCTTTTTGTGTCATAAATACGGGTTTGTATTTGTGCATATATACCGTTTTACAGAAAAAAAGTTTTCCTTCGTCTTTACAATGTCCATCATCATCATCATCATCATCATAATATTACTAATATTAATAATAGTAATAACAATAATAATAAATATGATAATGATAATATTCATAATAATGTTAATAATGATAACAATATTCATAATCATCATCATCATCATCATAACCATAATCATCATAACCATCATCATCATCATCATCATCATCACCATCATCATCACCATCATCATCATCATCATCATCATCATCATCATCATCAACATCATCATCATCAATCTCATCATCACATGGCCATGCATTAAAGCGGGAGTTTCCGGGGGGAGGGGTGCTGCGCGTGTTATTTCCCATAAGCAGCACCCCCTGGAATTTAAGATGTGACAAAATGGAATAATATAACCGAAAGGAACCACATTTTGTAGTGAACCCCCGTTTTTTGCTTGTCAAATTTTTCGTGGGACCCAAATAAACTTCATTTAGCAGTGAATCCTTAGAGTGGCTTGTCAAATTACTCGGGACCAAAATAACCTTTATTTAGTAGTGAAACACCCTTGTTTGCTTGTCAAATTTCTCGGAACCAAAATAACATTCATTTAAAGGACAAGTCCAACCCCCCCCCAAAAAAAAGTTGATTTGAATAAAAAGAGAAAAGTCGAACAAGAATAACACTGAAAATTTCATCAAAATCGGATGTAAAATAAGAAAGTTATGACATTTCAAAGTTTCGTTTAATTTCACAAAACAGTTAAATGCACATCCTGGTCGGTTTGCAAATGAGGGGACTGATGACATCACTCACTCACTATTTCTTTTGTATGTTATTATATGAAATGAAAATATTCTAATTTTCTCCTCATTGTCCTGTGAAACAAAGGTTTATTTCTCCCTGAACGTGTGGTATTACCATTGTTATACCATTTTATGGTTCAGTCAAGTTGGTCCTTGATGTGAAATAGGTAAAAATGAAATATTGTATAATTCAAACAATAAAAAACAAAAGAAATTGTGAGTGATGGACATCATCGACTCTCTCATTTGCATGCCACTTGGTTGTGCATATAACTGTTGAAAAATAAGCGAAACTTTTAATGTCATAACTTTCTTATTTTTCATCCGATCTTGATCAAATTTTCAGCATTATGCTTATTTGATTTTTCTCTATTATTCAAATCAACATTTTTCTGGGGTGGACTTGACCTTTAATAGTGAAACTCCTTTTTGCCCGTCAATTTTACATCAGCATCCCTTGTAAAAACTTGTTCCCAGGGTCCTGCATCATCATAATGATCATCATCATCACCATCATTATTATCCTCCTTCTCCTCATCATCACTATCATCACCATCATTATCATAATCTCCTTCATTTGCTTCTTCTTCCTTTTTTCTTCTTCTCGTTATTCCTCCTGACTTTCTATATCCGCATCATTGTCTTATCCTCAACCCCAATGTCATCTTTATCGATCATTATCATCATCGTCATCACCATTATCATTGTTATTATCATCATACTCATCATCATCCTCATCATTATCATCACCACCATCATCTTCATCATCATCATCATCCTCCTCATCATCATCCTCATCATTATCGTCACCACCACCATCATCATCATCATCATCTTGTTCATTATCATCTTGTTCATCATCATCATCATCATCATCACAATCATAATCACCATCATCATTACCACCACCATCCTTCTCCGACTCATCCTCATCATCATCATCATATCCTTCATTTTCTTCTTCTTTTTCCTCTTCTTCTCGTTGCTCCTCCTGACTTTCTTTATCCGCATCTCAGTCTTATCCTCAACCCCAATGTCATCTTTATCGTCATCTACTACTACTAACTACTACTACTACTACTACTACTACTACTACTACTACTACTACTACTACTACTACTACTACTACTACTACTACTACTACTACCACCACTACTACCACCACTACTACCACTACTACTACTACTACTACTACCACCACTACTACCACTACTACCACCACTACTACTACTACTACTACTACTACTACTACTACTACTACTACTACTACTACTACTACTACTACTACTACTACTGCTACTGCTACTACTACTACTACTACTACTACTACTACTACTACTACTACTACTACTACTACTACTACTACTACTACTACTACTATATACTACTACTTCTTCTACTAAACCTATACCAAAAATAAAATTTTGTCAGTTAGTCCATAGGTCCATGGTAATTAAAATTAAAAAATGAAAAAAACCTTTCTGTCAATATTTGTAGTCAATAAATACAAAATTAAAGAAAATTCAAAAGGAAATGGGCTACCAAATAAAGAAAAGTAAACCAAATACATCTTCTGCTGTCTAGACAAGATCGAAAATCACTATTTTTGCCTTCAGATTGACAGCCGGCTCGGAAGTTTTTCATCCAAAGAAAAAACAAAAACACTCGATAATTCAATTTAGCTTATCAAAACTGGGACTTTACTGGATATTTCATCGCTGATTTTGATCAAGAACTTTGCAAAGGGAGTTGTTTGCTTACGGTTAAGCGCATCATTAGCTCAAGAGTTGTTATGTAAACACGTCTATGGACAGTGAGCGCGTGTCGCTTTGATAGACAGCTTGTATGGGATGAAAGCGCACAGAATTTTTTTTTCTGACTTAGAAACCTTGCCCAAAGAAATTGATAAATGATTAAATGAATAAATAACAAATATATAATTTTACAAATGAATGATTATACTTAAATGAATAAACGAACAAATAACATAACTAAAAGAACGAATAAAATGACCAAATGAATACAAAGTTATCATAGGTGAATGATTAAACGAAAAATATTATGAATTAATGATACATAAACAAGTAAATAAACAAATGAATGAATAAATGAATGAATTATTGTATAAACTAATGGATGGGAAAGTACACGATTGAATAAATAAAGAAATCAGAAAAATAATAGACATGAGAATAAGTGAAAAACGTTTAATTGTGCGTTTTAGACTTTTAAACTCTAGTGACGGAATTCAATATATCTCTTGTGAGGTCAAGATTATCTGGGTTCTCCCTTAAACACAAAAACAATAAATATGAGCATTTCATCAATGAAATAGTGAATTGCCATTCCATAAACTTGGGATACTATTTGCACTTTCTATCTTAAACTAGATACATCGAACGGGAAATTTCATATTCGGAACATTCTTTCCCGGTATTCTTTTACCATTCCTTTCATAGGTTAGGCTAATTTATCCTGATAAAAAATACGTTATGAAATTACATGTTGAACATGTAATTTCACATCAGGGTGGAAGATGAGAGGGAGTTCCTCTCATCTTCCACCCTGATGACGAAGCAATGTGTAATTGTTTGCCACATCGTGCCCCTTCCTAATTCCTTGTTATATAATTATTGAATTGAATTTATTACCAAATATTACTGTCAGGTACAATTACAAGAAATAGTACATCACATATAAACAAAACATTTGGTAATTGGAGCAAACAAAATAGCAAGATGATAATCGAGGTTAGCCCCAAATAATGTCATTAATAGTTTAAACAATGAATTTAACTTAACTAAATCTCAATATTGTACATCAAATTCTACTTATTGCTGTTGCCGAAAATTTCGATAATTTTCAGTGAACATATTTACACTATTTACAAGAAAAAAGTGTTTTAATCTCAGATACAAACACACAACAAAATATCTCAATCTCAGATATACACACACAACAAATTATCTTAATCTCAGATACACACACACAACAAATTTCAAGGGAAGTAACATAATAGTCAAGCAAGGATGAATCTTTTCCCCACCACTGCCAAAGATGCAATACTTTTTTTCTTTTTAAAACAAGTGCACACCTAGTTACCAATAAAGCGTAAAGAATTTCCCTTTATTTGCATGCAGGATAAAAGAGCATAGGGTGCCGTGGCCGGGGATCGAACCACGGACTTTCCATGTGTAACCAGGCGCCTTTGACCACTCGGCCAAGGCACCCTGTAAAATACTAGTAATGTCTTGTAATATCGGTAACGTTTGCTATCGATTGGCCCACCTCTGGTCCGATCGATATGATCGATATCGTTGGAATGGGTCTGGAAATGGAGATGTGTCAATCTTGTTAGAAGCTTCCGACCTCTAGGATATTGTACTCCAACGGATATAGTACTGAGATAAGCAACGAATTCACTCTCAGATGTTCAGCGCACACTTGACAACAACCACGGCAAAATCTGCATGCTAACACATAAACTTTGTTCTCCAGATGGTGTTTTTAAGTTTGATTCTATTTTCCCTTCAGTCGGGTTTTGTATAGATTTCATTTCTTAACCAAACTCAGTAATATTGAATCAACAACAACAACAACAACAAAATGCTTTCTTACGCATGTAATCATGGGCTTGTAGTATCAAAGAAAATAAATTTCTTCAACATAGACAATACATATTTTCGTATAAACGACAAAAATCAAGAAAACCAGACCTGTGAAAAGATACATTTACATTGTAAGTTAAATTTGTTGTTTAATTATGAAAAATTCCGTTCGATACACGAAGCAAGATATAAGGGGTTGATAAAGAGAATGGCGGATGATAGTGAGAGGGAAAGAAAAAAAAGAGAGATAAGGGGGACAAAGGAGAGAGAAGGAAAGAGGGGGAGAGAGATGGAGAGAAAGGAGAACGGAGAGAGAGATATTGGTATACATTCACTTAAAGTGTATTAATAGCGAGAACGCGAGGGATGATTCGAGCGTATTTAACTACAAAGAAGTGTTTTTAGTGGTCCTTGAATCGTCCTTTGTAAGAAGACAAAGGGACTCCCCGCTAATACTCGACAATATACGATCATCAACTCACGAGGAGGAGTCTATAAAAGTATGACGAGGATATCAAGGCGCTTTGCAGACAACCAGTGGTTCTTTGCAAAAAGAGATACAATCAAACGCAACTCACGTTACTTGACTTTCAACCAATCAAAAGCACGCATTCAGCACCTGTGAATGGTTCTTTTTTACTTACGTTTAAACGCAACTCCCCCCTGCAACGAGCCCCCAGAGCTCCCCCGTGACAGGTGACGATCCATGAAGTCATCCCATGCAGATCCCAAAAGGGTTCCATGACATTTGCTCTGGAGACAATTGCTCCGATGGAAAATCTTCGTGATAAGCCAAACACAAAACTTCACCTCTATAATCTAAATATATCCTAATCCTTGTCTTTGACATTAATCTGAACAAAAAACTCTTATTACAATCCTAACACTAACCTTACACCCTCCTGAGCAAATGTCACAGGATTTTGGGTATATATTCTTTCAACGGAAACAAGATCCCAAATTCTTCTAGTGTTAATTCATTCGCGTTGAATCCCACTTCAAGAAACATACCTCTGACCATGGACCTACCAGCAAACAAATTTTCCTCTATTCACGTTAACTTCTAACATAAAATGAATATATTTAGTCCTCTAATGAGATTTTTTTTGGGGGGGGGGCTCGACTCTCTGATGGCATGTATGGAATAAGTCTCTTGGATACTGTACTGTATGTCCCAGTGATTTTTTATTATTTACTTTTCCCTTTAAATCAATCTGTATATTGTTACTATCCTTTTGTTAACTTTCCATTTTAGCCTTATGATTGTTGACTTGTATTCATGTGTATTAGTTATGCGTTATGTTATAATGTTATACTAAACTAATGTCTGTGCATATTGTTGTAGAGAGGCTCCGTGTGAGACAACATGATTTTGAATGTGCTTCCCTGGTTTCTAAATGAATGGATAAATGAATGAATGAATTATTTAATTAATAAAAAAAAAGCAAAATGTTTACTCACAAAACCCCCCAAAAAACCTCGAGTACCTCGACATTTTCTGCTACAGACTGCATGCAGCCTTCCTCAGCGATGTGACCCGATTTTACCCCGGTCGATAGATAAACAAACAGATCAATTAATCAACGAATAAATAAAAGTAAATAAATGAATTAATGAATAAAAGTAAATATATGAATAAAAAATAAATAAATAAACCAACTAATGAATAAATAAAAGAATGAGTAAATAAATAAATAAATCCCGCAAGTAATACAAAGATTCATATGTTCGGATGAGTTCCCAAACTATTTCCTTCAAAATACAATTTTCCCAAACTATTTCCTTCAAAATACAATTTCATATTCCGCTACCTCCATGAATTTTAAAACTGAATACAGGTGGCAAATCTTCTTTCTCTTGATACTAATTCTCGATTATTATTGATTCTCCTTTGTTTACCGGTCATGATGGCCTAGTGGTAATGTGTCCGCCTCATGAACGGGAGGAGGTCGCGGGTTCGATCCTCGGCCGAGTCATACCAGAGACTTATAAAAATTGGACATTCTGCCTTCTTGCTAGGCGCCCAGCATTTAGATTGGAGAAGAGTTATGCAGGGATCCGATGCTGATATTGAAGGCACCCTTAGTAAATAAAACGTTATTATTATTATTGTTATTATTATCATTATTCAAAATAAACTGTTTTAGTGTGTATAGGCTCTGGTCTTCAAGCGTGACCTTCGTGTTTAAGGCAGAAAAAAACAATTATCTTTTTATGTAAAAAAATATTTTTTCACGAATCTAACGCATAGTGAAACATAAGAAAATATATATCTCAAGGAAAATTGAATTAAAATGAGAATCACTGAAAATATAGAGGATAGCTCAAGCAGAAGGTACATCAAAATACTGCCTACCCTAAACTCCATAAATAAGAAAATTGTTCGAATAAATATTTTATTGCACACACTTTTATCACTGTTACATTTCAAATAAAAATTATTAATCTAAGACGTATGCCGAAATAGGGGATGAAAAAGATTGGGCCCGCAACGAATTTATTTTACTCTAACCATAACTGTTTTGTAACATTACGATATACTATCTGAAAATGGAAATTTTCATCTCACTATTTTCATCAGTGGCGTGCAGATAAGGGGTGGGGGCTTGGGGAACTTGTCCCCCAAGCCTAAAAAAGCAAGTTGAGATTTTCATCTTTCATCGTACAAAAAATATCAAACAATATTTATTACATTATATGCTTTACTTCGAACTATAATTATAAAAGATTTTGTTGTTTTATATACACCCGCACATTGATCGCCGATTTGAAAATCATGAAAGTTTTACACAATTTGTTTAATCAACCTATCATGTTGGTAATTTGTTTCCATTATTGTTGGCGAAAAAACTATGTTGAGTTCATTTTTGTACGTTCAATCTCGTTTTAACCAATTATATTGTTCAACTTGATATTCGTTCTTGGAGCGTAATGATCTCTGGGGCAAGAATATTTAGATAAAATCATCTACACGTTTCTATCTATATTTTTTTTCTTATTTTTTTTTAATAGTATATTTAGACACATGCATCGTGGCTACAAAGGTGATTTCACAATACTTTGCTAATTTTTATACGTTTGCTTATAAGATTCGATTTATTCATTTATACATAGAATTAAAACAAAACGCAGAGACGAAACACTATGTGTCATGTTTTTGTTTTGCTTCGTGTTTCATTTTTACAGACTAATGTGAGTTATTGCTAATATCAAGTAGCTTACATAAATAAATAAATTTCCCACGTTGAACTGTCTTGGTGGTTTGACTTCCAATAATCTGCAGATTGAAAAGGCTCAGTGATGTCAATCAAACACGAAAAGGACATGACACTTCATTGACAAAAATAACGGTGTTCATAAACACACCTTATTTCCTCCAAGAATAAAGCGGGAATACAAAAGAGAAGAATCTAAAACAACAATTCCCGTAATTTACCTTTCATTTGTCGGCTTAGCGGTTATGTGATACAAAGGGCCGGGGCAGGGAAGCGAGAAATGCTGTCAAGGAGTTGGAGAAGTCAATTGTCGGCTCGCGCGGGGGTAGCCGGCTCACGAGGGCTTAAGCCGAGGGGTTCCCCCGCCGCGCGGGTGCCAGACGGACGGAGGAGGGACATTGTTTGACTACCTCGTCGGACAAAGGGCCGTAGACAATGGGATGGGTCAGAAGCAGACATGTATGCTTGCAATGTAGAAAAGCTACTCTGATGCGGGATTTTTTTTGACAAGGGGTGGTCAGGCGAAAGTGACGACTTGGTTGGTTATTTGATTGGCGTGTGAAAACGGACAAGGTAATCTTCGTGCGTATCAGTACAAAGTTTACACTGAGAAAAAAGTCATGGAAATCGAAAAAAGCAACATGAGCACAATCCTTTCACATCATTTGGGACGTTGGTCTCATTTATCAGATGAAAGTATAATTTGTTGACAAAATAATTAAACGTTTGAGCACACTGCGTTTTTTAAATTTACAGAAATCTGTTTTGGCAAAAATTATGATTTTCAAGTTGCTGTAAATTTTTCGTTTTAAAAATAAATTTCAGTCAATAGAAATAAAACGGATAAATCATAACTATTACTGATAGCTTCTTTGATATCCGAACTCTCAGGTTGTTTGTGCCAGCTGAATCGAGGAGATGAAATGAAACAAAATCATTGTAAACATAAGTTCTTGTCCAAAATAAAAAAAACCAACTTATTATTATGATTATTTATTTGGCAAATAATATATTAAAATACATTTCAGTGTAAACAATACAAAATAAGAAATAAAAACTCTTTTATTAAATGTTGTCGTTCAAACAAGTAGACATTCTTCATTTCATACTTGTTTTTGTTTGTTTTACAAGGAATAACAGAATAAATCAAGCCTAACATAGTTTCATGCAAATCACTGTTACATGACTATCACGATGGTCTATAGGTGTGTGTGTGTGGGGGGGGGGGCGCTGTGGTTTCCGATGGAGTGTTTTTGAGGCACTGAGAGAACAAGTTAGAAATGAAAAAATATCTTCAAATCAACCTTATAGCTCAAATCCATGCACTCTTCATGATTACTATCCACTTTGATCCATTTAACTTTCTCAAAGCTTAACAAAACTTTTTAAAATAACTGGTGCTTACTCAAGCGTAAATATTTGTTAACAATCGCCATTAGCTCAAAGAGACTATGACGGCTCAACCACTTTATAAATGTGTAAAAAACCTTCAGACATTTCAGACATATTTTAATAGGAATATTTCAAAATTTAAACCTTTTTTTGATACACCCTGTATAATAGGCCTATACCTATATACTGGTCATATACTACGGCGAAAAGAAGAGAGAAATGGCGAGAGAGCAATGGAAAGCGCGAAGCCAAGGCTTAGCGATTTTAGTATTGAATGCTTTGCATACTTTTTTCCTGTAAAATCCTGATGCTACATCAGGCCAATGTAGAAATCAGTCCCACATATAGCCGGGCCCTATATGGTTTACGAAAGAATTTTAAAAATATATATAAGAAAGAAATAAAACAATAAAATTCAAACATGTCAAAGGAAGTGTTAAAAAAAAAACACAAAATAAAAAAAGGCGATGTAGGTTCTGTGGATCAGTCTCCGGACTTTGAACCATATAATGGTTCGGGTTTTTTTTTGTTGTTATTTTAAAAGGCAAAATAAAACCTCAGTTGGGGGAAAATAGCCATCGACATAATTATAATAACTATGACATTTTATTAACAGACGTACTATAGTAACTGACTTCCAGGCCCATATTATGAAGTCGGGTCTAACTTATAGACCATGGTCTAACTCTGTGCTAAATTTATGGGGACCAAATCTAAAAAGTTTTGTTTACTTTGTATATTTCATATGTTTACTGTTTTGTTTCCAGTTGCTTTCATAATGAAGAAAAATACTTGACTTATCACTCCCAGCAGTTATGAATGATATGAGTATCATGTGAGTTAATAAGTTAATCGGTACTAATAGAGATTTGTGCCCCAATTGGCTATCCATAGTTAAACCAGGAATTAAAACCAGGGTTTAATTATTCAAACCCGAGTTCAGAATATACGGGCCCCAGTGTTTAGCTTGTCTTCGAACCGCAAACTGGGTAAATAAAAATAACATTAAAATGCTCATTAAATATATTTTCAAGTTCAAGTTCAATTTTATTTAAACCAATCAAAACAAGAGACATATTACATAGTTTAACAAGAAATGAGAATACATGATAGGTTTGGGACCACATAGAAGCAGAGCTTGTGAGAGGGGTCCCTTATACAGAACATTACAGCAGGAATGAGATGAAAAATATATAATGATAATCTAGAGAGTAAATAAGAAAAAACATACATTAATCCACACACACAACACATACACACGCACACATATGGTTTGTCAAGATTCAATTAAAGACACTTTCAAATACATATTTTCGACATGAATTTTTAAATATTTTGTTGACAATCTGACAATTTTCCTGTGTTTGAGCCCTACAGCTATAAAATAAGAGTGCCTTAATTGTTTCTTGCCAACTATACCCCCCCCCAAAAAAAAGGTATGTGATTTGATTTACTTTGAATGGATTGTATCAGGTCCATTTGGATCAATTAATTTTATTTTTTATGATTGAAAACAAAGCGAAGATTGAAGAAATAGCCCCAGGTAAAAATGATACCCTAGAAATGACGATGAGTGATGGAGGAGCGCACCATTTCCTCGTCGCTTCTGGATGAGACTTGTACCACGAACCCTCTGGGCGTGTTTTACAAAACGTAATTGTGGAATAATCAGTTTTGATTATCACTAAGACGATCTTCCTTTTTTATTTTCTTTTTATTTATGTTTTGGTTATAAATCATCAAGAATCACAATATTTACAATAGATTGACATGATAGACGATATGAAAAACCAAAAACACAAAGAGAATCAATATTGAGAATAAAAAAGAGAAAATATATTAGCTTATAGTTATCTAAGACAACTATATAGCCTACACACAACATTCACATAATTTTCTTGACTCTTATAAAGCTCAAACAGAAAGAATGGCAGAATGAAATCCAAGATAACAACCACAATAAACTTATTAACTAAAATAAAAACTGAATGAACAAAATGAGGAAAAGGATACAGGCCAATCAAACGAAAAATTATCAAACAATGCAGATATTATAGTGAATAGGTGAATTGAAAATAAAAAAAGTTCAAATTCAGGGAAAAGAATAATCAAGAGGAATGAAATGTTTATTAATTAATCCCATTGAAATATAAAAATAGAATTGAGGAACTTGAAGTAAAAATAAAAGGGTCAATTGATGACAGGATATTCACCCCCTCTGGAGGTGACAACTGGTATAAACTGTCAACTTTCTTTTCACTACACCTTCAGACACCAACAATTCGCCTATTCTCTCAGGAAATTTTCATGTCTTTCGATCATGAAAAAAAACCCCGGCTAACTGAACGACTTTCTTACTTACAACTAACCAGCTCTACGAATAGATGAAAGACGGATCAACTTGTTAAAAGTCAAGCCCCCCCCAGAAAAAAAATGTTGATTTGAATCAATAGAGAAATATCAAACAAGCATGTTGAAAATTTCATCAAAATCAGATGTAAAATAAGAGAGTTATGTCATTTTAAATTTTCGCTTATTTTTCACAAAACAGTTATATGCATAACTCAGTGACATGCAAATGAGAGAGTCAATGATGTCCCTCACTCACTTTTTCTTTTTTTTATTGTTTGAATTATAAATTATTTCATCTTTTACAGATTTGACATTGAGGACCAATTTTAATGATTCATAAAATGATAAAACAATGGTAAAACCACATGTTCAGGGAGGATTAAAACTTTGTTTCTTAGGAAATTAAGGAGAAAATTATATAATGAAACACAAAAGAAATTGTGAGTGGATGACGTCATACTCTCTTCATTTTGCATACCGCCCAGGCTGCGCATATAACTGTTTTGTAAAATTAAGCGAAACTTCATAACTTTCTTATGTCTTCTGTTTTAACGGTATTTTTATATTACAAATTTGCCTGTCAAAGGGGGGGGGGGGCTGTGTCTCCCTTGGATCCGACAGTGTCCATCAGTGCCTGTGTAGAATCGCACCTTATATGATTCCATTACGTTCAAGTTCGTTTATTTAAAATTCCATAAAAAATAACACCAAATTACATGTATCGACACAAAATAGGAAGGCAATGATTACAACGCCTCCTGTCCCCATCAGTGCCCCTTTTCCACCTTTATCCCCATTTTCTGCGAATTTTTAAGTTTGCTAGTTAATAAAATGATAATAAAAATCTTAACCCATACTCATGTTACATCGTGCTTTTGACAATAAACAAAAACAAAAATACATAACTAAAACAAAACTCTTGCTATATTCAAATCTGGTATAAATCTTTTCAAAATTATATGCTTTTTCGAGTCCGAAAATTACACTAAAATTACACTACATTTCGTAAAATTGTGGCAAATGATGCCAGGAAGAATTCTAAATCCCCGAAAGGCAAGCACTGCAGCATACTTGAACCCAATTTCTTGCTTTTTCATAAAATAATCCAGTCTCTTTTATGGTTTTAACATGTTCTTTCTAAATTTTGATCGTTTTCCCGAAGCCCTTAATTCACCTTAACGTAAGTACATAATATGTTTTTGTAAAGTGCATCTCCGATATTTGTTCCTTTTTAAAGTATTGTAGGTGTTAATCAAATAAATTCAGAAAAAATCGTAATATTGCGTTCCTTGAACTACCAGTATAATAACTTTAACAATGATAACTCACTCTATGTAGGCCCCGGAGTTTTTCATGAACAGAATTGCCAGTTATTTGTCAGATAATAATACTTTTTAAGCTATAATACACTGCAAAAACACCGGTGTTAATTTGGTTACACTTCGTAATTCCAAAACACGTAAATTGCCTATATGTTCGTTAATCCAAAAACGTAAAAGAGTTCGTTAATCCGAACATTTTGTGGCGTTATTCCGAAGGTTCGTTAATCCGAAAACGAAATAAGGTTTGTTGTTCCGAAGGTTCGTTAGTCCGAAAACGAAATAAGGTTCGATAATCATTTCGTTTTCGGATTAACGAACCTTCGGAATCACGAACCTCATTTCGTTTTCGGATTAACGAACCTTTAGAATTACGAACCTCACTTTGTTTTCGGACTAACGAACCTTCGGAATTACGAACCTCATTTCGTTTTCGGACTAACGAACCTTCGGAAATATATAACGAACCTTCGGAATATCCGAACCTTCGGAATAACGAAGCTTCGGAATTACGAATGTATGCGGTTAATTTAATACCAGCCTGGTATCTACATGTATTTCGGTCCACACCAAAGGTGTTGAAACAACACCGGTTTGGCCATAGGCTAACACCAATTTGGCATTATCTTAAGCAACACCAATTAGTGTTAAACCAATATCGGTTTGATCATTGATTTGTGTTGTTTCAACGCTTCTCTGGTGTGGACCGATATAGATACCGGACTGGTGTTAAATCAACACCGATGTTTTTGCAGTGTATAATCTTTTGAGCTAATTGGATCAGAGCACATTTTTCAGTGCAAATCACTGACAATATGCCTAGTGAAACATTTCCTTGTATACTCTCCTTCGGGAGGAAAATACACGAATGTTTCTTGCTGTTATCAAGCCGTCGCCCAAAGAAAAAGTTGATTTGAACAAAAATCCTACAAGCATAACACTGGAAATTTCATTAAAATCTGGTGTAGAAACAGTTAAATGGTCGGTATGCAAATGAGGAGACTGATGACATCACCCACTCACTAATTCTTCTATATTTCTTTACAAATAATTATAAATAATATAGGATATATGTACAGCGCACGTGTCCAACTAATAGTAGCCTCTTGTCGAGGCCCTGTCGGCTGCTTCCCGAGCGAAACAGGGATATCCGGTGCTCACAGCTTTTTGAGGAATTACTTCCTGCCGGTACCCATTTATCTCACCTGGGTTGGGTGCAGCACAATGTGGGTAAGTTTCTTGCTTGATAAAAACACGCCATGGCTGGATATCGAACCCATGTCCCTCAGATTGAAACTTGACGAGAGTCATAACCCATAGACCACGATGCCCCCACAAGAGGGAAAATATTCTAATTTTCTCCCCATTGTCATGTAAAAAAAAGTTTTATTCCTCCCTGAACATATGGATTTACCATTGTTTTAACATTTGTGGTTTAAAGAAGAGGGTCTTTATTTTCGAATCTGTAAAAATTGAAATATGTAATTCAAACAACAAAGAAAAATAAAGAAGAATAGAGGGACATCATCAACCCTCTCATTCGCATGTCAGTAAGTTTTGCATAATTGTAATTGTTTTGTAAAAAAATAAGCGAAACTTCAAAATGTCATACCTTTTGTATTTATCATTCGATTATCACGACATTTCCAGCGTTATTTCTGTTTGTTTTTCTCTATTGATTACAATCAACCTCCCCCTATATTTGATCTTTAAAAGCTTTATTTAGAAATATCAAAGAGATGCATGACATTTATTTATAAAAAGGAGATGTTGAACATAGCTCTGATCAGAAGAGACACATGTATAAAAAAAGCCACAATTTATTTTTATATTTCATATTGTTTTTCCGACATCTAACACTAAAAACATATTTTTGGCAGGATAGCACAAACATGATAACCTCGAAAAAAAAATCTTTTTACTTTTCTCTAATAGTAAAGGTTTTGTAGGAGAAGCAAAATAACATAATGTCATGGTCAATATCATCATCATCATCATCATATTCTAATTATTAACATTTATATTCTGTGCTTTTCAAAATGGCGCAAAAGGGCTTATATATACAATAAGCATGATAAGAAAATTAGGAAAATGTTACAAATATAGAAATGAAACCTTCAATCCTCAAAATCTGGATTGGAAAATAGAAATGTTTTAAGTGACTTTCAATCAAGAGACAGGTGATGATTGCTTGAGAGTATAAGACGTACCCTATTCCAATGTTTGGAAGCAGTTATGGTGAAAGTCAGTTTCCTTACTATTTTTGAATTTATTTTTCCACTTCTCTTCTTTTCCACAACGTGAAAATAATATAAAAATCGGGCAAAAATAAAAGAGAAGTACAAGGTAAGAGATGAAATACAAAACTGAGATATGCATATAGCTTTTGATTAATTTACCATGGTAAATCACGCCGCATAAAAGAAAAAGAAATTAAAGTAATGAGATCTTCATTTAATAATGATAATAATAATGATGATGATGATAATAATACTAACAATAATAATAATAATAACAATAATGATAATAATAATGATAATAATAATGATAAGAAGAAGAAGAATATGCATCCGTTATGAAGTGCTCTTTATATACACATATTTTCCATGCGTTAAAAAGACAAATATAATTTAAAGAGTTGAATGGTCAATGGAGGTAACGAAATACAAAACATTATAAACGTAAGGCGACCGAGAATTAAAGAAAAATGAATCTTAATCATCTCTTCCAAAATCCTCCAAACTGGATACTACGAACGAAAGTATATGAACAAGAAGCCTTGAGATCAAGTGCTTTCTTTGGTGTATAGAATCTAAAAGGCGAATGGAACTTATAGAGACGCATACATTCTCGGGATCCATGAGTTGCCTTCAGCGTTTTCATTGGTGCCCGAGGAACTCTCATCGGCCAACCGTCTTCCAACGATTCAAGGCGACCTCTGCCGTATACTGCGACGCATTCTGTCCGTTCCAGATCTCGAGCCAGCCCCCTTCGAGGGACTAAAACCCAAACGTCAATCTTCCTGACGGGGGGTGGGATTGAGTCGACCCATATCCACCACTGTAGTCATTGTATACCAAAGAAGTTTTGCTCAGCGTCTGTTTCAGACTAGGGTCGTCCACAGGAGCTGGCCTGACAGCTCTTCCATATCTGTTGCCATAAAACCTCACCGCGAGAGCATTTCAGACTTCATTTCGACCCGGGATTTATAACCGATAAGTTGATATTTTATTGAGACTGCCGTGTTACCTCATAGGAATTCGTGACTTTCTGTTTTCACTAATTTATTTCGTCAATCCTCGATGGGACATATCAACCACCTATCGTAAGTACCAATGTCGTGAAATACGTTTTTAATAATTGGCCTCACTTTCCTATTTGTTTAATACCATATGAATCCATTTTTCCTCAAGTTCTTCTTAGTTTAATCTATTTTTGAAGTGTGGAACAAATTTTCTACGATTGAGATTGAATTTCGTTTGATGGAATTCGTTTTTAATGCTTTTGAACTTGTTTTGTTGTTTTATAGATGTTTATTATCAAATTTCGAAATATTAATTAAGCCTACCTGTTATAATCATCCATGCAGTGTATCTTAAATAATTAGCATCCTTCACAAACTAACTGTTCGCAGTTTGTCTGTGTTATGCTATTTATCACTAATGACTTGGTTATTATTATGTCCATATTTTCATGTGATCTTTTACTTATTAATACAATATTTGATTAATTCGGCGTACAACTAAAATTATCATTTTTTCTTTTCAACAAATCTCATATTCATGAAAATGACGTTCGAGGTCTTCACTCTAGAAAAACAAACAAACCTAAAACACATGATATAGCCGGCTGTGCCATTATTATACGATGTACACTTGGGTTAGACGTAAAGTCTGTACATACAGAAAGAATGCGTTTATGACACATTTTAATTTTTGTACTTTTTTTTGCTTGAGTATTGAAAACTTTAACAGCTCCAGGACCCATCCACCCACCCATTCTTCTTCGTTTTTTTCTGGCATAGTTGTTGAATTAGTTACATGTATTAAGAGAGAGAGAGAGAGAAACAACTTATCATATTTAGTCACAATGTATGCTGTATTTAGCCAAGTTTCGAGTGGGCCAGATCTAGCGGATGGAGCAAAAGTTCGAAAAAGATGAGAGTTATAGTGAAGCGAGGGAGTAAAAATTGACTTTTTGAATTCAAAATATAGTTTTTTTAATATACATTTTGACATAGTATTCAGAAAAGGATGTAATAATTCACTCTTTCCCTTTCTTTTGCTTTTTTCCCCCTTGGTGGTGCCAGAGCAATTCCTCTTTATCTATTCATTCAATAAAATATTGCTTACCTGTTACAGTAATACCAAAGAAACCAACTCCAAAAAGATTGATGGTTCATCATTGGTATAGAAATGTAACAAAAACTTTGGCCGGTCTGGAGTCACTTATACCGTTGAGATAAGAATATTACCAATAAATATTATTAATAATAATAATGATGATGATGATGTTGTTGATGATGATGATGATGATAATAATAGCTATAATATTAATAATAATAATAATAGTAATGTGACTTATAAAGCGCCAAATATAGAGTTCTCAAGGCGCATAAAGAGCAAAGAGTTAAATAAAAAACGTTTTAAAAAGATTTTGAAAGTTTCGACCTAAGTACATTTTTTATGTCTTCAGGAAGGCTATTCCACAAACATGACAAAGTGGAGCATGCAAAAGCAAGTAATGATCACTTTAGAAACAGGCTTTAATATTAACATTTTTTAAGTACATGCTTTCATTCCTGGATACCGTTGACATGCATAATTGAAAAGTGAGTTTACATGATTACAACCACACCTACTACTGTAACAGTGTATGTGCGTGTTATTTGGTTTATAAATGATAAATTCACTCTAAATAAATATTGGGTAAAAGTGCCCCATGAGGGTAATTATGTGTCCAACCAACATTGTGCATTTCTTTTAGGCATTTTCATTTATCCAGTGTGATGAATATTTTGCCCATTCTAAAGTAATTGCTGCTTACTTTTTAACCTTACCGGACAATATGCTTCCCACATTGGGTAAAATACTGTCCCAAATTGGTTGGACACATGATCACCCTCGTGGTGGTAAAAAAATTTACTCAATATTTTTTACAGTGTTGATTTCTGTACCTCGTACCAATGATAGCTTCAACTATATACTGGGCTGAGGAACATGAAGGCACTTTCCATTATTTATGTTTTATTTCCACAAATATGTCTTTACAAAACCTGGATATAATTGCCTAACTAATAAGCTGAACAACATTCACATACATACGATATAGATGTGAAGCACTGTATAGCAAGCATTTTCATTTTAATGTCTTACATTAATGACGTATACGTATAGCCCGAAATGCTGACGAAACCTTTTGAAAAAACAACAACACTATATACCAGATAATCGCGGGCGTTCTTACATGGTTTCTTGAATAGTTTTGAAACCTTCTATCAAGATACTATATGAAAAAAGAAAACGCGTGATTTTAATAGAATTCCTCGCAATGTTTGTTGTTGTTTCACCTTCAACTATCCCTACGCATAGCGGCCTTCATCAGGGTCTCGTAACACAAGGGTTAGCTAGTATTGTAAGCTTGATTTGTACGATTGATTGTACATTGTAGCCAATGCAATCAATCGTAGAAAATGTGCCATTGGCGGCGGAAGCCAAAACATTTAAGGGGGGTCCACCTGAGATTTTGGTGATGGACGCATGTAAAAAAAAAATTGACAAAAAAAAAGGTTATCAACTAAAAATTTAGGGGGGGGGGACCGTCCCCCTACCTCGAATTTAGGGGGGGGGGAACCTGTCCCCCCCCCCCGCTTCCGAAGCCTTAGCTTAGCTTTGTGTTACGGGTCCGTAGATTATTTTAGGACGGATGATCATATTTCTGTGAAGTTTTAAATTTGTCTTCTTCAAGTATAACTAATCCTTTTTTATTTTATTTTCTTTGTTTATCTTTCCTTTCTTTCTTTCTTCCTTCCTTTCTTTCTTTCTTTCTTTCTTTCCGCACACTCTATTTCCCCTTCCAGCCTCTCCCTTCATGTGCTCCTCTCACCTCTCATTAGCTAGGGCTACACTTATATCGTATTCGTAAAGGCTTGGGTGAGAAAGTTTTATTGGCCCAGGTAACCACATTGCTTTGCGGGAGCATCTCGGGTACACCACTGCCATACTCTCCGCTCTTGAGGCGAGGCACAACGGGAGTCTTCCCAATATTCACCGCGGCATTCAGAGGGCTCCGTTCGCCAATATACTGTGGTAGCAACCTCATCAGCAACATGCCGGTGATGGGCTGCGAAGGGGAGTTGTCGGTCAACTCTCCTGGGTCTTACATCAGCAACAACAGCCTCAACAGCAGTACGAGTAGCAGTTCCAGTAGCGTTGGTGGTGGTGGCAGCGGTAGCAGCCAGGAGTTGGTAGCTGGTAGCCCGGCGGTGTGCGCCGGGTGCAGCGGGCAAATCACCGATCGATTCTACCTGTTGGCAGCAGATCGACAGTGGCACACGCAGTGCTTGCAGTGCTGTGAGTGCAGCATCCAACTAGACAGCGAGTTATCCTGCTTCGCCAAGGAAGGGAATATATACTGCAAAGAAGATTATTTAAAGTGAGTTTTAGTTTCCTAAGTACAGTACTGTGGTTAACTGCATTACATATGACATTCATGACGTCAATAATATACGTTGAAGAATATCCGATTATGACACGTTATCAGCAACTATCAGCAACTTTAATATACCCTATCATTAGAACTAGCCTATAAAGTATATACCCCTCTAAAAAGTTGATGAAAGTTGTGGAGGTTAGTTTATTATAGCTTGATAGAATGAATAAAGAAATGGAGATAAAGATTAGAATAAGATGTACCGATGAATAATACAAAATTACAAAATACTGTTGAAGAATTTTATCATTCAAAATGATCAAAGTGAAAAATAAAAACCCTACCGTAACCTTAAACCCTAACTTTATCATGCTTCTACCTCATTAAATTTTCGGAGACAAATTGTATTGGTCTATATCTTAATTATTTCCTGTTCTGAATCATACGAAATCCATCTTTTCTAAAATTTTATTGACCGGTATACACATCTCAAGAGAATTTCATTGAAAGTTTATAGAAAAAAATTATGAATGATTTATAACCCACATTGCAACATAATCATAAATTATGTAATTTAAAATGGGAATTCTCGGTATCCCTTTTTTTATATAATATTAAACTGTGAGATATATGTATACACATATATATATATATATATTCTGCCTTCTAAGTGCTTTGGATATGAACTTTATACTTAAATGCACTTTTCCACATTGTATTTTCCCTCTCAAGAATAATGCAAGTAAAGAGTGCTATATAGAAAATCAATGTTTTTGTTTTTATAATAATAAGACAAAAAGCGCAACTTTCCTTTGATAACATAATGATAGCTGGAATAAAAATATTGATAAATGTCATTTGGAAATTGAAATCTCTATTTAAGTTTATTAATTTACCTGGTAATGCTTTTGGGGTGTTGCAAGAAACTTGCGACCAATTTCAAGTCAATTTTCGTTCCCCAAATCAAGTATATATGCCGTGCAATTAATTGTAAATTTTGCGATTGATTGCTAATCTGCTCCATTAATCAAGAAGTGTAATCTGATTTGCTGTAGTTATAAGTGATCAATCATTGTAAAATTGCAACAGAATATTTGCGATTGAGTGTAAATATTTTCTTGCAACACCCCCTTAGTCTTGCATTTTGGTAAAAGTTTATCTTATTAAATTGATGTGTAATGTCTTATATTTGACTGTAAAAAAATGAAGTGCTAATTTAGCACTTCCAGTGCTTGTATAGTGTGACTGCACTTACAGTGCTTGTATATATAGTGTGACTGCACTACCAGTGCTGATTTTCTAGTTCAAATTTGAACTAGAAAATCAGCACTCGAAGTGCAGTCACTATACAAGCACTTTAAGTGCTAAATTAGCACTTCATTTTTACAGTGCCTGTCTCATGGTCTTTAACAACAAAAGTTATTAACATTGGATCAGAGAATGTATTATGAATCGAAACTGGTCGTTATACCCAATATCATGTATTATACACACAGAGCGTAGATACATGCTATTTTATACGGTTATATGACGAATCTATCTCTGAATGGCCGTCTCTTAATTGCATGCGTCGGTTTTTTGAAAACCCTATACAAAGTTTTAGATAGTCTTTTTCACGAGTAATGTTCTGACCAAATTATGCAATTTATATGAAAACTCATTTTTAAGTTGCATATTTTCTTAATTATATCGGAATATATACGTTCTACCAGTTATGCTGAAGAGTAGAAGGTAAATTTATACACCAATGGCCAACAAATTAAGTTAAATAATCATAACAAAAACAGCTGAACAATAAACATGTATTTGCTTTATCATGAAACGAATAAATTATTTGCACGTATAATGTTAAAATAATCTTTTCTCAGCATTTATCAGCTATGATGGTGAGCGAATATTTCTAGTACGCACGCAATAGTGTGTATGATATCTAAGCCGGCTCTTATGATGTTAAACCCCCACTTTAATGAAGTCGGTGCCCTTTCCAGAAGCCGTGAATTACATTTTAATTGACGTTTTAATCGGATGTATAGGCCTATATTTCATTTCATGCTATCGTCTACTTTATATGTTATCGAGTGTAATATATGACTGCTGTGAAGCTGTTATCGATAGGCCTATACGGTTTGCTTTAGCTTTTTGTTTGGGGTTGCCTTCAAAGTGAAATGGTTTTCACGAATATTAGAGATAATATCGAAAAAGAATAAAATTCATTTATTTACCCTGATTAAATAGTTGCTTACCAACAGCCTGATGTTGATTTATTTTTTGCTGGATCCAAAAAGACTAGTCACTTTGAATTGTAAAAGGGCTTCATGTGGAGAAGTAATACATTTAAAAAACAAAAACAATGTAGGCCTATATATTGTGCAGTGGTTGTTCGCTGAACTTTTTCTTTAAAGTTCTACACTCGCACGAGCTGAGATATTGCTGCCACGTTATTCATTCAATGAAGCCTTTGACAAAATAGGGTGATCAGGCCCGCAAAACATCGAGTCATGGCAAACCAGATTAGAGACGTTGCTGTCTATTACTCAAGTAAAATGGCTTTATTTGTTTATTCATGTTTACCATTCGTCTTATTTTCATTTTCTAATTTCTTGGACTGACTTGTTATATACCTTTGTAAGTAACAATTAGGGGTAGGGGAATAATATGTAAGATTATGCTGATCTGTTTGTCAAGTGCAATCGTTATCATAATGATAACTAAATAATTTGACCTATTGTTTTGCTGTTTTAGCATTTATGTCAGATGGAAAAAGATACATGTATATAAAACAAATTCTCTCCTCAATCAGTAAACAAATTCTTAAAGGACAAGTCCACCCCCAACGAAAACTTGATTTGAATAAAAAGATAAAAATCCAACAAGCATAACGCTGAAAATTTCATCAAAATCGGATGTAAAATAAGAAAGTTATGACATCTTAAAGTTTCGCTTCATTTCACAAAACAGTTATATGCACATCTTGGTTGGTATGCAAATGAGGGAACTGATGACATCACCCACTCAATATTTCTTTTGTATTTTATTATATGAAATACGAAATATTCTAATTTTCTCCACATTGTCCTGTGAAACAAAGTTTTATTTCTCCCTGAACATGTGGAATTACCATTGTTTAACATTTTATGGTTCAGTCAAGTTTGCCCTTATTGTCAAATAATGAAATCAAATCAAACAATACAAAAAAAGAAAAAAGAAATAGTGAGCGACATCATTGACTCTCTCATTTGCATGTAACTGACTCGTTCATATAACTATTTTGTGAAAATAATAAAAACTGTAAAATGTCATAACTTTCTTATTTTACATCCGATTTTGATGAAATTCTTAGCATTATGCTTATCTGATTTTCCTCTATTGATTCAAATCAACATTTTTCTGAGGTGGACTTGACCTTTAATAACCATTGGGATTAACTACACTCTAAAGAATGAAGTGCTAATTCAGCTCTTAAAGAGCGTGTATAGTGACTGCACTTCGGAGTGCTGATTTGTCCAGTTCAAATTTGAACGAGAAAAATCAGCACTCCGAAGTGCAGTCACTATACACGCTCTTTAAGAGCTGAATTAGCGCTTCATTTTTTAGAGTGTATACTTTACATGATTACCCGATTTCTCCATAACATAATGTTATTGTGTTTTTTTCATAATAATGGTCTTGATGTTGTTGCTGTTATCATTCATCATAATGCTGAATTTAGTGTTCGTATTAATTTAGATTTTGATTATAATTTATCATTTCATTCTTCCAAAGACGGTATGGGAACAAGAAATGCGCTCGATGCCAGGTGGGCATCGAATCCCATGAAATGGTGATGCGAGCCCGTGAGCTGGTATACCACCTCGCCTGCTTCAGTTGTGCCGTGTGCAACCTCGAACTCACAACAGGTGACTATTATGGGATGCGGGACAACCTGGTATACTGTCAACTCCACTACGAAACCCTCTTCGTGCCGACGTCCGAACAGAGCAACTACCATCACCTTCACCACGCCTCTCCCCAACCCCAGCAACCCTCCCTCCACAATCTCTCACCTAGCTACCACCCCCACGGTGGATCACCGAACCCTTCGACGCCATCCAACGGACACCCCTTTTTCCAGAATGGACTGTCCCCGATACATAAAGGGAGACCACGGAAGCGCAAGGGTGTGGATCATCTCATTGGCTTCGGAATGGGTGAGTTTATCATTCGATTCTATCTCATGATCATGTAATATTTCTTTAATACTATGTCACAGTGATGATTTTTTCCCGCCTGAAGGCACATGTATGTGATGATTTGCGATCTAAAGTAGATTCATGATCATAGCTGAATGCTAGTTGCTTCGGTTTGTCGCAAACTTTGACAATACTTTTTAACAGCTTGTAGGGAATATACAATTTCTTCTGTTTACAAATCAGATGTATTTATATTTTTATTGACAAATGATTCTTCATAAATTATGTTGAAAATTATGTTTTTTGTGAATATTGAAGAATATTTGAACGAATGAATGAATAAATAATTAAAGGGATGGTCCTGGCTGAAAGTATCTATAAATCTTACATTGAGTAGAATTTACTGAGCAAAATAACGAAAATTTCATCAAAATCGGATGACAAATAATGAAGTTATTGAAGTTTAAAGATTAGCAATATTATGTAGAAAATAGTCGCCATGAATATTCATTAGGTGGGCTGATGATGTCCACCTATCCCTTTTCTTATGTTATTACATAAAATCATGTTTTTTTTCATTATTTCATACTTGTGTGAATTATTATTATGAAAAAGGTTCAGCAATACATATCTAATGCAGTAATCAGTTGTCAATCCAATTTTTCTAGTTCTTGGAGGAAAAAAATGAATAAACCTAATTTCATATAATGAAATACAAAAGAATAAGTGGGGATGCGACATCATCGGCCAACCTAATGAATATTAATGACGACTGTTTACACAAATTATTGCTAAACTTTAAAATTCAATAACTTTTTTTTATTTGTTATCCGATTTTGATGACATTTTCGGCATTTTGCTCAGTAAATTCTACTCTATTTATTAAGCTGTAAATACTTCCAGCCCGGATAATCCCTTTAAAGGATGCAATTAGATGGATTATTTTTTCAATCAGACGAATCCTCAAAAAAAACAACTCCATAATAAGCCTGCTCATGGTTGTAAACTGTACACACGCAGTAAAAGGTCATTTGAGATAAAACATGGTTTTCAAATTCACTGACATAGGCATTTGTGATATGATGATTATTCATGTATTCCTTTTAAAATATTCTTTTCATCACATCCAAGCTGAAGAGAAACAAAAGACTTCATAATCACTGGTATTTGACAGTAGCCCAAACTATATAGTCAAAATGTGCCAGAAGCAGACAATAAAACAAACAGATTTCAAAAACTTTACCCTTGATGTACTATTCTAGTCTTCTGGTCTGTATACCTTTCATTCTTAGAATTCGAATGCTTTGCCGGGAAGCGGCGCTGCCGGGAAAACGTACGCAACATCTTCATCTGAAAATGTTATTGCTCATCCAAATGAAAAATCGCAAAGGTCATTCCAGAGAGGTTGATCATCAGCTAATCATGAAATGATGGCTCACAACACCCACCACATGTTGCTATAAATATTAAACTGTTTTAATAAGCCTGATCTAAATGAGAATGAGAAGGTGCACTTCCACGCGTGTTCTCGATCACGTGTACGGAAAAGGATACAACAGATACGGCAAAACCCTAGATAAAAATGAAGCTTTATAAAAATTCAGATAATAAATTACAAAAGAAGTAGCAAGTGACTTTGATATGTCTTTTCAGGTGCCTTAGGGCTTAGGCCACTCGGCCACGGCATCTCGCCCTGGCCGGGTCACGTTTTCCACCTCACGAATTCAACTTGTCGATATTCTTTGATTAAGAAATATAAATCGATTAAAGTCATAGTGTCTACGAAGTGTTTTCACTCAGCTGCATTGATTCGATTCAGTAGTACCAAACTAGACGAGAAGAGAGTAGAATTGTGATAAAAATAATTACAAACGACACTTTTAAGTCTGAAATGTAAATGATTTCATTATTATATTAATCTTTAAGATTTTTTTCTTTATCTTTTGTAGTTCCGATTTATACAGCATCAATTTGATTCATATAATTTGTAAATTGTCAGTGATCTTAATGAAGATGATGACGATAAAACAAAAATGCATGCATGAAAATTATCATTATTATTCAATAATAATAATGATGATGATAACAATAATAACAACAAAGATAACAATAATATAATAATAATAATGATAATAATAATAACAATAATGATAATAATAATAATAATAATAATAATGACTGAGTCGAATTTCAGTTGATGTGAGAGATAAAAAGCTTCACAAGTGGAAACGTCGGCCGGCTGTATATTAGTCTAACATCATATTCAGTGATGCATAATGTTCATTCCTCCTCGTTTTCGTCATTGTTTTCGCGCGCACGACTTGTCATATAAAATGAAGGAAACAAGGTTTTTGCCGGCGGGCGATCGATATTTTTCAAACTGTCCACTTTAGCACTTCTTGCGGCAAAAATGGGAACTGTTTAGACATTGTTAGACACCAGGTCCTTTTGAAATGCAGCATGCCTTGGGTTTCAAACATTATGCACTTACAAAAGGCATACAAAAAAAGACGAACGAGCATGAGAGAGAAAGAGAGAGAGAGCGAAAAATAGATGGTTTCAACTTTTTTTTTCTCAAGTGGAGCTCTTTTGTGACGTGCGCGCGCGACCGTGCGCTAATGTGGGCGAAATTTGTATTCACTGTGACCGACCGTACACAAACTGCTCCACCTCTTTGCGCGAACGAACAATGCCCCAATATTTACGTTTCCCGCCCTCATTCTTACATGATGGAAGCCCACAAGAAATCGGGGCCATTGTTATGAAAGCATTCCCCTCTTTTTCTCCCCATGACTGTCTCCTTTGCCTCCTGGCATCAAGGTACTGTTTCGCTGGTGTGAAGCCATACACGCGAAGTGTATGCTGGCCTCTTGACCAAAAGTCTAAATGTGCGAGTTAAACAACAGATATTGATACATCTGCCAGCTGCTGGTAAATTTGTTTGTCTGTTTTCATTCTTCCAATTTATCTCCATTATTCTCTCAGAATGCACCTATTTTCGTCACTCTTCATCGCTGTTCTGTATACATCGGCTCTTCCTGTCCGCGCGTCCTGGCCGAACCCCGGACAGTTTCCTTACCCAAAGACATTATTCTCGCTTTCACATGGTGCCATGATCCTTTTCCCAAACAGACCATGACCTTGACTTTGAAGAAGGTCATGGTGATGCTCCTCCGTAAACAGAGAGGGGGTAAATAGTGGGACATCCGACCCGATTTGTACAGCTGCTCGCCTTAGAATCACAGAATAACACTTGCATAATCCCCTTGCTCCAGTCACACTGTTGAAATGGACTTCAAACCAACCGATGGTATGTCATTGGTAGGAAACGTATAGTAGCTTCCATCGGCCTGGAATCAGTTTCATCGATGTGCATGTATCATCGCCCATGATCAGAGCTTCGCAGGCGCTGCATTGGTGGTATCGCAGCAAGTACCAAAAAGAAGAAAAAGGAAAAAAAAGGAAGATAACAAAAAGGGGATGAGAGGGGGCGGGGTTCCGAATGAAGAAAGAGAGAAAGTCTTATTGATGATTGATGACGAAAATAATGGTCAAATTGTTTTTGTTTAAGGGAGATAGTAATCAGACCGTGTCTGCATTACAACAAACTGCTCTTGAATAAAGCAATAGGTTGAAATTGAATGAAGCTAGAATGAATTTAAATACAATTTTTAATTTTTTGAAGGCGTGGATCTAAGTTAGGTGTTGGCAAAGGGGCACGCGCCCAATGATGCTCAAATGTATACACAAACGCATAGATGCTACACACAGTACCCTCCTTTTTTTTTAGTAAGGACCATTTTCTTCTTCTATTTTGGTGCTTGTCAAAATATCAAAATGCCCCAAAATAATTTTTCTTCTCCCGTAATTTTGAAATACTGGATCGCCTATCCACGATTTTTTGTTTGCACCATTATGGGTTACTAATAAAGGCGTTGTTTCAAAAGATAATGGTCACCGTTTAGTATCACGTTGCACGGGTCACATGCAGAAACAGCGAGACGATAAGTTACAGATTACTGTTACCATGGTTAAAAGTTCCTGAAATGGAGGCATTTGATTGGTTAGAAGTGAATCTGTCTTGTAATTCATGCATTCGATGTAGGGGAAATGGTTCTATATGAAATACTGATCCATTATAAGATTATTTTATCGCACAAATCGACGCATTTGGCTTTCACTTACATGAGATTAGGAGATTAATTTCTTGTCTTCTCGTATTGTTAATAAAAAAATATGATATAATTAACCACACAGACATGACAAAGCTTCAGTGTATCTGCCATGCATGCTGTTTTTTTTTCTGAAGTAGCACTGAGGCGTTTCATCGAAATCTTTTCAAGCAGCACCTATAACGAAACCCGGATAACAATGTTGGAATAATTTTGAAATACCAAGGATTCCATCAAAGTTTTTGAAAGTTAGGATAGGTTTCATAATTATAATTATGTCATACCAGACGCCCTTCTGACAAGAATTCTAATCTTTTAAACAATAACTGTACGTAACAAACCTGTATTTACTTTGTTATTTGCAGCACTATGTGTAAACACAAAATGTATGAATGTATCCTTACTGATCTGTATCATATGTTTTATTGGAAAGTATCAATAAAATACTATTGAAATATAAAAAAAAAGAATTCTTATCGTCACCTCTTATAGAGTGACGTGAACCGATACCACCACACCTCATGAAATGTGTGTGTGTTCTATCTAAAGTAACATCGTTCAAAGTGAAAGAATATGATCTGATTTCTTATCGTAGAGACATGATCATATTTCTTAGATTCTCGTTCCTACAAACTTGATCGTCGGACGGAACGTATGAGGTTTAAGTACCCTTGAATGACAGGCACGGCAAAAATGCAAATAGTCCACTTATTCTGAGAGGATTTGGCGAATACTGCGATGTCTGATCTCCAGAAAAACAAACACAAGATCTCTATGAAGCGAGAACTTCCATTTCTCACCTAGGATCGTTGGCAGATCAGACGACATGTCGACACCTAATAAACGCGCGCTCCAGAAAATCCCGCGCAATCGTGTAAGCTTCGCGGAGATGAAAACATATACACGAGTTCTTTGACGCACGGATTGCGAAATGAATTTGATCATGCAAATATCACTGGGGGAAAAACAGTTTTCCGCTCGTTATCATACTCAATACATCCAACAACAGTAGTGAGGGATGTGCCCCTTTCCCGTTTGTTGGAGTTTAAGCCCCCCCAAATGTATTTATATACAATAATTTGACAAGGGCTTGTATATGTGGGGTATATGTTATTCGTGAGGCTTCGCTGACTCGCGTTGGGATGTCGCCTAAATCGCTGTTCAAACAAATTTTCGAACGCCCAGATTCGCGCCACCAACAATAAACAGGGTTAAAAATGGATCAGGGAGGAGAGAAAAAGGGGACAGTTCGTGATCAGGTTGATTGTACTGTTCCCAGCGACATTTCAATCAAAACGTATAAAGTTTTCAACTCGAAAATCAGAATTGATTGGAAATTGGAAAAATATCTAAATTGTTCTTTATGTTCGATTTCTGAATGAAAATACCATAATTTTGTTCACCGGATACGATGTTCAGAAATCGAACGGTAACGTCTGTTACGACATTGAAAAAAAATGTTTGTTAAGTGACAACTGTGCTTAATTGTGTAGTCTTCATGGGCGTACAGATAGAGGGGGGGGGGGGCTTTTTTACGACAAAGAAAAAAAAAGAGAAAAGGAAAGGGATGATGGTGAAATGTGATCACAAACTTAGATTTTTGTAATGAAATTGTCGAAATTATTAATTTTACGCGATACGCCATATCGACCCCTCTTAAAATATTTGGCCAATGACGTCACTAGTATAGTCTTTGATATCAAATCAGAAAGCTTTACATTCTATTTTCAGCTTTGTAGAATGACAGTTGAACAATATTTAGATGTATAGCTTCCATAATCTTCTAAACGTTAGCAATGAATTATGTTATAGAAAAAGCTGTCTATTCTTGAAAAAGGTTGATTAATTTTCTAATTGTTGCATCATTTTCGCGGATATTACCGTTAATGATCATTGATACTCTGGATACCGGCACACTTTAAGGTCATTGGAATCTGATAATTAACTTATAAAAGACATAATTTTATAATATAGTATTCTGGTTTCTGATTGGCCGAAAGTTGACACACTTCCATCATAATCCTAACGTACATAAGTTTCGGGCTTGTTGTAACATCACTTAAGGCTTTGATTCCGCCAACAGTAAGCCAAGAGTACCGCGATGAAAATAAACAAAATTTTAATGGGCCCCCGAAAGATGAGTCGAATAAAATGCCCTTGTACGGGCCAAATCAAGTTTATTTTAATAGGATTATGATCGGGTGCCGTTATTGAAATTCTAGAAAGCAGAAATGCCACACTTTCCTTAATCGTGTTAATTATTAGCTTGGGATTCCATATAAATGGATGAGATTATGATAATGATAAACAAGTTTGGATATTTCATTTGATCTCATTTATATTTGCTGGATATTTTTGGTATAATTCCGTGCAACTTCGGTCTTTCACGTTTGCTTTATCATTTTTCACGCAGTGTAAATATGTATTCATCAACAAAACTTAATGACGTTTGTCTCCCGACAATTTTTTAGAATGTTTTTAGATACGAAGGACGTGTCATCTGGAATGATTTGCCAATATAAAACTTATCCATCATTATTCTCTTTCCAACTCCCCATCAACTATAATAGCGCCTATGTTATTCTAAATTACTTTATTTGTTCTCAGATATTGCTTAGGCAGATCGTGTAGGCCAAAATACACATTTTTAATACGCCGTTAAAAGTTCAAAATATGCACTGTAAAAAATATTGGGTAAAATTTTTATCACCACGAGGGTAATTATGTGTCCAACCAATTTTTGGCAGACTCATTGCGGGAGGCATATTGTCCAGTTAAAAAAATAAGCAGCAATTACTTTAGAATGGGTGAAATTTTCACCACACTGGATAAATTAAAATGTCCGATATGTTGGTTGGACACATAATTACCCTCATGGAGCAATTTTACCCAACATTTTTTAGAGTGTGGGACTGTCATCTAACTTTCAAAAGTTTAGTGACCATTATTCCATGTGAAGGATTTGATTTAACATTATTTTGATATTAGTATTCGCGCTCTTGATTCTCTCATTAATGTTTTTTTATATTTCTTAAGAAGAGGCAATTTGAACACCAATCTTACCAATTTAGCTATTGCGTGCAAAAAGATACAAAGATATTATCCTATAGAATGTCCGAATATTTCATGCTTGAAAGTTTTTTTTATTTCATAAAAGAGATAAAATACACAGGTTTGTGAAACCCAAAAATACATTTACGCTCAAAACTTTGTTTATAATTACGCGGAGCGTGCATGTGGTCATTCAAAAATATATGCTTCTTTTTTTAATCATTTGGATGATTTTATTTATTTATTTATTTATTCATTCATTTATTTATTATTATTATTATTTTAATTGGGGGGGGGGATACATTTACGAATCGTTCCTCAACTATTATACTTACTATTAGAAGAGTCGGCCAACTCGATGGAATGGTCACACGCCAAAGTCCCACATGACTTCTTTCGCGAAGGTCTAGCTGTTGCCATGGCGACGAAACTATGGGGATACCGTGTCATCCCGGTTTGACAATTATCGAATATGAGTCAAATGATGCCGTCAACGAATCGGACTTCGCTAATTGGACACGGAGAAGCGTCATATCGTATTAGAGCCCTAATAATTGCGCGAATTTATTGACAATGCGTCCGTGATGCTTTTCAATCCGGCCGGACAAGGGCGGGGGATGAATGTCATGACATGCTGGATGATTTGCGGTAATGATGTCGAGACATGCCTGCGATGTTCGGCCTCCTCCAAAACAAATTTCATGCAGATGTCATAATATTAACGTGTTTATTGTGTCGATATACACCCCACTTCGTATTCAAGCATGCGTGCACGTGTGGTCTTCACGAGCTTGTTTATAAATGGGAAAGGGGCCGCATAGAATGTTTCCTTTTCTTTCTTTTTTTAATTCCAGTTCTTGATAATGTGTGAAAGGCGGACACATTGGTCTCTTTCACTTGCTACCACACGTGACCAAACGAGTATGTTTTCAAAACCAACCATCCCTAAACGCATTCTTTTTTCAACTAGTCAAATACATTAACATGCGTACACATGACTAATATTTTAGGACTTAGACCCAATAAACAACTCTGAAAATGCAGCATTAACTTATAGATGGGGATAGGGTGGGGCTCAGGCTTCCCCAAAAGTTCCGCGACCAAGAATTAAAGGAAAAGATAGGAAAGGGAAAACGTGAAATATTATATATATATTGAAATATTATGTTTAATTCTAAATTAGATTTTCATTACAAACGGACAATTTGTTGCTCCTTGATCCCGGATTTGAGAAATTTTGACCCATTCGCCATGTTTTGCCCCCTCAAAATTTGTTGCACACTTTGCCACTGAAATGCAGCTTATAATAATCAAGGAATGTTTATTATTTTTCTGTTACACCGATATGCTGACCAAATTACTTTTGGATAAAGATAACCTAAACGCGATGTAACAAAATCAGAAATATTTTTTTCTACAAAATCTACAAACGTATCACCTTATGTTTTTGTTTTAACGCCATAACACATCACGCGGCATTACACTTCAATCTTGTCGTGATTGATTACACCCTTATTTATTTGTTTTTGTCTCACCTGCATAGCAGTGCGAGTAGGCACCGCTTTTCCGACGGCGGCGGCGTCGCCAACATTGAAATTTTAACAAAGGTTAAAGGTATTGTTTAACTTTGTGAGCAGCCGATTTAAAAAAATCTCAAACCAAGATGAAACATGTGTACAAGTGCATGTATTAGAACTAATAAACCATGAAAACAACCATAATCATGATAATTGAGAATGAAAAGCTAAAACTACAAGGCAAACCCTGATTTTGTAAATAAGCGTCTTATAGACACCTTAATAGTACACATAAGTGTATGGGATGAAATTAAGATGGTGTTTTCGGTCACTTTATATTTCAATTTTTGAAGCATTTAATAATCATTTTCGAATGCATTTTTTTCTGGGCTTCATTTTTGTAACATATCACAGACACAGGTGACAAGTGTGACCCTCTAGTTCAGAGTTTTTAAAAGTCAAACCAATGTTAACCAATCATTTAGTTTTTGAAATGTCATCATAACTTAGAAAGTATATAGCTTAGAAAGTATATGGACCTAGAGTTCATTGAACTTGGACATAATGGTGATCGAGTATTACTGAACACCCTGCCCGAGTTTCAGATCACATGACCAAGGTCAATGGTCATTTAGGGTCAATGAACTTTGACCACGTTGGGGGAATCAATATCGAAATCTTAACCAAGGTTAAGTTTGTGAAATGTCGTCATAACTTAGAAAGTATATGGACCTAGTTCATAAAACTTAAACATAAGGGTAATATTTTATCACTGAAGATCGTGCCCGAGTTTCAGGTCACATGACCAAGGTAATCAAGTATGATTTGCACACATCCTAAGTCACATGATCATGGTCAAATGTCACGTTGGGTCAATGGACATAATATTTTATTATCATATTAGTCTTTTCTTTTGTGAATAATTATTCAATAGCTGTTTTCAAAGTCAGCGCTGCTGCTATATCGAATCTCGTAATGCAGGCGAGACTGCCAGAGGCGTTCCACTTGTTTTCATTTTCAACTTTTGTTTATTGTATATGTGAATTAAATATTTTTTTTTAAGCTTCAACCAACTTTAATGGTTATTTGGGGCGAGCTTTCGTCCACTCCTGTAGACTTTCTCAAGCCAATTGATCAGTTATAAGGTTTGCTGCCTATGGTGGTCTGTACCTCCTTATTTCTTGATCACTGGACTGAAGATCGGAGACGATGTACAGTATGTCCAGAGTCTCTGTATGTGGAACCTTCATGAGATTTTCTGTCTCCGTTTTCTTGTTCTTTTGACAGTCTGTAATGTTCTCAAAGGATCATGAATAAATTGGTCAGTTTGTGAAGTAAAGTAAGAATTGAGAAAAAGGGGTCGAACGTACAAAAAGGTTGACAATTTTCTATAATTGTCCATTTTGCATCACGAAACCTAGAACAATATTATAGACATTTTGTTAAATGAAATAATTTCGAGTCGTAAGGTCGTTGGAGGTGGTTTTCGCCGGGATTTTCAAACCTTGGCGAAATTTTCCCCCTTCTTCTGTCGATGTGGTCCATGCGCAGCCAGTGTTGCTATTCCAAACAACGCTCAACAAAAACGTCCTTTTTATATCGCGGAACAGCACCGTTCATGCCAAAGAAAAATAGAGACGGTGGAAAGAAAATAGTTTTGGGATCCCTTTTTTATTCTCCTGAATATAGGAGGCTGAAAATGGGAGGGTGCAAGTCAACACAAGAACGGTATTGAACCAGACAGGTCTCGAAAACCACCGTAAAACGCCGGAGAAAAAGAGTAACGATGAACAATACTTATTTTACACGCCAAAGAAAAACATGTAACAAAAGAGAGAATAAAAATGACCTCAAGCAAGCACCATATCCCTTTTAACTGATGTTCTTTTCTTTGCTTCTTACGATTTTGAGCTCCAAGAGTCAGGCTTTTAATACCCTAATACTTGTAAAAGTGGTGCTTTGTGTACACAAAATGTGAACGGAGAATGAGGGAATCATACGCCTGACCGAGCCGCCTGATTTCATAGCCAGTACTCGATAAAAGTTAGCCGCGCTCTTCCTTTCTCTCTCTCTCTCTCTTCTCTTGGTTGTCTTCAGAAATTTTCTTAAAGTACAACGATCTTGCTACATGTGTGTTTAATGTAAGACTTACCTGAAATACGAATTCATATACTAAACCTGAATATCAGGAGTAACGCCGCTAAAGCAGATTAATATCATTTCAATTCATTACGCCTTACACACATTTTGGAAATATTTGAATTCATAATTGTGGATTATAAATAACATTTTTTAAATAGTCATTGGCTCGTTTGACTTTCTTTCTTAGTACTTTCCTATATATGTTTTATTTTCTGAAGGTGTGACAACGTCTCAAGCATATTTTCTAGAATGTTAATATATTTCAGTTTACATTAAAGCTCAGGCTATGCTTATGCTTACATTGTCATACCGCTGCATATCTGACTGTTACATCCAATCATTTATGTAAATGATCTTTAAATCTTGTCATGTACTATTGTCACATTTACTTTTGTGATAGTGACATTTTCTATATTGTCATGAAATGCAGAATCGAATTAATAAGAGTTAATAAATGAGTAAATGAATTAATAAACAAATAAATAATTGTATGTCGCTATACTAATTGGAAATGATATATTACATGCAGGAAAAAACATTGTAGACCAAATTTCAGTAAAGTTTACCTTGCATGTCTTTATCATCATGATCATGTTTATGAAAGAAAGATCTTGCTTACAGTCATCGGAACATTTTTCTGTGGATAGTCGTTTCGTTTTCTGTTTGGATTTTTTTTTATTCATTTCATTAAGCCCCATTATCAAGTGGAATTATAAATATTTTCTAAGAAGATATGATTTTCAAACTTCCATTTTACTGTGAGTAAATCAAGTTTTGAGAAGGACATAAAGGATCACGTATGATTGTAAATAATAAGATACCTCTCAGTTATATAGGTGATCGCACACAGCTTGTTTCTCTTCGCTTTTCTATGTAGAAAAGATCATCTGCATTTCTTTGCGATTGAAAATAAGTTTATCTCTGAGCCAAAAGGAATGATTAATGCGGCGTCTATTTCTCGTTAATTGGTCCTATTTTAAAACCTTCTAGACTTTCAATTTGAGTATTAACTTAGTTCCAAAATAAGACACAGACAGAGAAAACTGAACCTCCTCCCAAAATGATATTCAACTTGATCCTCGTGTAGTTTTTTGGCACAAAATAGGTAATTATGTCAGTCGTTATTATTGCAACAAATCTCCATTATCTGATTTAATATAGCAATCCAAATGTCTAATATCTATGTACATCTTTGATATGAGCTTTCGAAGAGGACATCCCAATATATGATGTACATCTATCTCTCTTTAGTTTTCCGGGTGTATATTTGCTCGTCGGATTAATCCATAAGTCCTGAATATGATATGACCGGGTGCGCGAACACAATTGCTATTATTTATGATGAATTTCATCTTTTTTCTTCAAAGGGGTGGCGCAATAGAGGCGTATGATTGACTGACACCTGCCAAGGGGATCCAAAAAGAATGACCCATTTCGCCTGCCCCCGTTTATTCCCCATTCATTCGACGAAGAGAGAAAATATTCAAACGATAAAACACAACGAAGTTGGTTGTGAATGGAGATCCGTAAAACGGATGTTTTTGCAAAATTATATTGTTGTGATTATCACATGAAAGAGATTGAACAAAAGTGCTAGTTTTTTTCGCGATTGTTAACTGATTTTTTTTTTTGAGGTAGGTGGGGTTATATTATGAGAGTTCATAAACCTCGATGAAAAGCAAGCATGACAAAGAGATTATTAGAAATATTCTTTTGCCTTGGAGAAAAGAGAATCATTTATCTTTTTTTCACTGCGAACGGGAAATTCAACGTTACATTTCGAGGGTGTGTACCGCTTTAACTTACCAAATAATGACATATCCGATATTCTATTATGATTTAAAAAAAATATCGTTCTTCCTTCTTTTTCAATATATCAAGCACAGTGGATCTGAACGTTGTTATATTTGTAATCATTGTTCACTTATTTTCCCTTTACGTGTGTGTGTATTTTGAGTTTTGTCAGACGTGTATCAATCAGATATTAATATTTACGTATGAGACCGTCCTTTAACGTCACCATCCGAAAGACGTGACCATTGAATTTCCCGTTCGAACTTCGAACCTCTGCATCAATTTGTAACTTCACCACAAAGCTTGGATTGCAGCAGGCGCACGCCACAACGCCGAGTTTCCCTTTACGGCACCTTTGCTCATGAAACCCTCACTTCTCTTTGCCACATTTTCACAGTTTTATGACATTTACAGAAACGATTGTTTTAAATTGACTTTATGGTTCACGATGTGAGAAAGTGGGCAGTATCTACCTCCATTTATTCCGAACAAAAAACGCCGCAACAACAAAATAAGTTTATTTATCAAAATCAACGATTCATGTAAATGAGCCAATATATAATTAAGGCAAGTGTGGTATTTACTTTGCATATTATTCTTTCTATCGATGAATACCTATATTGTGGAATCAACAAATAAAGATTGTTAGAAAACTATATTACATTGCCTGTGTCTAACAAACCCCTTTAAAAATCATACGATCATGGAAGGAATATGTCGAGAGGAGGATGGGGGGGGGGGGCGGCGTTTGAAAGACGTTGAAAAAAATTACAGCGCAGTTGGAGTCGAATCCCAATATGGGATAATTGCTCTGTGGTGGATTTGAAACAGTCTTCTGCATCCGGGCACGATTTGTCTTGATTTAATTTTCGTTTCACTTCACCAAGAAATTCGATTGTGTATTCACTTGTATAATTGCCTATCGATAATTCTTCAAAATGCGTAACAAGGTGTACAATCACGTGATACTCATTGATAATTCGAATTACCTTAATGATTCTTTATTAGACAATGTATTCATACTATAAATCTTGGTCGCATTCAGCAGGTTTCCAATTTTATTGTCTTTCTAGAAGAAAATAAGTCTTGAACCTGTCTTGCAAAGAGCTACGATTGATCTCAGATTGTGTGATTAATATATCACTTTCAATTTGATTTTGATATGTAAACCATGAAGCCGGGGTCCTGATGTTATTTTGTAAATGTCATTCTTTCCAGAAACGTTTTAGTGTAGCCAAATGCAAAGAAATTACTAGGATTGCAAAATACAAAAAGCAAAAAAAATTATATGAGGTATGTTTGTCACCTAATACTTAATCATATTTGTTCTCCAAAAATATAATCAAACTTTGGGGGAACACAATAAGTATCATCCGACATCGGACTGATGATGAAGTGTATGTGATATATGCGCACTACAATAGATTAGAGAGTCAATAGGGGCCTGAGCTTTCGATCCTAGCAGAATCTTCATCTGAGGCAAAATGACAAAATATAAAGTGGAACAACCATAATATAGACCACAGACATGCAACAGCAACACTAGAAACAAGGAGACAAAAGGGGCATTAGAGAGTAGTGATGACCAATCAGGTAGAGAATGGGATGAAAGCAAAGGAGTAGGCAGACACAAAGGGAAGTTAGTGTAAGTAAGGCCAGTGAAAGAAAGGAATAGATCAAAGTTCATTTTCAGGAAATTAATTTTGTTCAGGGCATTGCGTGCCAAGAAGAAAAATCTTCTTATAGTTTTTTCACCTTGTTAAAACTTCTCATTCCTCCATCTCTATTCATTTTTAATCCTGAATCTTTCCTTTCTTTATTCCTGCTATCATTTTCTTCGTGCATCACTTCCTTCTCAGAAAGGTCCACCAACTCTTCCTCTTTCCGCTCTTTCTCCCGTCTATACTCATTCATTCAATGTAGATATCCTTTCCTTCTTGCTACATCTTTCTCTTGTTCGAACCCTACATTTCCTCCAACATCTGGTTCCCACATGTTCATTTGGTTGCCATGGTAAAATCGGATGTTGCAATTTAGTTATCCCGCTCTTACTCTATCAGAACTTTCTTTCGTTATCTTTATCAAGATTGTACGTGTAGCTTTCATTAATACTTGTTATACCACATTTGGGATACATTTTACGAATTCGTTCAGTTGTATGCATACATTTACAAAATTTTCATTTTTTATCTTCATAATGAATATTGAATTATGTAAATTTTTGATGTATTTTTTTTTGGTAACGGCAGATGCTCCTATTTAGCAACCATTTGCATGCATTATATTTTCTTTTGTTAAATATTACATGATTATATGAATTTAATTACTTCGTGGAATGCTAAAGCTCCATTGAAATTATCATTAAGCTTGATCATCTCCGTATATATTTCGTTATGTTCTGCAATAGATTTTCCAGATATTTCACGGTACAACACATGTTGAATTTAGTTATCCTGTACATAATCACAAAAGCTTCAATTTGTATTTTAGATTATGTAATTCATATTTCTTCGGTACCTAATATATTACCATGATTACCCCAATCGTAATTTTTTTAATTGCGTCTTAATTGCTTTGTGTGTTTTTTAAAACTATTTTTTAAAGTGTGAATTGATTTTCATGGTTTTCTGGACCTGGGCCGATATCCGATGTAGAACGTCCTCGGTTGATGGGTAAAATGTATAAAATTTTTTCATAGGGAGGTCATTACAAACTCACACACGCGTAGCGCCACACATCCGAGCATGTGTAAAACGATGCACCTAGTACAACACACAAAACACCCACGCGCGAAACCTTCTAACCGAGGACAACTCTAAAAGTTGATGGAATCAATAGAGTAAAGTCAAGTGTGTGGTTTAATAGCCAAGCTTTTCATAATAAGGGATAAAACATTTATTGTACACTTTAAAAATAAATTGACTTGAACATATTTAGTAAATCCTGTCAAACAATACATTGAACAGTTCATCAAAATCGGACAAGGAAAAAGAAATTTATGACATTCTAAAGTTTTGTATTATTTCGGTGAAACATTTCTATGGACATATTAATGAATATACAATAAGCAACCTGATGATGTCATATCCTCTCTTATTCTTATGTATTTTGATATATGAACTCCTATTCATTAAAACTTTGTCCTCCAAAACGGAAAAAAAATGATTAACTACTGATTTAATGTGTGATATACTTTATTGTTGCAACTTCTTTTGTTACAAGGGAAACATATCATACGTACATGAATGAAAATATAAAGTGTCATTTCATGTAATAACATGGTGAGCATGGCAAATGAAAGTGGGGACATGCTGCTGAATATTCATGACAGTGTGCATATAATTGTTTCCATAAACTATCGCTAGATTTCTAAACTCTAAATTTCTTTTATATTTTTTAATGACATTTTGCTGAATGGATTTCACCCTATTTATGGAGGTAAAATTATTTCCATTATGGAGTATACCCTCTTTACTTAAGAACACCACAACTATTATGAGTTCATGACTATCTTAGTTGACATCCGATTTTGATGAAATTTTTAGCATTCAGCTTATTCGATTTTTTCTCTTTTTACTGTTTTCTGTTTATCTGTTACTTGTTCTTGGTTTGGACTCCGTGTGCAAAACACACACACACAAACACCTTCACGCACACGTACCTACCCCACACGTGCACACACACACACACTCACCCTCTCACACACGTACCTACCCCACACATGCCCCCACACACACCCACACACACCCTAGCACCTGATCATGCCCTCATGTCCTCTGAAAAAAAAGAAATAATGGAAAAGGCTTCCATGGCTTAACATATATAATAAGTCGGGATTCCACCTTTACTTTTGAATTTCCTAAAAAATAATAAAGATGTAGGGCTTTACGATGTAATCAGAATTTTCATCGTCAGGATTAGCATTCAACAGTAACATTGCCTGCACTCTTGTATGGTTTCTTATTGTTGCTTCATGAACCACAAACGGCAATGCGAAGGACTGAAGCTCTGAATACGGTGCAGGTGCACATTAAAAAAAGTAATAAAAATAAAAATAAGCAAGCTAGCAAAAAAAATGATTTTACTTAATGTATATTTAATTATGTAAGTTAGAGATTTTAAGATAAAATTATTTTAGTTTGCCGAATTAGGGAGGGGGGGAATAAGGTTTTGGAAATATCGTATCACGATATGGTGGTATACATTGTATTATTAATGTTATGGTACTTACTGGAACAAGAAATATCAAATATTGTTCCTATTCTGGTCCATACTTGAACAAGGAATATATCTAAGCTATTTAGATTAGTTTATGTCGATTTCTTTTTTTCATCGTTCACCATCATCATCGTCGTCGTCATCATCACTACCACCATCATCATATCATCATCATCAACATAATCATCATCATCATAATCACCACCATACCAGGATCATTTTTACTCATGCCTTTGATATTTCTAACCATGCCAACGGTTGATTTTTATTTAGTTACGAGTTAAAAAACTTTCAATCGTTTTATTTCCTCGCTCCTTACACACCTGAAAACAATCCTTCTATTTCTCCTATAAAGCTTCCAAACGCATTATCGTTAGAGGGATGAAGACAATTTATAATATAGATGAAATATGATCGCCTTTGAATTGTCAAACTCGCTGACAGTTTGTAAACACTTTGAGTCTAAACTCCTCACGTAGAGTCAATATTTAGCGATATTGCTTTTAGTTAAGAGGTGTGTGGATGCACCCCTTCGGGGGAGAGAGGGATGGTTTTGTTACCCCTACGCTCCTAAAGAGCACTCTGTTGTCTTTCACTATACTCTTGACTCTGAACCACATTCCTTTGCTCTCGTACTTTTCACCGAAGAAGAAAAAGAAAAGGCTTGCGTACCTCGAAAAAACACTTTCCACCCAAAGATTGCGAAGTTTGATGGAAAAAATGTCATGAACGCATTTCTGTGTGGACCTATGATGGTTTCATGTATTTGCTCTGAAAAAGCTTAATCTCCCAAATAACTTTTAACTACTTGTATGTGGTCTGTTTCCGTATGCTTGGACCATCCATGCTTGGATAATGAGGGAGCACTCTTTTACTGCGATGGAAATTTCAATTTGTGCCAAAGTAAGGGAAATTATGAATCGAGATGGCTATGAAGCAATTACCCTACACATGAGTTGTAAAATTATTTGCAAAATATATTTTTTCAATCAACTAAACATAAAAATTTAGTTTCAGTCATCATGGGTTCGTCTTGGTCTAGTGGTTCTGACTCTCGCCTTTCAAACAGAGGGTCGTGCGTTCAATCCTGGCCGTTACGCATTTTCCGTAGGCAAGAAATTTATCCACACCGTGCTGCACTCAACCCAGGTGAGGTAAATGGGTACCGGTGGGATATCATTCCTCAAAAAGCTGTGTGCACCTTAATCGGTAGCCTAGCTTAGCCGGGTAATAATAACAGGACCCACCGGGAAAACAGTTTTCGGAACTTAAGTGGTTACCCTGGGTAAATATACCGTTATTATTATTATCATTATTTTCTTAAGTTGGAAAGGTATTTTACGTTGAAGTTCACTACAACCTATGTGAAATTTTGATTTCATGGACATCTGGTCCATCAACTGCAGTCACTCCCTATTGGCCTGGTCCCACTGGTCGATGAACGCAGAACGTATATATTCATAAAGGACACAGCGGACGAGTAAATTTCGGGAGTGGCTTCTTCCGTTTTCATCCACTCTAAAAAGGACAAAATTAGCGAAAAAAATTGCGAAAACATAGTAAAAAAGAACGGACGTGGGTAGAGTATTTAGCGAGGATGTAACACGGATGTTCATCGGAAGCCTAGTAGATGAAAGCGGATGAAAGTGGATGACAGCTCCGTAAAGATTACCGGGGGTTTTGTTACGAAATGCGCTTACATCCTTTTTTACATTCTATTTTTATGCTACTAACGATGTATAAACGTTCCATTAACCTTATCGTTCCTCCCCCTTTCCGTTGTTCAGCTGAAATGGCTGTAAAGGCCTGGTCACACCGCCCGAGCGTTGTTGGAGCGGTCGTGGAGCGGAGAGAAAAAATCATCACCGCTCGCTACCGTTCACCATTTTCGATTTCGATTGTTTTTTTGTTTTTTCGACTTTTTCCCCAATTTTGTGAGCGAAATTCGACCCTCTCTCCCTACCGCTCCACGACCGCTCCAACAACGCTCGGGCGGTGTGACCAGGCCTTTAGTTGCGAGGATGCCTAGAGGATGCAGAGAGATACAGCGGAGGTTCAACGGATGATAACGGACATGGAACGTGTTTTGCTCGTATATGTTGCGGATTTACATCGTACACGGCGGAAAGTTCATCCATTCTAAAAGTTTTGTGCAGCTCAAAACTTTTTGCGCGGATGAAATAATAGTGGACGAATGTTCGATGGATAGAGCGTATGAAGCACATATGCAATGCGTTTTCCAACGGATGGCACGATTTTGATCCGTTTTAAGGTAACAAAATACTGCCGAAGATAATGCTTTCATTGCCAATAAAGTTTATTGACAATGAAAGCATTATCTTCTGCAATATTTTGTTTTATATATATATATATATATATATACACATATATATTTATTTATTTATTTTTGTTAAGTGTTGTGTCAAAGGATCCCGTCATTTATGTTTTGTTTTCAAAGTACTGTCCCATAGATCATTATCATCTCCTCTCACTCTATATCTTCTACTTAATTGACTAGTTTGTTTTGGTATTGTTTCGACTCCTATCTGGCTAAATGATGTAAAATCTAAAAGTTTTGCAGAAAGAAAAAAATGACCCCAAGTATAAGAATCCCTGTATCTATATGTACGTCTACGTTTGTTAGTTGCAAAATCAGCGATGAAGGTGGGGGGGGGGGGGAGGCTGTATGACAACATGATAAAGCAATATATGTGTCAAACCCAATCTCGATGGATGGAAAACAAAATACTGGGTGCGACCCTGATGCACAATTCACCAAATTTGGCCCAAGTCTCCCATTCCCTCACTCTTCAAATCTCGTAAACTTTTGAGTGGTAACGACCCCGTAAAACGTGACTTACTGAGATCGGGAGAGAAACAGAGAGCGAGTTTGTGCGTGAGTGTGGATGTGCGTGAGGATGTGTAAATAATTTGTGTACACTGTGTTAACACAAAATTAATATACGTAAATTTGTTGTATTTACCATGTTTTTTTAGATGAAATAAATACATGTAGAAAAGGTGCATTCAAGAGGGAGTAGGAGGAAGAAAAAGAGAGGCAGAGCTTGGAAGAAAGGGTTTCTGCGAAATTGAATGGGCGACAACTAGTAGTGATAATGACTTCTGAAGTCAAGTTTCCCTAAATGATTCAAAATAATACAAATAATTCATCATTGTCACGCTAGTCGACGCATAGAAACGAATGTCGTGTTAGAGTATTGCATACTTTCTGTTGTTTTCTATTCTTCTCTCCCTCTCTCTCTCTCTCTCTCTCCCTCGCTCTCTAATCTTTGACCACGTGACCTGCATGGTTGTACGTAATGAACCAGTGGATTGTGGTAATGAGGCGCCATTTTGGCGTATGTATGCCGGCGCTGATATGCAGGACTTCTGTCCTGGTTTTCTCTATTTCTTATATAGTGGTAATATTATGAATAGGATGGATTTTTGGGGAATATATTTATGTTTTTGCTAAGCGTGTAGGAACACACAATGGTATATTGTAACGAGAAAAAAAATCATGGGTGAAGTTAATCTTTATCAAAATAGATACTTAAAAATATCTATAGGCGAAATTTCAAATTATATAGGCCTTCACTTTGTTTCATTTCATTTCAATTCTTAGTAGAGATTAAAAAATAATTCTTAGAAAATAATGTAGTGAAATGCAACATACCAAAACGGTGTGGCAATATTGTAGAAATGTAAAATCCGAAAATGAGAATTGCTCTTCCCTTTAATATCAATTGTATTACACGCAGCTACAAATGCGAGAAAATATTTAAGTAAAGGCCTTGATTATTAGATGAAAGATGTATGAAGTAATACATTCGTTAATATGTCTATGACAAGATATTTGAATATTTTATAATTACATCTTTCAAACTCATTTACCATCTTAAATAATTTCAGTAATCAATCTATTGTTTGTTTCATTTGAAGCGCCATGTTTTTGACTTGGAAACAAAATGGACGCCCGTCGCCATATTCGGCATTGGTCTTGCTATTGGAACATTTGACACGTTTTTTCACGCCGCTTTATATACCATACGAGTATGTTTCCGATCAAGGGGCTTGCACTACGTCATTTATTACCCCGATCAAGAAAGTTTCTGTTTATTTGAATTCATCTTATCTACCATAGCTATCAACAAATTCCCCGCCAACGGTCATTCGTACGTGTCACGTTTTGGAATTGTTTGGATGAAAAATGGCTGGTCTTTTCCCATTCCTTATCGGCATACCATCACAAAAGGACATGTATAAGACTCCAGAAAGAGACGTGACTGCTGTCCATGCAGCGGCCAAGGCGTTAACAGAAATCCCTTTTTGTATCGTAACCAAATGAATATTAATCCTGTAACTGTCTTAAGCTACGACAAAATTGATTAAGTAAGTGTGTGCAGGTCCTCTGGTAATAAGAGGGTTAAAAAATACCCTTGCTTTCTCATAACCATTGAGATTATCACGAGCGTGTAAGTTTCGAAACATTCCGTGGCTCGTTCTGGACTACATAAAAGTGATTAATAGTTGTGAAGAGAGCCATGGGTAGGTACGGTATTGAGAAAAGGTATTTGAAATTAAGCGATGTTGTTGAATATGAATATGACATCTAACACACCAATATATAGCTCTAATAATAACTTTTTAGCAAAACAAAGTATATGCAGTCACTAGCCACCATCCTAATCATAATTAAGATAATTTCCTGACAAGTTTTTGATGGCAAATTAATTATTAGACGTAAAATTGCAGTGGTTGTATTGTACACAAGGCACGTCGTTTAATTCCGGTTGAAATGTGTATTTATCTCTTTTGCGTGATACATGAAAGGATAAAAATATTTTTTAAGGGAAAAGGTATATTTGAAAAATACACTCTTTTAAAAATGAAAAGTTAACAAAAAACATCTTGTTTTAACAGAGAGCTCTTAAATCATTTGGTGTGTAGATGATTCAAGACTTTTCAAACTTCGCAATGGGAATATTTTAGAGGAAGTTTGCATGTAAAGGAATCCTTGATTGAAATCCAGGGTAATATTAAACATATTAAACATGTTTAAGGGGTGGTCAAAGGAAATGGATGGAAAAGAAAGAAAAATACTAGAAAGTTAACTCCGATGTGACCACGCAGCAATCAAGAGCTTGACTTACGCGCTCACCCCCGGCGTCATAACTTGTATGTTAGGACGGGCGCAAATTTCGGACTTGCCTCCCGCACGCGTCTTTCATGATACGTTAACGTTTAAATCCTTGATACAATCCGACAACTGTTATAAGCTACTGAAATACTTGCATGTGATTGGCTCAGAACGAATCGTCAGTGAAAATCACTGTCGAGTTTCTTCATGAAACATTCCCCCGGACAATAATACTCGTATATCAAATTGTATATATATTTATTGTTGTTTCGCACATGTTAGACTACCACTCAATCTGGATGCTTGCTAATGTTATTCTCAATCAAGATTAAAAGGATGTGGAATGAATGAGCTAATCTATTTTGTAGCCCCTCAAAATGCTGAATAAATCGTAAAACAAAATGAATGGGGATCCGTGGCGGCGGAGACCTCAATCTGGTTGTCGTTAACATCCAGAAGGATGGGCGGTTTCTCTGCGTGATGGACTGGCTATTCGATTGGGAATGTTGGGAGGTTGGAACCGAATAGGATGAGGGAAAGAGAGTTGTGGGGGTATGGGGTCTGGAAAAGTGAGGAGGGGTGGGATAGGCGGGGAGGGGTGGGATAAGTGGGGAGGGGTGGGATAAGCGGGGAGGGGTGGGATAAGCGGGGAGGGGTGGGATAAGCGGGGAGGGACATGGATACATTTTATTGAACAAATAGTAGTTACCTACGCTTTACAAAAAAAATTACCGTTTTGCATATCGTCCCTTCTCTTATCACACAATGTTATTGCTAGTTAGGTATATCTTAATCACTAAACTTGTGGAGGTATAAAGTAAAGAGATTGAATAAAAATTATGGGAGGAAGTGAATTGAAGGTAGGTAAAGAGTGTGAGTGTGGTGTGTATGGGTGACAGGGTGGGTGTGTTTTTGAGTGTGTGGATTTTATTTTTTATATTAATCTCGATATTTAGTAGGTATAAGAGTTTGTCATGTTTTATCTTTTCTGATAATTTTCAACAATTTACGATGGCAGCCTCCAAAATTTATATATCAAATAAGGCAATTATAATCTACTTTTAATAATAATAAGGAAATTGCTCTTCATCCTTCTCTTTCCTGAACCACTTAAATGACATTTTCTGGAATATTTTCTGGGTATCTGTTTATTTCTTTCGATCGGATCGACTTCATGCCATTCTGTCACGCCTAGCTGTCAGGGTGCAGAGTTAGGCTTGAAAAGGGTTGGACGGATAGAATACGGAGTGTTGATAAATGGATACAGTTGCCATGGAAACGAATAGCGTTTGAAATGAGGGAGCATTCTTTCACATTCTTTTACAAGGATATAGAATTTGCAGGTCAATGACATTCAAAATGTTCTAAGATAGGCAATTCATCAAAAGTGGATGGATGAATGTTTATGAAACAAAAAAAGAAGGTACGAAAATTTACAAATATTTTGATTAATTTGACGATAATGTATAGTTTATGATTCACTTTTGACCAAACTTTGAGATGTGATTAAGTTAAGTATAGTCTGATTGTCGTCAAAACTCGGAGTATTTTATAAATCTCAGGTAAAACGAAAACCCAGTATTATTTGAACTTAGCTATCATATTTTTCAAAATGTCTGTACTAAAAAGTTCCAAGTAAAATAATCGTGGGATTTTATTTTTACATCTATATACACGTGCTATCTTGAGGTCTATGAGATGATGATAAATACGTAAGAATATAAAAATGAATTTCCCATACACAGGTACACGATCAACGGTTAAGACGTGATCATTTTTTCTTTACCAATTCGAGAAGTAAATAAAAAAAACCCTAACCATGATCATGAATATATCTCATGGGACTACTTGTTTTATATACCAACTCTCGAAAGTCCCTCATTAAAATGACAAAACCAATTGCCTTGCACAATATCCACTCGTGTTGCTTCGTGTTTGGTGGTCAGCCGATAGTCGGACAGAAGAACGGCAATAATACCTGGTGGGAGTTTCATAAAGCTGTTCGTAAGTTAAGAGCGACTTTAAGAACGACTGGTGATGCTTTCTTGTGGTAAATGACATACAACCAAAATGTTCATTGGCGATGGTTTACGCGTAAGAAAGGATCACCAGTCGTTCTTAAAGTCGCTCTTAACTTAAGAACAGCTTTATGAAACACCCACCTGGTGAAAATATGATTTTAATCTTCTTTTGAATGTTTTAATCCACTTTGAGATAAATCCCATACATTGAGATGAGGTACATTCTAGGAGGCATACATCCTGGGAGGCAATATTGTATGCTATAGATAAAATGGCCCATATAACCTAATGTTGGTGAGGGATCGAGCGAAGCGATTGAGATATCACATAAGGTACATGTTCACTTTTTAAAATCGGATGATTTAAAGCTGCACGTTTTACTAAAAAATTAGGGAGAATAGGACACAAGACTCATGCATGGTGAAGAATGAATTAAATATCCCTTTTTAAGCGATTGCTCAGAGACTTCTGGAAACTGAAGATCAGAGGCCCATTTCATAAAACTTATTATTATATTAACTAATTTGTATTAACGGTTAAAAGCTACTGATATCCTTTGATTTGATTGGCTGATAATATTTTTTTTACGGACGCATTTGTTATTATAACAGGTTTTTATGAAACGGGACCCCAATACGATGAGGAGAAAGAAAAGAAAGAGAGAGAGAGAGAGAAAAAGTAAAATGGAAATGAAAGATGGGAATGTTTAAAGAGACGGAAAGGTATAGACCGAAAAATACGGCGGAAAGCGTGATATGCTGATACAGAGTGAGGCACTGACGTCTCGAGAGAAAAATATTTTGAAAGTACAGTCAGGATGTCTTACTTCAATAAAGGTTGCTACACCTCTGAGTCTGGATCTTTTGTCGTCCGTTTCCTCCCATCTGTTTAGAGGAATACTGTCGACTTGTAAAACCTTATTGTACCGCCACACCTTCCCGGGGTCTTTCCTCCGTTCGGCGCGGGCCGCACAAAACAAAAACAAAACCTTCTTCGCCACAATTTCGCCATCCCTTCGGTGTTGTGTTGATATCGGAAGCGTGTGTGGTGAGAAGTTTGTTGGTTCGATTTGCAGTCAAAGATTTTTAGCATGTTTAAGGTTCGGGGGCCCGATTCATAATGGGCCTGCAACTGTTGTAACTTTGCCATAATGGCAACTACCATGGTAACAGGGCTCAGCAGCCATTCGTAATCAAGCTTACCATGGTATTTGCCATAATGGCAAAATTACAACAGTTGCAAGTCCTTTATGAAACGGGTCCCAGTTCTCTTTCCGTGGTGTTCTATTCCCTGATGTAATATTTTAATAACCGAGTGAGTACCTAGAGGTTTATTTTTACATGGACCCTACCACAAAGGACATGAGGGACATCTCATGGTGAAGGACATGGCGGACATATTAAAGGGCATGACAGAATTTTGATGTTGAAGGACATGACAGACGTTTCATGGTGTTAAAGGGCATGATGGACATTTGAGGGTGTTAAAGGACCTTACAGACATTTCATGGTGTTAAAGGACATGAGGAACATTCTCTGATGTTACAAGACACGATGGTCATTTCGTGGTGTTAAACATGTTCAAGGGTGCTAATATTTCATGATTTTGATCAATTAATTACATAATATTTCGGTGTTAAGGGACATGGCGATCATTGGTTGTTGTAAGGAATACGGCGTATAAAATTATTTTCTGGTGTTAAAGGACAAGACGAAACTCGGTTGATCATGACTTGTGTTTGAACTTTTTTTCGTTAGACTGGTAAGGTAAAGTTTAGCGCAGCAAAAGAGATAGTTTTACATCCCTGGTTTGACCATATTTGTAGAAAAGGGATGGACAGTTTATTTTTTTCTAGATTTCTAGATTTCAGAATGGATACAAGGATAGGTTATTAGGCACACTTCGACACGTGTTTGATATGTTTTACTTCATGATAATATGGGCTTACATATATCTCTACACCATATCCATTCTCCCTATTTCTTTTGGCTCCCGAGGTTTTTTGGCGGCAACGGAAATCTTTATCAAAATGACTTTGTTTACTCGTTCAAGTTGACTTTCACACTCTTCGAGTTGACTTTGACCACACTTTGACGTAAAGTGCCTCCCGAATTCTTTCCGTCTCTTTTACACCACGGTCCCGTCGTACAAAGAGTTGTGATTGGTCTGATCAACCTCAACTCTTATCCATCAATATCATCATTTTCTCTACAGGAAACTTGCACAATGAGGGGCATACTGAATTGTCAAGGAAACAATGAATGTATGAATATACATAATAACTATCTAAAAAAATATTTTGAACAAACATGAATTTCATATGCAGATGTTTGTTGGATTCCCATTGATCGGATCAATCGCAACTCTTTGTATGACGTGGTCCAGATTGCTTGTTCTTATCAAACCAGAGGATATTGCTCTCTATCGTTTACCTTTCAGTCTTGTCCTCATTCCCCTTTCCGTTTCTCTCTCTACATACAATGATCAGTGTCTACTCCTTCTACATCGTATTCTTTTCTCCAATTTTCCATCTAATCTTTCCTGTTTGTTTACTAGAACTGTCCCGTATTTCTTGTTTTTCTTGAATTGCTATCCCTATTCCTCATTTAGATATTTTTCTTGAAATGTTATCCCTAATCCTTATTTAGAGATTTAATCAGTAATCGGAAGTCTTCCCCGCCTCCGTCTCCTATTGGGAGGGTTTATTTTCATTTGATTCAATGCCAATTCGTCCAATTGCCATTTCGTCTACTATCTTTTGGTCTACCATCAGTTCGTCCAATATTCACATGGTCTAATGGCTATTTCGTCCACTCACCATTTCGTCTAATAACCAGTTGGTCCAATGGCCATTTAGTCCATGTACCATTTGGTCTAATTATACTAAGTGGTAAACGGGCAAAACGAGTATTAGACCAGCTGGTGATTAGACGTAGTGATGATTGGACCAAATAGTTGTTAGACGAAATGTTGATGGACGAAATGGCATTAGACTAAATGAAGGTAGATCATGTGGTGATAGGACGAATTGGCAATTTACCATAGGGAGTTTTTACCATTATACGTAGACGCTTTTACAAGGCACCAGTTCCTTTGAAAATGTAAGTCAAATCACAATGGACAGCTGAGAGCATAGACGGCGGAAGCGGGGGGATACAGGTCCCCCCCCCCCAAGAATTTGAGGCGGGGGGACGATCCCCCTAATTTTTTTGTAGGTAACCTTTTTGTTTTTTTTTTTGCTTGTCAATTTTTTTTTACATGTGTCCATCACAAAATTTCAGGTAGACCCCCTCTAATTTTGGGGGCTTCCGCCGCCAATGGCTGAGAGTTTTTTTTTATATTATTATTATTTTTTTTTTTGGGGGGGGTCGAAATGTGGTGGAACATGACAGGAGATCGTCGTAAGATTCTCAAATGTCGTTTGATTGCAGGACGACACTGCTAGTTTGATTTACCGATTTTCGACAAAGGCTGTTTCGTCATCGAATTCAATTTTCAATTCAAATTTATACATTTATTTTCTTATATTTTTCACGAAATATAATTTTTCAATATAATCCATACCAAATCATTTTTTCCTAAAAGAGTATAAAAATGTAAAAGATTGTTAACTGAAGAATGGCATTTGACAAAGGATCCTCTGCGTTTATTAAACGCGTCTGCGTAATTATTGCAAAAACAAAACAAAACCCTATATTACCTTGTTTATCTGACATCCTCATATTGTCTCCTCCCATTTCTAATTTTACTATCACTTCTCATTGTCTATATATCTCTTCATCACGAGTATTGACACGAGCCAGGGACAGATTTTATTTATTGGAGATATGAAAATCACGTTCCCGTCATGATCTTGGGCCAAATATAAATGACGGTAAGATGCTTTTCTTTAAGCAAGTTTGTCTCTTTGAAGATGCACTGTAAATATCTCAGTCATAGTTATTACTCATTGTTGTAGGTCCTTTTTCATGAAGTCTGGGATCAAGATAAATTCTGGGACAAGCTTGCTCCCAAACAGTCAAATGTGACGAGCAATCATAAAGTTTCGTGAAAAGAATCCTAATATATAGTTCTGTTGAATAATGTTTTGACCACCCTTGTGTGATCTGCTCTATAAATTATTTTGCGTTTATGCATGAAACTCATAACAGTTACAACAAAATGGGAATAATTGCGAGAAATGTTCAGACATTACGTTTTGATTTGGAACAGATGGAGAGAGTGAGAGAGAGAGAAAGATGTGACAGGAAGGAGGAGGAGAGAGAGAGAGAGAGAACAAAAACTTGAACATGTTGAAATTGAGTAATTTCAGTTTCTACGTTGGCAACGTAAACCTCTTATGTTGTTAGATTTACAAATTTGCAAGAATGTGATGATATTAATAAGAAGATGTATGGGAGCTAAAAGGAAAATAAAAAAGATGAAGATAGAGTCGAATAAGGGTAACAGGAGAGAAGGAGAGAGAGAGGGGATGGAAAAGTTGAGATAGTGGGTTCAAGCAGTTCGACGGTCTCCAGATGCGGGACATCGATAATGGACATTTTAATGTCTTTTTTGGCTCCCTTTCTTTCTTCTCCTACCCCATCATTCCCACCCAAGTTCATCACCCTCTCAACTATTCCAAAATATACGTTTGTTTAAAAAATGAAATCAACGGCGAACGGAAAATAAACAGAGCCAGGTCTAGCAAGGAGAGGTGATGGGTAGCTGTTGATGACTTCTGTATACTGTGCATTTGGATACTCAACGTCACGGCCCACCGTGTCGCGCGATAACTTCACGCCGCCCCCTCCCTCCGAGCTATCCGGTATAGGCAGGCAAATTTATGCCCCGCGCGCGTCGCTCTCTTCAACACGACTTTGTTTTGATACATGTTCGGCATCGCGACTGCCGCGTCGTATGCACAGCCGAGATGAAAACCGTCCCGCTTTGTTCCAACTCGAGAATGATGATGATGATGATGGTGTTGACGAAGAAGAGTTTGATTGTGTGAAGTTGTCTGTATGTTTATTTTATGTCGTTTGTTTTCCAGCAAGCTTTGCGCCGGCTCGCATCCATCATGGGCGTCGTTCTATGTCGAAGAATGCCATACTCTGTATTATGTCCCATAACCGACTCCTTGTCCGGGACGGGCTTCTTCTAAACACAGATGTCTTCTAATGTTTACATTTCCAACATTACTGCGTTTTAAAACCATCAAAAACTGTGGGAAATCAACTTAATACAGCCGAATGAAATCTTCCAGAGTCTTAGATGAGTAGAGATGGGAGGGATTTTATATCAGATTTAAATTGAATAACTAAAATTAAATAATTAATAGAATAAAATGTCACACCTATTTGCTAAAACCTAACACAGAAAAAAATATTCATTTAAAAGGAGGCGAATACAAATGTAAATTGTTATCACTGTTTGCGTTGGGCGCTGAGAATAGTTTTTGTAACACACTAATTCAGTAGGCCTATTCATTACATTCATAAAGCAATAATTAGTTACCAAATAGCAAAACATGTTCATTTTCTCTCAAAACATTTGAGTTCCTCTACACAAATAAAACTATAGGCTAATTTATTCTACGTGTTATGTCGAGAGGTATATCTTAAGACTAGCTTTTTGTAACACACAGTCAATGACAGACCACGCAATATTGGTCAGCTCACCCGCGGTAAGTATATTTTGACCTTGACTTTGACTAATGATTATTAATTGATTAGTGTAAGACTATTGATAGATTATTCGTTTCGTCGTAACACGCGACCGTCTGTGCATCTAGCGATTAGAGCTTGACGCAAAACCTGACCGAGTCCCCGGACCGAGTCTTTGGTCACGTTCAAGAAGGCATCAGGACCCCGTACCATAAAGCCTGACAATGTATTGTGGTGTTGTTTTTACGACTGATTGTATTGATCATTGTGTATTATCAATCATAAAAAGTAGGCACACGATCAATCGCAAAGCATCGTGTCACGAGGGTCCTGATCTGTAGTTGGCTGGGGAATTTAGATATTTGACCTCAGAAAATATGGATTCAAAAGAAAAGACGGAGAAAAGAAAGAAAATGAGGAGAAAAGTATCACGATGACGTTCCTTCGGGGTATATTGAATTGCGAGTATTTTGTCAAAATATCAGCCTTGACAAATTATCAGTCCCTCGCCTCACATCTTTCAAACTATCGGACATCCATCTTCCACTGGGCTATTCATAAATGTTTGCCAGAATTGTAAAGAAATCAGGGATTATACTCTCTAAAAATGGCTCCCTGAATAGGGAACATGTAGAAAAGGAAATAAATTCAGAAACAATTAAAAAAGGGGTGTCCTTTCCTCGGGGGCTGTAAGAAAAATTTACTATCGATAGAATACTGTTATACATCCTCATAAAATGAAGAATATAGTATGCATTTTCAAGTAAAGGTTGTTTATTCCTCCTTAAACGACATATTCTTATCATCTCCGCCTTATGTCACTATGTTCCCCTTCTCTCAATTTCTTTCATTCTTCCACTCATATTCCATTTGTTGTTTCGGGGTGGCTTAGCTCCATACCACTCTCTGCCTGCGGCCACATCACATGGCTAGTTCATACATCTCAATAGGGAGGAACGGAGGGTAAAACAACACAGTAAATGTATTGAAAATGCCTGTCAAATTACAAAGAACAGCTGGGAGGTCTTTGTCGAAAACTGGCGAACCGGAACACCAATTTCGTTCCAAGTTTCGAAGCTGACGAACAATCGCAAATATGTCGTTTGTCCAGAGTTGAGGACTAAACTGCTGTTTTGATTCACAAATAGTCGACAAAGTCTTCTTGGTTGGTCTTTGTCGTGCAGGGTATTTGATAATACATTTTCTCTGGTATTGAATCCTCCGTACGTCGCAGAGCGAAAGCTCGGTTATTACCGCATCTTCGTATGAAGAAGATCTAGAAAGAAGGACCAAGAGTAGTTTCAGTATTAATAAGCAGACTAGGTTTAAATCCATAGCGTCATTTTAGAATATTGCTTGCGCCGTATGCTACGCCGATCATCAGTCGAGTGAGTCAGTACATCATTCATGCGATTAATTACAATCTTCTAACAGTGATTCTTATTGATTGATGATGGACAGTATTTGCATGTAACATTGAGTGCAACAGTGTGAGATCTATGTGCCTTCAGTTGAAATATTTATTGTCGGAAAAGGGTATTGTATGTATGGACGCAGACTGCGTCTTCCCAGTGCCGAACTTTCGGCATCCCCGAGGCCAAGTTCTCTCAAAGTTTGATGTTTATGAAAATATTTGTCTTTCTGCGGGGCTTGAAGTGACAGACCACAAGAGCATGGTCAAAACCCATTGACATGCTCTTATACCCGTCCCTTCGTGAAAATTGTTAGCTTGAATTTTAAACTTAATGCGGTGTCGCTGACCCCCACCCCCCTCCAGAAAAGGGGAATTTTTAGAAAGTATTTTCTGAATTTTATGATACCATTAATGCAATAGCGGGAGACCTTTCGTCATGACAGAAAGAGACACAGGGAAAGAACGAGAGAGAAAGAGAAAGCGAGATATACATAGAGTGTGATGGGGGGGGGGGGTGGACGACTCTCTCCGTATGCTTCAGTATAAATTCCGAATTTGAGGGGGTGGGGCATGTCACCCCGCCGTGACATGCCCCACCCAGGAACGCCGTCCTTGTCTTTACACTGTCGAACTCTTAACCATCTTCTCCGTAAGTACATTACAGTGTTATTTTATCAGACATCCGTGCTTTTATGAATAGAAATCGATGCAATTATACCTCTTAGAATAAATAAGGAAGTCTAAAACATTAAACATCTTCTTTTTTGATATTTTTATATTTTTTCAACTTCTTAATTTATTAGTACCCTTTTTGGAATATTGACGTACCCTTCCGCATGGAACCTGTTGCATTAAACATAAATGGCAGAATTGTGCTGACCCGAGTTTATAAGTTTTACAGCAGTTTTTTAGGAGCAAAGTTTGCTGCTATGGGCCAATGATTCCGATTATATACTATGTGAAAAGAAGGCGATAAAATATTAAGTGACTACAAACACGAATTACCGTTTGGAAGCATTAACGACTTACCTCATGGCATTAGAAAATGGTTTTTTTTTGCTTAAACATATATTTTCTTTGTTTCTTTGAAATGAATTTGCCTTCATTCGTTTTTCATCATGACATTTGAAACTGAAAGTTCAAAATGTTTAACATGACGACTGCTTACGTCGCTGAACATGCCTTTGAACGTCTGGAGATAGATTTATGAAGATTGAAAACACATACACACACGGGGCAATTTGGCATGGATAGTTATATTACATTTATTTGTTGTATTCTTTTAACGGCGTTGACATAGCCCGGTTACATGGTCGTAAAGTGACTGATCCCACTGTCTTGTTCATCGCCTACATACATCAGACATGTCAGGTGCCCGTTTTGTAAAACTCTTTTATAATAAAAAAAAATCTGCAATGACAAAAAGTTACGGAAGTCTTTCAATCTGATTGGCTGATAGTAATTTTGTTGTAGAAATTGTGCATATGTTATAAAAACATGTCTTTATGAAATGGGCCCTGGGCTTTTGGTGATATCGCTTGTAGAAGAGATGGACAATTTAGCGAGGTAAAGGTCCTAGCCTTTCGTTGTTTGCTCCCTTTGCTTCTGCTTCGAGAAATCATAAAAAGTTTTTGAAGAGTGGAAAGTATAACACTGTGCGTTGACGATACAAAGAGCACATTGAGGCAGATGATGATTTTGTGTGTGTGTGGATATTAAGTTTTCGCATTTTTGATACAGTCCCGCCTTCGTCTGTGCATTAGGTACAGTGCAACTCTACTTAGACTAATATTTTTTTTCATTTTTTTTCTTCAGAAAATTGATTCAATGCCACTTCTTATTTTAAATTTAAGTGCACATAAAAAGGAAGGTTTCGAAAACACGTTCACATTAATGGGGTTTCATCCTCGATGTTACAATCACCCATTTACTATACCATATAATAGTCGCAATCTAGAACAATGATGAATCAGTGGAAACGGACCCTTTTATGGATGACACCTCGTGTCAGCTCGTCCCTATCTCATTGTTTCTTTATAATCTTCGTTCCTTGATTTTCCTCCCGAGATTTATGACACAGAGAAAGGTCAGCGGGTCCCGATGTCGAGTTGACACTAGTCGATCCTCTACGCTCTCTGCGCTTGCGAGTCTCTGGTGTTTAAAGGACGAGTTTCCCCCTCAACAATCGGTGTCAGGTATTTGCTACAGTCACACCAACGAAACCGACTCCAAACCGACCGATCACATGGCATCATCATCATCATCATCATCATCATCATCATCATCATCATCATCACCATCATCATCATCATCATCATCATCATCATCATCATCATCATCATCATCATCATCATCATCATCATCATCATCATCACCATCATCATCATCATCATCATCATCATCATCATCATCATCATCATCATCATCATCATCATCACCATCATCATCATCATCACCATCATCATCATCATCATCATCATCATCATCATCATCATCATCATCATCAAGGAAGCGTCGTGGTCTAGTGACTCTTGTCTTTCAGTCAGAGGGACGTGGGTTCAAATACCAGCCACCACCACCACTACTACAAAAATAATCGTCAATATTTTCATCACATTGTGCTGCACTCGACCCAGGTGAGGTGAATGGGAACTCAGCAGGATGAATTCCTTCATGGACCTACTACAAGAAGTAGGTCCATGATTCCTTGATCGCACCGAGCACTGCAGGCAGCTCGAGCTGAAGTCGGGTAATAATAATAGTGCGCATCGGAATAGATTAGTTCGAGATAGGTGGCGCTATATGACATCATCATCATCATCATCATCCCCTTGTATTAAATAGTCGTCAATATTTTCAACATCATCGGCCACCATAACTGCTTTAAGCACCATCATCAGCATGACGATAATCAGATAATCATCACTACAACTACCGACGCCGACTGTTACCACCATCACCATCACCACTACTAAATCATCATCATCATCATCATCATCGTCATGATCATCATTATTCATCTCCTTCACCATCATCATCACCATCATCATCAACATCATCCTCCTCCTCCTCCTCATCATCATTATTCATCTCCTTCACCTTCATCATCATCATCCTCATCATTATTCATCTCCTTCACCATCATCATAATCATCATCATCATCGTCGTCGTCGTCGTTATCATCATCATCATCATCACCTTATCATCATAATTATCACCCGCATCACACCATCTCATAACCCATTTCCATCGAAAACTTTCAAACGTTCTCGAATGTGCAATTTCGTTCTCGGACATGCGAATTATACCTTTAACTCCGAAGTACCACTCCGAGTGTTTCAGTCTGCCGACCGCAGCAACAATAATAAATTCATTTGAGATTTATGAAGCCATTTGCTATTCAGTGTCGTCAAAACGGGCATAAGGTGCCGAGAAAGAATAACTTTGGCTTCAATTTTAAGCACAAATCATAACGCATACAGGACCGTTCCTCTGGTCCTCGTCGTCATTTCGTTACGTCATTCCATGGACCTACTAGCAAATAGGTCCATGGTCATTCTATCCCAAAGATTGTATGGGAAGAAATTAGTTCTCCTTGGTTCATAATAATATTATATATTGTCAGTGTTTTGAAGGTTTTACAAACGGCTCAAATTTTCATTATATTATAATGTGCCTTTTTCGAAATAATTTTAGGTTGAATAAAATAATATAGGATTTTATACAGCGCACATATCCACCGGCACCTTCTTAGGTGATCAAGGCGCTAAGCTAGAGTCTACTGATTCTGGTGCTCACAGCTTTTTAGGAATTAATTCCTAACGGTACCCATTTAACCCCTCCACCGGGCTAGGTTTTATAGGAAGAAAGATTATATGATCACTGTGATTATTATGGCCATTATGAAAACAGATTTTCAGAATTTATCTGCCTTCTTATTTTGACAGTTTTGAATATATAGTAGAGAATGTATTTTATATGACAAAATGTGAGCAAAAATGTTTTTTTGGAACCATTCTGTTATATCTTTAGCACCATGCAGGTAACTCACCTACGGTTAAGTTCAGAAATCTCATCGGTTATACCACTTTGGCCCTCTTTCCCCTCTCTTGCACCCCTCCACCAGTGTCAACACACCCCTGACACCACGCCCAAGGCACCTTTGGTACCCCGCCGGTCTACCCAGTATGAATCAAGTGGTATAACACACAGCTCGGAGAGTGGAAATGCAACATGAATTAATATCTCCATAGTTTCTGTTGATTCATCTGGAGGTTTTATTTATGCGCGACCCCCATTTTTGCCACAAGCCCCCCTTCATCCCTCCACTCCAGTGCTCCTTTTGTATTACCCCTGGAATCCTTTACCCCCATCAACCCGCATTCAAGTGGATAGGGGTATGCGGAGCTCCTACGATGTTTTGCGCCTCCTTCTTCAAGTTTTAGATATACAGAGCTCTCAGTGTTCCTTTTGTATCACCCCTCGAATTATTTCCTTCAACACCCTCTTCTTGTGGATGGGGAAGGGGGGGGGGGGGCGGGCTCCTATGATACCCCTCCCTCTTCAAGATTAAAGATTGAGAAATTTCGAGAGATATACTCATAATTTTATTTTTGCTTACATGTATGATGATTTTTGTTGTAATCTTGATTCTGTTTTCATCAGGCCATTGCTGAAAAACAATTTATTGCAGATCTTTTGTACCTGAATAAATGAATAAATAAATATAGTAAGATATATGTTTAGCGATGGTTCCTTACTCCGTTGGGTTCTGAACTAAGTCTATGCGCTGCTGCCTTCGTCGTAACTTAAGTTATCAGTCTAGTTGCGGACTGTTGTTTTAATATGTTTCTTTTTGTTATAATGCGATATATTCAACTTAGTATGACGTTTAAAGAGAAATACCGGTAGTTGCAGTAAACACTGATTTCATGAGAAAGTCTGTAAAACCAGGCTTAATTGTCAGAATATTATCGAGGATCTAGATCTGGTACAGTTACATAAACTGAACTTTGTGAAATCTTGAAATCTACGCTGAAAAATGTTCACACTGAAGATCACCAACACAGATAGGCACACGTGGGACAGTGTATTAATATTGCTAGAATAAAGACCCGACGGAAGTGACCGAATCCGCGCTTATTTTGCTTATTTCTCAGCAATTACACAATTTCTTCCAGAATCCTTTGGCACATATTTTTTATTCATACAAACAGACACTTGGGTGGTCATTTTATTAGATTCTGTAAAAATTCACTTTGAGATCGTTACCAAAACTGGAATTTATCTTTAAGACATCGGACGACGTCTCTGATCGCTTTACTGATAGGCCTATATACCCCGGTCATCGGATCCCCCCTTGCAGGCAGACATTGTATATACTTTCTCCACTCCCAAGGGAGCATTGTAGAAATTTGCTATTATTTCTAGTGTGGACAATTGACTACATGAGTCACGCCGTGCACCGGTCGAACATTAAAGAGTCTAGAACAAGACTATTTTAATATAGGAACCTTATTTTAAGGGAGATGATGCCTTAAGTTTTCTTATTTTGATTTTTATGACTTAACTTCTAAGACTGCACATATATAAATCATCGAACGGATAACGATATCACGATATGAACGTATGAAGGATTGTTACATAACATATTTTTTTCTAACTACAGCTGGCTGTTAACTTTATTCCAGTTTAGTTGAAAATAATATGAGTGATGAATTTAAATCGAATTGACATGAACTTAGAGAAATAAGTATTCTTCATAAATCAATAAAGCCAATTCCGTTTTAGAATTAGCAAGGTCAGTTTGATCGGAAATGAAAAAAATAAATATTACGACAATTGTCTTCCTATTCAGAGTTTTTTTTCTTTTATTGCTAACACGTGTTTTGTTCGCTGTCATTGTGGAAGTAGTCCTAAGTCTATGACTCCATAAAAAATGGGAGGAAAGAATAAAATGAGAAAGAAAAACGAAAAGGAAATGAAAGCCTTCAGCTAATATTTTGACTCCAGAAAGTCGCCTGAGGAATATACGCATATCCTACCTACCAGACTTTTCAGAGTCTTGGTTGGTATGATTTTTTTTTGGTGATCGAGGGCGGTTTGAAAGGTAGAGGCTGCCAACGGTCGACAACCTACCGCGATCTCAGCTTGACTCCACGGCCAGCCACCGGCCTGACTCATAGCGGAGACCTTGTAGCTGTCCGCTTGAATCGAGCGAGTTTTACCCACTCCGTCGTGCCTGATTCTTGGGGTGTATTTCTCAATATTTTCCCCCTCTGTTTCCCCCTTTGCGTCTCTGATTTTACTCTAGGGGCTCGGATTGCACATGGAAGGTTTTGGTTTGTGCAAAAATGGCAAAAACAATAGTTGTCTAGCCTTGAGATGACTTGGGGTGTACCCCCACTGCGTGTGGAAACATTGGAATATGGATACCCCCCGAAAAAAGGGAAGGGGGGGGGGTTATATATATATATATATATATTCAGACTTACATGAAGATAAAAAACTTGAATTTCCGAAATTTTTGTTCTATCCCTTTCATTTCCTTCTATTCTCTTTAGAAATGCGCGTGCACAGTTTTTATTATTTTTAAAACATTTTTTTACATTAACTCAATAGGGTTTACATGGTCTAGAGGCTTAGGTCTGCATATGAATTACAATTCTAGATAGGCCTATATGTAAATGAAGTTTATGGATCAAACACTATAGATAAAACATATTCAGGAAATTAATGGGATTGCATTAATACAATATGTAAATCACATTTCAGAACACCCCTCTATCACACACAACCTATTTCTCCCACATCCACACACACTGTCCTTCATTGATAAACGTCAATATTTTCAGAATTCTTTGACTAAATTCTTAACTTTCGGGATAATTTGCTTGAACTTTATTCTCTTCCTTCCCACCTTCGAAATTAGGTATCATTTGACTTCGTAAGACAACTCAGATGGAGGAATATAGTCGAACCATTCGACTGAAGAAAGCAAGGGGAATAAACCCTTGGAACAAGGACGCTTGTGTAAAAGTAGACAAATTAAACCACTGAAAATCCTTCAAAAAGGACAAAGAAACCCTTGAATATCCTTGAAAGAAACCCTTTAAAATGGAGAATGAACTCACTGAAATCAGTTAAATTCATATAGGAGAGAAAAATCAAAGAAACAGACCAATAAAAGCTTCATGAATAATAAGAAAGCCATGAGCATTTGAATATGGTAATGCTATTTGAATCCTCCCATCGTCAAGATTTGCGATGTCACACATTTCATGTACAACTTTCAGATTACTTAAGTTATTTTATTTATTATTTTTTATCTAGTTCTATCGTTAGATCAGGTTTACTAATTTTATGAGAAGACATGTAATGAAGGTTTCACAACATTATATCATGGATAAACTGTTTGTCCTATCATAAGAATGAGCCAAAAAGGTGTTTTGGGGGTATAATTGTTCAAAGGGAGAGTTACAATTATATGCGACAGCATCAGTGATCTTGGTCGCATTGTCAGTGGGAAGATTCCCAAAGTATTAGTGTTTTCAGCATTCAATTTCTTATTTTCTGTTGTCCAATTGGACTCAAACTTTGGATGATTTTTTCTGCTTTTTTCTTCTTTATGTTAAAATAAGACATTGATTATTTATCTCTAAGATTATTATACTTGGCTTTCGATATAATCTTTTCTTAAATAAAAATGCAACTTTCTTGAATAATTCATATGAATTCGAACTCATATTTTTTTAATTTCTTCAAATCAATACCAAAATTATGTAAGACATTGTAGAGATATTATGACTCGTACTATATTCTCTAAGGTAAATACTTTTTTTTATAGTTTTATTCTAAACATCTAAAGAGAAATATATTCACCTGAATACATTTTCATAATTGTTATACAGTATGACTTTATGCATTGATTTTATGCATTTTCGACAATCAAACTTTCATCTTCCTTTAATGAACAGATAAAAATTTACATGAGTTCTTCCTGCTTTAATCCTTGCTCATATTTTTACTTCCTAAAAAAACCCTCTATGTTCTTAAGCCAAGCGTATCTAAGACACCCTCTTACGCGTTGATTTATACCGACATTATCGCCATATATTCTACCTCTCCAATAAACTTTTCAAACACTAAAACTTCTGGACTGGCCCTTATTCAACCTCTTTCCCACTCTTCCTTCCTCTCTCTATCTCCTTCACTCTCTCTCTTCCATCTCGATGTTGAGACGGGTATGGAAAAGGCTCCTTGTTTGTTTTACTCGCCGAAAAGGAACGCGTGCCAGTGCACCATCAATCTGGATTTTATCTTATATGATGTCTGGAAGACAAAAGTAGAAGAGGAGGGGTATTGGGGCAGGGGCGTAGCCTGGGTTAGAGAAAATTTAAGGGGGGGGGGGGGGGGGTGTCACCAAAAAGGTAATGGATTGTATGGATATTATCTCTAGTAAAGGGCAATATCTGAACATATAGCTCTATGATCTGAAGGAGAAATAGAAGATGCTGAGTGAAAGGGTTTATTGCCTCAAGGACAAGGCAATGTAACTGGTTGCCAGGTTTAAGTCAAGTGTAACGTGTATGTGAGGGGGGAGGGGTGTTGGAATTGTGAAATTTATGAAAGGGGCACTTTGCCATTAAATGTGAAGGGACATGAAATAAATGTAGTATTTGTCTATCACTCTCCGTCCACCTCTTAAAAAAAATTTCCTCCGTAAATTTATTTCCTTTTCGGTTAGGCCCTATGAGGGACAGGGAAAGAAGCGGTTGTTTTATGTAGACTGGATTAAGAATGAATGTTACAAACTAATATTAAAATGCGTGCCGCCCCCCTCCCCCTCGTAACCTTCATTCCCACTTTTTTTTGGTTACAATTAGGCCTATAAATTTGTCCCCTTCTGAAAGGGAGTTTCACGTCCAGGGCCCCTCCTTTCGCTACGCCTCTTGGGTCCGAGTATTGATGATTTAAAAACAAACCGATTGAAGTACGTTTACCTTAGCTGGGATGAGGAGAAGGAGGAGGAGACGGAGGAAAAACAAAAGTAAACTGGAGAAAGAATTTATGCGAAGTCCCTCTCCCCATCTCTGGACGAAAGTTCGTACATACGATGTGAAAAGAAGTGTTCCTTTTCAAGGCATCGCAATGTGTTTGTATATATCGTACATATTTATTATATTTTTCTGAAATGTGAGTGGTTCGTGCTTGTGGGTAAGATTGCCTCACGGGTAACACTTTTCGTTTACATTTTCCTTGATGGAGAAATGCTTCATCACGATACTTTCCACAAATCTCTATACACTGAATCATCTACATGATCTATGTGGCAGCATGTTTTGTAATTTTAATACAGTAATATCAAATGATTTATTAATATCGTCATGAAAAATAGTATAGTAAATCATATAAGCCTATATGTGATTTATATATCTACAGATTTTTTTGAAAAGATCAGGCAGGCTAAAGACGAAGCATTCTTTAGTGTTCCTCGTTTTCCCGAGGCTACGCTCAGAAATATATTCAATCCATTTATATATCCATTTTCTATTTTTTTTTCTCGAATTTTGATAATAGTTTGATTTAGAAAGCGCTTTGTGCCAGGGGTTAAGCGCAACTCTCATGACTATCGTCACCCCAGCTTCAGCTTGAGCTGCTGCTTCGTCAGCAGCGCCCATGCAGTGCATTCAAGAAATTAGTCCTGCATGTACCCATTCGCCTCACCTGGGTAGAGTGCAGCACAATGTGGGTAGGTTTATTGCTGAAATAAAACACGGATTGTGTCACTAGCAGTTACAGTACAAAATACATTTGTTCTCATTGTTAGTATGCTATTTTGAATAAAATAAATACTTTGCCTGCCAAAGAACCGAGTCCAAATTATTCGTTGAATCTAAATTCTCACAATATTGAAGGTTGATATTTTACTATTGAAAGAGGAGTTCAGTAAGCAGATAGAAGTTGTCTTTGCGAGAGCGAAGCTTGGGCGGTATTCCGTATTCCCGCCGGAAACATTGAAAACTCAAACCCCCTGTTTTCCGTCAAATAAAACCTCCCGATGCGTTATGATGCCATAAATCAATATGCAATTAGGACGAGTTCATTTTTCTCTGCGGGTGGCCCAGCGGTTACACCGGCAAGAGTTTCTAACATCGGAGCATAATGCTCCTGGAAATTGCTCACATTAATAATCAACAATGAAAATTAAATTTTGACAATCATTTTTCAACAGTGTAGTAATTAAACAAGTTATCGGTAGGATACAGCATTAGCAACGCAGACAAGAATATTAAAGTTTATCTTTAACACAGTGGATATTTAGACATTTAACTTGGCATTTTCAACCGGAAGGATGATCGGAATATTCTAACATTTGTCAAAATTAAAAGTTTTTATAGACTGGTTATTATGACAAAAAAAATGTAATGATACAAGTGACGTAGAATAGTAGGCCAGTATCTGGATACAGTATACAGATCAGAACTTAATATTTCTTGTCGGAAATTGTGAGGTATTTCACATTGTATATTTCGAGATTACAGTCATGATATAATAATTGAAATAATTATGAAATAGGAAGTAAATCGGAAAGAAAAAATGGGATGAGGATTAGAGGCTTACTATTTTCATTTTGTCAACTGTATGCTCAACGGCTTGGCATGAAAACCCCTTGTCGAGAATGGTAAATGTGGTGGGCGCCCCCTACTGGTTGAGGTTTACATGGTTTAATATCTGTTCTTGAATCTGTTGCTCAACTCCATTCTATGTCTCCGTCGACATACTTCGTTATTGTTTCGAAATATTTTATGAGGATGTTCGAGAGATTTTTTTTTGGTTCTGGAGAAAGGTGAAGTTCTGGATAATGTATTTAATTCTCGTATTGGTGGACAGGGGACTCAATTTGTGAGAAGTCGAGAGAGGAAGGGTCATTGGGCTTGGGAGAAAACCACGAAACAGTACATTCAGTAGAAGCTATCACTGCGAACTTACAATCGAATGAATGAAACAAGTACGAACAACTCTGTTATATGCATATGTGACATTTCAATGCCTATCGTTTGAAATATAGGCCTAATTAATTCGTTATCAACATAATGTCACATGTATGTTTTACACAATATTTCGTTTAACTTTAAAGTTGGTTGATTTGTGTTAAAAGGAACCGGATTTTTCCCGAAAGTGAATGATTACAATACGGAAAATTCTTTTGTTGCAATGTACCTCTCATTTTTATTTGATATCCCCACGAAAGAAAGTTATAGTACTATAAACAATGTTGAACAATTAGCTCCAATTTCGAGGAATATGTTTGAGTTCATGCAGTCCCATCGACTTTTTTTTACTGGAAGACCTTTTACTCTTTTCATCAAATATTGGTTAATGTTTTAGGTTGCACTTTTAGGCAATAAGGAGTTACTTTAAGGGACCTATGATTTGGCACCAATAGCAAGTGTTCATAATATCTGTATCTTAGAGAAGTTTGATATCCCTGCTCTCTGTTAGCAATCTATGTAATCATAATACCAATGAAACGAAGAAATCATTCCCTGAGTGTGAGATACATATAGTTAAAAAGACAAAGCGAACAACGTTCGACTGCTTATGATACCCATCTCAGCCGCGGGCGGGCCGTAAAGTTATCCGGGTGTGGCCCTTCGCTCTTGGCTTCGATCGTCTCGATCGGGGGACTTCAAGTTCTCCGTCACGACACGTCGCCTCTAACCCTAAACCCTAGCAGGTAAAACAATCCTGGATAGGATTTCTTCAAGGGGATGCCTCCGACACGCACTTCTGGTGTGATCGGTAGAGATATGGAGATAGCTGTGTAAACATTCGGCTCAACTTATCATGCCTTCCTCAGGTGAATCCTTATACCAGAACAAATTGTCGCCCCAGCAGCACGCTTTCGAAAGTACTTCGGGTTTTGATTCTTTATTTTCTCCAGTTCCCATCAGATCGTTCTCAACTACTGTTATACTTACGATGCCCGTGGATTTTACCTGTTATTCTTCTCCTACCTAACACTCTTTCCCTTTTCTGTCATTTTCTTACTCTTAGTATCATTCTCACACTTTCAGCCAGGCCTTTCTCATGATTCCTACGTACCGTTTGTTGGTATATTTTTCTCGAAGGCGTGAGAAAGAGAGGACATCTTGGAGAAAGGGGTTACATTGTACACTAGTTGTATTGGGTGGGAATAATTATGCGCTCAGCGTGGTACGTGGGATTTTTGTCGTACACCCCATGATGGGAGTGTTTCTAAAAATGGCCTCTGGTACGACTGGAAATGAATTTTACTTTTATATAATTATGTTGAATGAAATTTTGATATAATAAAATTAGTGTCATTGAAAGAGGCCTGCCCTACATCGTAATCATAAAACATAAAATGAGCAGAAATCGAATGTAACATTATACTAACATAGGTGTATTCACTGGCGTACAGATGGGGGTGGGACTTGGGGGCACTCGCCCCCCAAAATGTTAACGTCCAAAAAGAAAAAATTAAAAGGAAAGAAAAGGAAAGAGAGAAATGTAAAACATGATATTTTATGTATATTATGTCAAAATCTATCACAAAATTTGATTTTGGTAATAATGATGTCAAAATTTTTGCTCGCTCGCAAATTTTTATAAATTTTTCCCGACAAGCCATATCTGGCCCCCTCAATAATTTTTGTTCATCACGCCACTGTGTATATTCAAGATTCAAGACTATATTCAGCACACCCTCCCAACAAATCAGAATCTACTTGCATAGCAATTTGCAGATGTTTGTTCGAATCGCGCAGGACGGTGTAAAAGCGTAGTATTTTTTATCTAAAGGGGAAGTTCACCCTGACAAAAAGTTTATTGTAAAAATAGCAGAAAAAATAATAAAAAATATTGCCGAAGGTTTGAGAAAAATTCATCAAATAATTAAAAAGTTATTAGAATTTCAATTATTTGATTTGTGGCGTCATATGCGAGCAGCATTCCTACATAGCGAATGGTAAAAAATGAATAAAAAGTCATTTTCTTAGAAAATTAAAAATGGTATTCACTGTACCTTTTGTATATCAATAGACAAATCATTTCACACCCGATCATGAATAGAAACAAAATTTAAGTCATCAGGAACCATACAAAATTAGAAATTCATGCATTTTATATTACATAACACATGGGGCAGATGCTCGTTTATGACGTCACAAATCCAAAACTTTGAATTCTAATAACTTTCTTACTCTTTAACGGATTTTCCTCAAACCTTCACCAATATTTTTTACTATTTTTTCTGCTTATTTTACAACAAAGTTTTCTTCAGGGTGAACTTCCCCTTTAACTTCGAAGGTACTTGGCTACGTAAAATTGGTCTTGGGTTCTTGCATGTCTTGGGCACAGACGATGTACATGATGTAACGAAGAGATTTATTGATAGCCTATCAATCGTGTATACTGTGATAAAGGTGTCGAAGAAGAATACAGGTTGATTGTTATTATTGTTGGGTGAAAACGAGGAACACTTTTTTAAAGAGGGAGAATCTGTTATTTACAGGTTTCGGTGTGTGTGTGTGTGTGTGTGAAAGAAAGCGAGAGAAAGAGAGAGAAAAAGACAAAGTGACAGAGAGCAAGATTATAAAATTGTCAGAGGAAGAAAGAAATTATGGAAAAGAATAGGCCCGAGGGGACAGTCCACAATCTGTCGCCGAGATCTGACAAAAGTTCAAGGGTCATCAAGGTCAGATGGTCAAGTAGACAGGGTCGTTCTGCTACGACACGCTTCAAGGTCAATGACCTTTCAATTATCAATACGTCATCACAGTCCCTCCCTCACGTCCAAATCCCACTGCCTAGTTTATTCGGATTACAACCAGGTTACACGACACATGATGTACAATAGTTTGATATTTTAAGTCAATGACACTGTTGTCAGCGTGGTGATTTGAATTTTCGATGAGCGAATTTAATGTATTGTAGATGAAGTTGAACGAGAATCATAACAGGAACTAATATTGGATGGAGAGACAATCTGGGATATGTGAGAAAGATTAAGAAAAAATAGTTTCACAAAACTTCAGTGCTAATGTCTGAATGTAGAACTGGAAAATCCGAGAAGGCGAATGGGGGGGGGATAGAAAGTGTAACATCTTACACCATTTTCTGTGACATGCGTCAGAAATATCGGATGTAACATATACCGTGTTTACACAGGGACACGGCTCGGGGGTTCGACACGCGAGCCGTGCTCAACACGGCAATTTTATGCTGTGTAAACGCGATCAGAGTGATCCGCGAGCCGTGTCGAACACGGCTTTTTTGATCCGCCAAAATCGTAGGTTTCAACCCGCGAGCCGAGTCAGGCTCGGCAATTTTTTCGTGTGTAAACAGAAAGCCGTGTCGAACTCTCTTGACCAGGTCACTGCGCGCGCTTTCACTTTTGGCATTGTTGTTGTTCGCACGGACAAGATTCGATTCCGGCGGTGAATTTCCCGCGTTTAATTTGCGACGTCATAATTCTTCTTCCGTTCGAGATCCGCGAGCCGTGTTGAACTCGCCTATCTCTGATCCCTTCTTCGCAGTGTTCAACCCGGCTCGCGGATTCAACACCCGAGCCGAGTCAATGTGTAAACACGGTATGAGGGACCGAAACCAAACACATACACCCAATTATTACAACTTACATTGTCTAAAAATGTGCGCGAGATGTGAAAGAAACAGGCCCTATATAACAAGGAAATGAGTCTTAATATAAGCAAACTTTGGTAGATGAATTTCAACGTTTGCCACAATTATTCAAGTCAATTCAAATAAACATTTATTTTCTTCCATTTCATTTCATTTTTTCGTAAACATATTTCATACATAAATCAATTTGTTATGAAAAATATGAATATGTACATGTTGGGTTTAAAGAAGAAGGCGTATACCCTAAAAGCTGAGGCCTGTGGCGGGATACGCATATAGACACAAAATACAATACAAATTATAAGAAATAACTGAGTAATACCTTTAAAATCAGGAGGTTAAAGAAGGTCAATGAAATAGATACAGTCGAGCCGGTCCTCTTTAGCTTGTTTTGACATCAATTTTCCACATCATCTCGCGTCGTTGGACAATATAGGAATTTTAAAGGTAAACTCCGACATAGAAACAGATTTACTGTCGTTTCATTATAAGAAGAAAGGGAAAAGCAAACGAAATGTCGTTATTTGTTTTGCTCTTGCTATTGATGCTTAATGATGTTTTAACATATGTTATATCAAGATTTAAGGCTTCTGATTATTCAAACGCCTGTAAACCCTGATACAAACATTGAATAATATGCTACGTCACAATTAGAATGTAGTGGTTGAAAATATAACACACTAACTTATCATGATATTATCTTGAAGTCAATCTTTAGTCGTATAAATATTTAAACTAGTAACATGAAACAGTTTATTATTTTCAAAGAAATATACTAGTGATATACCCTGAAAAACATGTATCTTTCCTTAATATCTGTGTTTTGTTACGAGCGCAAGCTGTATGACATTACGGTGAGACATTCCAAATGACATTCATGTTTACATGACGCTGTTATTGATACGATCTCGCGCTATGATTTGTTTGACGCAGGAGGGTCATTGCTGTCGCTGCCGGCTAGATTGGACATCAGTTTCCTCCGTTTCATGCCATTTCATGTGGCGTAGGCCGTAAAAAGGAGGGGCGGCAAAGGTTTTTTTTTCAATGGGGGCATCGCTGGGATGAATCCATGAAGTACATCCCGATGGTGAGAGTGTATAGAAAAGGAGCTGAAATGCGCTTTCGTTTGAGAATTTCTCTTCAACAAACCGATAATCGCCCGAAACATGAGAGCCATTAATTCCGAAGAAGTGAAATTCAGTCAATGTTAGCAATCGGTTCAAGGGCATTTGAAAGACTACATGGGTAAATAATATTTGGAAAATGAATATCCAAGCAAATATACTGTTAATTAAGAAGTAGCAAAAGGATTAAAAAAACTTTTTAGAAATCGGTTAATTCGGAAGGAAGTTTGCTTATTTGTTGTTTTATTTTGCAATTTATGCAGGCCTAATAACAGGTTTTAGGATCCTACTATGCTATAGTGAGTGCCTCCCGCCCGGAGAAGCGGGCCCTAAGTACCTGTCACGCCACTTCCATATTATCCTCTGTACATATTTTCTTATTCGGAGTGATGTTTGTCCAAGAATCAAAGATCTCTTTCTGGCATTTCCCTTTCAAAGTTTGAAGGACGAATTTAGGTTTTCGGTTCGAAACATGATTTTATTTGAAAGTTCATCTGAATATTACAACTTGAATGTTCGATTTAACAAAGTATTGAAAATCAATGTTTGCTGTAATATATGCCTACATGAAAATCATATGATCAGACAAATAAAACACCACAGAAATGAGAACGAATGATCAAATATATTTTGAACATCAGGGGAGCGAAAAACCATGACCCGAATGGTAGTTTTTCACTACAAACATTATTCTGAGCCAATCAGATGCTAGGATTTCAATAGCTTATAATAAATAGTTGGTGAAAGTCATGAGTATTTGTTTCAATGCGCGGTTGCATGGAATGCATTTTTTTTTTTACATAGTACCAACTTTTCGCTAACATAAACAATCAATGTAATAAATGCATATCATGAAATGCCTTAAAGTTGGGAGAGCTGGGTTTGAGTTTGAACCCCCAAATGTGATAATTCCAAAAGTTCCTTTAAGATATCAAAGGCAGAAAACGAGTGATCCCGTTCGGGCGGCAAGAGATAATATCTGAAAAATTCCACCCATGCGTAGCCGATGATGTTCACTCCGTGAATGAGCTCGATGATGGAGAACGGATATTTCGTCTTTTCAAAATCTCCAATGACTTGCTGAAAGATATTAATACGCGAAGGCCCGATAGTAGTCGAGAAGGGAACAACATTTGTGTGAAGATAACAACTTGGAGACCGCATTCTAATCTTACCGTCTGTTGAAGGTACTTTAAACAAATTTACGAGGCGCACACGATGAACGGAGTATTCCCGTCCGATGTTGGAAAGCAAAACTTTAAACGATTTGGGTTTATTATACTGGAGATGTTAAATAACTTTGAAACCGGTGCTGTATATGAATAATGGTAAATCATTTGAAATTAATTTGATACGAAATGCTCAAAAGAAGTTTCGTTAGACATGTTTGATGAGAAAACCCAGTTAATTAATCACTGATATCAGAATATCATTACATTGATTTTTCTATACAACTAAAAAAATCTTTTAAAAAATGCGCTGAATTTATTTTAACGATTTCAATAATAATTCAGGGTACTTCATTTGGCATGTATGTTTTCCCATAATTACTTTTAGAAACTTTAGTTTGAATTCATCCTTATCTATACGTTTATTTTCATGAGGGTGGGTTTACTTATGACTATCAGAAGTATATTCTTTTTTTTGTAGCAAAACAGATGAATAAATACAGTTTCCTTGACTTGTTTTCTGAAAGCATAACACCGCTTTTTGTTTTGTTCTCTTCTCACGACAGAGTATATCAACTGTAGGTTCTCAAGACCTTTTCCCAAACTCCAACACAGCTTGCCTACTGCGAACCCCAATGATGTGCAATTTAGCGAGACTCTTTACAAGGTGTCTAAACAAAATAGAAACTAATCTAGTTATTTCACAATTTTTTTTAATATTACTTAATCACTTCGTTACTGAGGTTATCGTGCATAAATATTGTAAAATTTGAAAGAAGTAATATATTTGTATCGATAAGTTGAGGGTTTCGATTCGGTATGAGTTAATTTCTGTGTCATTGTTGTTTAAAAGCTGCCAATCATACATCACAATGCCAAAAACCAACTCAAAATGGACGCCACGGTAACATTTTCTTGAGCCACACTGTATTATTGTCGTGGTCTAGTAGACCCAGCTTGACGATATTAATAAAACAAACATAGCTTTATTCATATCAAATTAAATCGTTCCGTTATGGTGGCGGTTAAACTCCATATAGAGCAGTTACAGTAACAATCTACAATGAATTTGAAATTAAGTCAAAGATAAATGCTTGTGTATTTTTAGAAACTTCTATATTTTTAGGTTTAGGAGGGAGCGATTTTTTGATGATTCACTGTATTGATTAATATTCAGACATAAGCAGAATTGTTGAGACGTATTTTTAGAATTTGACATCATTTACATGGGGGTAATTAAAATAATGAATAAGATATTTCTTTTTTTTTCTAAAAGAGAGGAATATATCAAATCAATTTATTTGTGAACTTTTCAGGTTGCAGTTTACGTTGAGCTGCTCACTAATTTACTGTAGGCCTAATCGAAGGGGCTGGCTGTTGTGCCGACGTTAATCTTCTCACGCATGCGCATCACGCACGCCCACACTCACTGCCGATCGCTCTAACACACACACTCACACTAAGAACACCGCCACCCACTCTCGCCCAAACTCACTGGCACTACATGCATGCACTCACGCACACTCTCCAATCGCCCACACTCACTGCAAATCACACTAACGCACACTCACTGCAGATCACACTGCACGCTCACACTCCAATCGCCCACACCATCAATTCACTCTGATAGTTTCCTCGGAGTAAACAAATATTCAGTTAATTATAGCTACCTCTAAAGGCATATTTTAATTTTAACTTAATTTCACATTATTTTTACTCTTTGAGTCGCGTTGATGATAATAAACATCCCCACTGCCTGAATCTAGAGAGAAAAAAAATCCTTAGAAATACGGAGTAGAGGGAGTAAGTTAATAGATATCGGAGAAGCTAAAAAGTACAAAGTTTTGAGGTTATAGACTAGTCAGTTGGCAAGCTGTCTGATGTCATACTTGTAGTTGTTGGCTTGTGAAACCTCCGAAAATTATGGCGCCGTTGATTGGTATATCTCTAGCAGTAAACTTGATAAACGAGTTCGCATGAGTAAGCCGACAGGTCCAAGTTCTTTATTGCTTTTCTTATCTCATCTATCCTCTCTCTCTTCCCACTATTCTTCTATCTATCGTCCTATCTCTATCCGTTTCCCGGTTTCTCTCTTCACCGCTCGTCCAAACGATTTAATTTTTATCTTCCCCTTGTATACTCCATTTGTCTTCCATTGTCTCTGTCTTCCAATTAAACCTTTGTATATTGATATCCAGAAGACACTTTCTTTCAATGTGATACATATAGATATGTAAGAAATTTGTACAATGTTATAAAACTGTATGATAGTAAATTATAACATGAAGGCTATCTAAATATGGTAGACAAACACATCCGTGTCACATCTTTGTAGCAATTCCACAATTACTCTTAGTTGCAGATCCTCTAATTTCGTTAAGACCGATTATTTTATTTACTTGGGCATTTACAACTCGACACCAATAAAGACTTGACTCCCCGATTGCGACCAACATACACTCGTTCAAAACATGTCCAACATCTTCGAAGAAATATCAAAATTGCAGTTCGGAAAACTTGTCTCCAAGGTTTTGGACTTGCGTCTGTTGGCGTCTCAAGTTTCTAGGATATCATCCACCGGTGGAATTTGTCGCCCGCCCGCCCGTGCCCTATCAGTGTATAAAGCTCTCATGGCACCTAGACCTTGGGGACTGATTGAAAACCTATTGTGAACTTAACCTCATCGTCAGTCAAGCAAAGAGATGGATGAACGGCAAGCCACGATGCCTCGTAAATCATGGCACCAAATATTTAAGGAGAAAGGATGTATATCCATCAATCTAGCGGTATAAAAGAGTGTTGAAAAGTGAAATCACTAGAAGAGATTCAGCAATAAAAACAAAGGAGTTTGAAAAGTAAATTTTGTTTACCTGAATCTGACTGCAGTTGATGCACAGTTGTATCGTGGATCTCTTTCTGTTTATAATCAGAACGTCAGACGAACTAATATCTTCATCAACTATGAAAGAATAATTAAGTACTAACTTAATCAGAGATTCTGAAAGAGTGCTGATAATCATGGCCTGCCTTTTGCATCCTTCATATTGATATCATGTTTACTCATGCCCCTGTCTTTTTGTAGGCCCATTCTCGTTTACAGGGATAGACAATTCATTTGAACTATGTAACAAAATGTCTTCAAAGACACCAATATCATCCCCCAGGAAAGGATTTGAGTGATGAGTGTGAATGTTGATTTCTTGTGGCCTTAATCAGGTTTTCTTCATCAGTCATACAAACTGCTGTCCTTGAGGGCCCTCTGGAAAAAAAAATATGTACAGTATTTACAAAGAATATATCTTAGTGGCCAACAATTTAGTAACCTGTCATTTCCTAAGGTATGAACGACTCATGCAGTCGATTGACATGACTGGGTCACTATCGACACTCGCTTGTCATTGCGCGAATGGTGTTACATTCCCATTTAAATTTGCCACTGTAGCATTAACTTGAATTATTCCTGGTTTTCGTTTCCTGCAGGTATGAACGATTCCTGCGACCCAATGGGCCACCATGGGCACCACCCCGGCCTGGACGGCGACATGTACCATCAGCAGGTGCCGCAAGCGAGGACCAAGCGGATGAGAACCTCCTTCAAGCACCACCAGCTGAGAACCATGAAGTCCTACTTTGCCATGAACCACAATCCCGACGCGAAGGACCTGAAGCAACTGGCCCACAAGACGGGGCTTACCAAGAGAGTGTTACAGGTGGGTAGAGTCTCAGGTGACCATTGACCTCGGTCCTGTGGAATAAAGATACATAATGGAATCGCAAATGTGAAAGAACCAATCTGATTGGTTCCTGGTCAGTGTGTGATCAAAGTGAAACATGCAACAATGATCTTGATTGGGCACTGGCATTTAGCGATTGATTGCAGATCTTTATGCTACAGGGTCTACATATTCTGATCCTGCAACATTTGCTCCCATTTTACTTTCGCTACGGATGTTTATGGTGGTATGATATCGGTTCAGGATCAAGATTATGAATTGCTTTTAGTTAGGCCTCATGTCCAGTTTTATGTTCACTTAACCTGCAGATTTTCCATCACAACAATCTTTCCAGGAGCAAATGACATAGAATGGATTGATCTCTATTGTCTTCTATCCAATTAATGTTGAATAAAATACCACTTTTAGACAAATTCAACCTCTACAAGGAGACTTTTATGTGTATAAGGGCAATCAATGATCATTATCCAATTGATATTGGTGCATTCTTATATTTGTCTATGAAGAAAAACAATCTTACAAAAACTCCTCATTCTCAAGGACATGGTTTTTCCATAGGATTGATACAATTTGTATGATTGGTTGTATCTTCTATGCTATGAGGCACTGATGACTAACATCTTTCTTGAAGTTTGTCATTGACTCAAGTTTGTGGTGATGATATCTTTGTGGGAACACATAAATGACCAAGTGAAGGTTTCTTTTTAGATTCAGATCTTCATTTTCAAAATGAATAATATCAAAGTAGCTATTTTCAATGTCACACTTACAAAATTGTTTGATGTGCCTCAATTGCTTATATAACAGTTTTTGTCTCACCTGCATAGCAGAGTGAGACTATAGTCGCCGCTTTTCCGTCGGCGATGGCGGCGTCAACATCAAATCTTAACCTGAGGTTAAGTTTTTGAAATGACATCATAATTTAGAAAGAATATGGACCTAGTTCATGAAACTTGGCCATAAAGTTAGTCAAGTATTACTGAACATCCTATTAGAGTTTCATGTCACATGACCAAGGTCAAAGGTCATTTAGGGTCAATGAACTTAGACCATGTTGGGGGAATCAACATCAAAATCTTAACCTGAGGTTAAGTTTTTGAAATGTCATCATAACTTAGGAAATATATGGACCTAGGTCATTAAACTTGGACATAAGGTTAATCAAGTATCACCAAACATCCTGCATGAGTTTCACGTCACATGACCAAGGTCAAAGGTCATTTGGGGTCACTGAACTTTGGCTGATTTGGGGGTATCTATTGAATTACAATCAAAACTTTAAAATTTTTGGATCTGATTCATGAAACTTGGACATATTAGTAATCAAGTATCACTCAACATCCTGTGCAAGTTTCAGGTCACATGATCAAGGTCAAAGGTCATTTAGGGTCAATAAACTTTGGCCGAATTGGGGGGATTTGTTAAATTACCATCATAACTTTGAAAGTATGTTGGTCTAGTTCATAAAACTTGGACATAAGAGTGATTAAGTATCACTGAACATCATGTGCGCATTTTAGGTCACATGACCAAGGTCAAAGGTCAATGAACTTTGGCCATAATGGGGGTATCTGTTGAATTACAATCATAACTTTGCAAGTTTATTGATCTGACTTTTTGAAACTTGGACATAAGAGTAATCAAGTATCACTGAATATCCTGTGCAAGTTTCAGGTCACATGATCAAGGTCAAAGGTCATGTGAGGTCAGTGAATTTTGGCAACATTGGGGGTATTTGTTGAATTACCATCCTATTTCTGTAAGTGTATTGGTCTAGTTCATAAAACATGGAAATAAGAGTAACCAAGTATCACTGAACATCTTGTGTGAGTTAAAGTAGTTTTCAAAGTCAGCACTGCTGCTATGTTGAATCGCGTGATGCAGGTGAGATGGCCAGAGGCATTCCACTTGTTATTCTTGGTAGGATCTCTCTCTTTAATGCATGTGCCATCGAGTTCAGAGAACATCTTTTCAAAGTAACTGAACTTTGTTCCATTTTCTATCTTTGTTGCTCTATAAGGTTTGGTTCCAGAATGCCCGTGCTAAGTACAGGCGGACAACCACAAAGAAGGACGACGAGAAATCAGAAAAGAATGCCTCTGAATGCGGAGGGGATCAGGCGTCACCTTCGCCTCAGCTTGACGACCAGGACAACATCAGTATCACCAGTAGTGGTGGGGGTGGCGGTAGCGGTAGTGGCAGCGACCCCAACGCTGACACCCTGTATGATGGCGACGATGATGATCAAGATAAGCTCTTGGATGACATCACAACCTACAGTGAGCTGAAGACCGCATCGCCTGCCGTTGCGGATGAAGTATCCACCATATCCTCGATGCCTGCATCGGCGCGAATGCTGCATGGTTTACATGGCCAACCCATCTCGGCGCCAGGCAATACCCACCATGGGATGGGCCTCATGCCGCATGGGTTTGTCGAGATCTTCAGCAACTCCGCATGAGGAGGAGGCATCCTTTAAATACAAGATAGAGATTTATTGCTTATTTATTTGATGATTGACATTGCATTCACATTGACATCAATGATGACGAGACAGGGACATGAACAGCACTCCTGATAGGAAGGCCTATTGCTGCTAAGCAAAATGAAGGAGCAACAGTACCAATACTCAATGCAGAACAAAATAACCATGGCTTCTCATCTTATGTTTATGTATTGACTCTCCGGAGCAGAGTCTCAAGCGGTTTCTGTGACGACATTAATCAGATCAAATCCTCCTCTTTGCAGATTAATCTCCTGTTCCTAAAGTATGTTGTAGTGTGAATGAAATCGTGAAGGGAATAAAAGATAATAGAATATCTGGACGAATGCTGCTAATTGTATTTACAGTCACGTGTGCTAGATCTGTGAATTCATTTTGTCTTGATGATATACACTTCGTAAATTTGACTGCAGTGTTAGTATTGATGTCCGATATACATGTAGTTTTAAATGTTTGTAATAAGATCAGATGACTGACTTTGTCCTTTAAATATTGTAAAGATATATCATTGTGCAAGCATCACCCCTTAAAAAATCTCCGATAAAAATGTAATTTCATTTTGAGTTGACCATTCATAAGCTATATCATAGTACACCTCGTTCTTCCCTTTGCCAAATTTGTTCCATTTATAACCCATTTGTCAATGACACATCTAATATGATTTTCATTTGATTTCTTAAAAGAAAGACTGCTGACTGCAGAGATTAATTTAAGACAATAAATTGACTATTCAATGTCCTGGTTTAAAGTATTCACTGGATAGGCACCTAAAGTATCCTTTTTATCAACTTTGTATCAACTTGACAAAGGACAAAACTATTCATGCTTAATTTGTTTTTATTACTGACCTTTTTAAAAGAAGTTGCTTTCATGTTTTTAATTAATTTTTTACATATCATCTATTGATGTAGAATATTTTGTGTTCTGTTGTCTTTCTGTTTCAAAGTTTGAACTAATTAACGTTAAGGATTAAAATTTGTTTCAACTATTCATCGGCACATATGAAATACTATGTAAAAAGCGTTGTTGGTGTAATTGTCTTCTGCATTCTCTTCTGCATTCTCAGTTTAATGTTTACACAACTTATTTCGCGCTTGTTCAAATCCTACCTGAAAATTCACTTGAAGGTTTTGGGTTATAGAGTTTTGATATTGATCGTGTTCTTAAGAAGCTTGTCATTCCTTAAACCCATAACTCCAAAAGAAGTTAACTGCGCTGGCAATTTCAACCCTTAAACTTTGAATTGAATACTGTAACCATTTATCACCTTTGTTTAAACCGCCATCCAGTTTCCTACTAGTACATGCACATTTTGGTCATTAAATGGGCAGTTCCCATTTCTTTCTTGTCTATTATGTGATTATACTTTACAATATAAACGTTAATTAATTGTGGAATTAGAATCTTGTATTATGTCCATATGAAAGTATATTTTCTTCGTGTAGTGTCCAAGATTTGTAATTTATTGATCTTGTATTTCACTTTGAGTACTAGTATAAAGATTGCACCTTGTAATATACCATACCTTGCCTTAGACATTGAGTACTGATTGCCATTAGGTTTTCTTCATTTTTAAAAAAATGTCATTCATGGTCATATGATTTAATTAGTGTAAGGATTTGTTATAAAACCTGTTGTATGAACGTTGGTGATAAAATGTACTAACAATAACAAGTAAAAAATAAAGGAAAATGTCAAATCACTCCTTTTACCATCATAAATATCCATCATGTTGACAACTAGACCTTTAGATATATAAATAGACCTTTAGATATATGAAACAATAACAAGTAAAAATAAATTAAAGGAAAATGTCAAATCACTCCTTTTACTATCATAAATATCCATCATGTTGACAATTTGACTTTTAGATATATGAAAGTTTAAAGTAGCTTAATTTTACAAGAGCTTATGATATTTTGTTTCTAAAAAAAAAGAGAAAATAGAATAATGGTATTTGTCACCTTGATAAAGATATTGAAGAAATATTACTCTTTATATTGAACAAGAAGAGTTATTTTAGCAAGAGAAATGTGATGAATTTGGGAATCTTAACATTTGAATTTTCTCTAGCATGACAGTAAATTGGATTTAAAGATCATCAGTGGAATGTGATAAACAGAGCATGCACGAGCATGTGCATTGTACCTCCTATTATTTCGAAATACAATCCGAGGGTCATCAGCATGGTTTTATCAAATAGGCAACGTTATTCCTTCATTCCATCAAATTTGTGTGCCAGTGACATAATGTAGATCATTATGATCTACTGTACTTATGTAGGAGTGCACGAGTGAACATGCATATCAAAAAGTTCTTAATTTTGCCTCTTTACCAGGGGTCCTAGAAAAGGCGGAAAAGCTTTAAACGTGTAGTTTATGCAATTACCATTTTTCTTTGGATCATCATATTGTACTTGAATTAAGATTGATATTGCAAATACAAACATATTGGAAAATGTCATACAAATCTTTTTTAAAAAAGGGTATTCAAGATTGGCTTTTTTATGGTTTTCATAATTCTTTATAGTATTTATACCTCATTTTAATCTGCCAGGATCTTGCCATTCTGTTATAAAGGGGTTTCACATTTCTGTCAAAATTCCATTTTTTTAATACTAAAATCAAGAAAGACTAGACTGATCTGCCTCAGAAATGGGGGGGGGGGGGGAGAAAAGTAACCTGGAAACTGAGAGATACTACCTATGATATGGATCCTGTTACAGACTTGCTTTAATACTTACATTTTGCATTATAAGGGTAATATTCTTTTGTAGGACACATTGGTTCTTTAACTAATATGGCTTTCAAAAAGAAATACTATTTCTTTTATGAGAGGGTATTGATTTTACTTGATGTTGAGTGATGTAAGATAATTAAAACACTAATCTTTTATTTCATGACATTCTCAATCAGATCCTCATATTGTTTTTAATACAGCTTCAAATCTAGTCCAATCCAATTTGGGATTTTGTATACCTAATTAGCTATAATGCTAACATATGAAAAGAAAATGAAGTAAAATGCACATCCACATGACATTTTCTTGGATTCTGAATTCTCTTGCTCTCTTTTGATCTTTTTATCAAAATTTGAATAAAAATACCAATACCAATAAAAATAATTTTATCTGGGTAAAGGTTATCGCTCACTTAGTCTAATTTAAAGCCAAGAAACATCGTATTTTGGACTTGAAATCTGACTGAAAAATATCACATGGGAGTGAAAGATAGCATAGTCTATATACACACTGAGAAATAAAAAGTTCAAGTGTACTCTAAGTGGAAAAAATGTTTGTTTGCACCCTAAAATGTGCAGCTTTTCACCTTTTTGAGGTTGATGTTAAGAAAGGTTCAAATATGCACCTTTATTACCCTAAAAGGGTGCTTTATGTAGGTAACTGCCCCCTTAAAGGTGCACACATTGGGATGCTGCTATTGTACCACCAACCCATAGGGGTTCAAATTTGAACCCCTATTTCTTAGTGTGTACATGTATAATGCAGAGCCCTAATAATCATACTTCGATAAGTAAATTATCATTTGATACTAAGTGAATAAAATGTACTGAAAATAAGAGAAATATTAAGGGAGGGATCTTTGTAAATTCATTTGCAAATAGTAATTTATTCGAAAACTATTGATGTTATAAAATTGTGAAAGTTTTTGTGAAGCCTTGTGTTACTGTACAAAATGTTGTGCTTCATGTTTATATAGAGGATAAAGTGCTTTGACCTTTGATCCTGTCTTGGTAGTTAACAGAAGTGAATATAATTATTATTGCTTTGATTGTGATTAAATGTTTTGAACGGACTTTAATTCCAAACTTGTTATTTATTTTGGAGTCACCCTGTATTCCTGAATTCTTTGGTCATCTTTTAACAGGTTCTTTCATGCCACATTGTCTATTCCCGCTTTGTCCATATTCCATTTGGTTTTATGATAGTTGCCATGGTAACAGTCAGATACCAGTGCTTCCCAGCCAATCAAAATCAATGATTTCATTGAAATTGTCAGAGACGCCAATTTCAGTCAATGCTGACAACATTCATAAAAATCCCCCAGATGTCACATCTTGTCACTGTACAGTGCGTCCCACAAAAAACGAAACCGAGTTTTATCAATGATTTTACATAACTTAAAGGTCAAGTCCACCCAAAAAATTGTTGATTGGAATCGATAGAGAAAAATCAAACAAACAGTGATATGCACAACTCAGTGACATGCAAATGGATGAGTCGATGATGTCAATCACTCACTATTTCTTTTGTTTTTTATTGTTTGTATTTTACAATATTTCATTTTTTACATATTCGACAATAAAGGACCAACTTGACTGAACCATATAGTATCAAAATGCGAATTCAACATGTTCATGGAGGATTTAATCGTTGTTTCTCTCCACAATAAGGAGAAAATCAGAGTATTTCATATTTCATATAATAAAATACAAAAGAAATACTGAGTGGATGACGTCATAAGTCTCCTCATTTGCATACCGACCAGGATGTGCATATAACTGTTTTGTGAAATTAAGCGATACTTTAAAATGTCATAACTTTTTATTTTACATCCGATTTCAATGACATTTTTCAGTGTTATGCTTGTTGGATTTTTCTCTTTTTATTCCTTTAAGCAGCAGGTTGCAATTGTGCTAGTCTTGTGTGAAAACCCACTTGTTCATCAAAGTATAACAGCAAGTTGGAATTGCACTAGGTTTGTGTGAAGACGTACTTGCTGATGTAGATCAAAATTTCAATTAGGGTCTTTGCCTGCAGACTAAGTAGTCCCCCATTGAACAAATACTTTGCGATAGATATAAAATAAAGCTCAAATTATGATTGATCTCATAACTGCGTTATTATAAGGTAAGGATTTATTTCAATTCTAATTTGAGTTGACAAATCTTTGTAAGATGGAGACCAAAGGCTGGTTATTGGCAACTTTGACCTGTATTCTGAAGTCTAGTTTTATCTTTACTTGGCTCTTTCCTTGTGTTCAAATGATGATTGGAATAATTTCAGTAATTATTCCTAGTCATTTATGAATGATTCGAATGTCAAATGATCTGACAATTTTACATGTGCTGTTAGAGATACCTGTCATAAGTCACAACTGGCTTTCCAAAGTTGAATCACAACTTTAGACAACAGTTTAAATTAAATCTGAGCTTAGAATACGAACCATAGTAACTAATTGTGACATTAAACAGTAAAACATGAAACTTACTTTCAATGATCATAACATACAAGACACAAAAACTTTCAATAGCAAAATAGGATTTATATCATATGACTAGTTTTAAATACACTAATAACATAACAAAAATTCATGAAAATTTAAGATTTGCTTTGTGTTTCATTAAAGCCACTCTCTTTGACCAAGTTTCTATTGGAATATTAACCTAACTTTTCTGTGACCTCAATTCAACATTGTAAAATCTAATCAGATATGATTCTTGCTTAATTATGAATATGTGAGCCAAATTTGAAATTAAACCTTCAAAATGTTTAAAGCATAGGTGACATTTTTTCCAATAAAAAACAACACTTTGCACGGCTTTGTGCACGAAATGACATGATCAATTGAGGTTCTAACTTGTTTAAAGCATAGGTGACATTTTTTCCAATAAAAAACAACACTTTGCACGGCTTTGTGCACGAAATGACATGATCAATTGAGGTTCTAACTTAAAAAGTACTGAAAGTACTGATTTGATTGTGTTAAAAATTTATCAGTCAATTGTAAATTTCTAATTCCTGCCTCCACGAGCCAGGTGCCTGTTCCACAAATCTAATCCATGAGACATTGACAAAAAGATACAAAGAGAATCCATAAAAATGATGTCATCAATTGGGTAATAAACAACATATAAGAATTTTTAGCATGTATGGAAAATAAACATTAATGAAAGGGAGTGATTGATGAAATAACCGCAATTCCTCTTTATCCATTCATCCTTTTTCTCTTTTTTTTATAACTAAACTTTAAAAAATCATGGGGAAGGGCGTTCCCTGCCCTCCCCATTGTAAACCGTTCCCATTTTTCTGTAAAAGGAATCCTTTCAAAGCAGTTCAGCATTTATTAAAGAAAAATGAAGATGAATGTAACACAAGATAGTTGAAGAAAAAGAAATATTCCTTAAAAAAATTTCCGAGAGGATTTAGATTGCACATCATATATGTATTTTGGATCATAAACAAATGTATGAGGATAATTGAAGAAAAAAAAAAATCGATTTGAAATTTTCCTTGAGGATTTACATATATATATATATATATATCTTGGATCATAAACAAATGGAAGACAAGTGCTTGGATTACAACTGTTGGATATTTCTAGTCATGATCATCTTAACAAAACATCGTGATCATGAATGCAAAAGGGGATGTCAATATGACAGCATCTGAAAAGCAATCCATTTCAGTAGACACTTCTAATTCAAGAGTCTTCCCTCTGAATTGAAAAGCGAAAAATACAAATTGCATTTCGAGTATTAAAAAGCGACATCCCCTTTGCATTCATGATCACAATGTTTGGTGAAGATAGTTGTCTCTCTCTTTGCCTTTATGAACCAGAATAAAGCACCAGGTTTTGTAAAAAAAAAATTAATACATTGTTGAGCAGTGGAATTTATTCAGAGGATTCCACTGCCTACATTTGGAACAATAAATCATCTGGAGCCTTATTTGATCAGAATTTATCTCTTTAAAGGACAAGTCCACCCCAACAAAAACTTGATTTGAATAAAAAGAGAAAAATTTAACAAGCATAACATTGAAAATTTCATCAAAATCGGATGTAAGATAAGAAAGTTATGGCATTTTAAAGTTTCGCTTATTTTCAACAAAATAGTTATATGAACGAGCCAGTTTCATCCAAATGAGAGAGTTGATGACATCACTCACTCACTATTTCTTTTGTATTTTATTATATGAAATATTTTCTTTTTCTCGTCATTGTCATGTGAAATTAAGTTTCATTCCTCCCTGAACACGTGGAATTCCATTATTTTAACATTTTGTGCTTCAGGCAAGGAGGTCCTAATCATCAAATTCGTAAAAATTGAAATATTGTATAATTCAAACAATAAAAAACAAAAGAAATAGTGAGTGAGTGACATCATCGAATCTCTCATTTGGATGTAACTGGCTCGTTCATATCACTATTTTGTTGAAAATAAGCGAAACTTTGAAATGTCATAACTTTCTTATATTACATCCGATTTTGATGAAATTTTCAGCATTGTGCTTGTCTGATTTTTCTCTATTGATTCAAATCAACATTTTTCTGAGGTGGACTTGACCTTTAAATTGGCAACACTATTGAGTATTCTTTAAATGGCTACCTTTTACACTATGAATCGGAAATAGATATAGACTGATAGAGAATGTATTAAAAAGTACTAAATTTGCCAATTTGCAAAGAAAAGCAGCAAATTTTGAATTTTCAATCACACTGCAAATTTAAGGAACTTTGTGATTTGTATCATTTACACATTTTCTTCCAATTCTATATTGTATTATTATCTCTGCTCGATTCTCAAAACATGATAATCACTAAATCCTTAAATTGGCATAGTTTGAGGTATCTTACATAATAAGCAGGGTGTGATCTGCATCAAAATTGGTCCAGGCCACAAAACATGATCACCCTGTCCTGACTGGGACAAAAATATTCCTTCAACTCCAAGAAATAAATAGCCTTTAGACAAAGCTCCATAAGTTATAATGTTTATATTAATTGCCTACCGACTGAAAAAAGACTAATCGCGAATAGGCTGGGTGAATGCAAGCTCAGCCACAGAGCCTTTAGAAACCTGACTTGGATTTCCTTTGTTAATCAATATTTCCAACTTGTGATCAGTACCTGAGAGGTAGCGGCCAATCAGCGAGCATACCGTTCGCATCAATGAACCCCGTTCCACAGTAGCAAATGTACCTGATTCCAAGAAGACATCAATACCGACAGTGCGAATTGGCGCATCAGCACGCTCATGAATAATTCATACCTTCATGTCTCTGCCAGAATCGCGACGTTGCTTGATCATGCAAACTTGCCAACTCTCTTCGTCGACCGGGATCCTCATCTCAGCCGCTACTTGATAGGGAATACAGCCAAGCCACAAGGCCTTGTCAAAAAGGCTAAGAAATAAAAGGATGTGATTCTCATGACCATGTTTCCATCTGAATCAGTCTCTTCCTCTCCATGTCGCTAATAAATCTTTCCGCTTCCTCCTCCTTCATCTTCCCTTCTGATTGGACCACGAAGCATAGTGCTTCTCTCACATCTGTTGGCATCTGCTTAGCGTTTCTGTGAAGAAGCAAAGATTCAAGATATGAATTTTTATCACCCACCCCCAAAGATTTGTTTTGGTAATAGTCCATAGGACCTGTTTAAATTTTGTTTCAATGACATGAATTATATTAGACAATTATATAACATTCCAATCTTAAAAAGTTCAGTCACTCTATTTTTTTTTGCATTAATTCTTTGTGAAAATTTTAATTCAACAGTAAGTATATAATGAGCATCCTCTCTTGGTAATGCAGTGCGCTACATCCAGAAACTTTTGATTATTGTCGATAGCGAGAATTCAAGATAACATATTGATGAAATGTAGGTGGATAAATTTTGTGCCTGACAAGCAAGAACTAAACAAGCAACTTTATAGTGAGAGAAAGAAAGACAAGAAAAAAAGAAATACCAATCAAAAGGCTGACAGAAAAAATTCTCCCATATATTTTGTACATTAGGCTCTGCCAAGGCATGTAAAATTGGGCCGAGTTCAGCCTCTTCTCCATGACTGACAATCAATAGGAAGATGAAGAGAACGCAAGTAACCGAATGTTTCATGATCATTACCCTGCTACATATATTCTTGTAGATCGGTCGCTTCTGTTCATAAGTGACCATACGAGGGCGGCATTTTCTTTTATCCGATGCTGCACATACACCTTGTCTTCCTGAAACAAAACATGAAAAAGTAAAACAGGTATTAAATTAAAGGGAGATATTAAAATAAAATATGTAAGTAACATATTGGCATTTCATTTTCATATTACATGTTTCAATTATGCTAAATAAATCATAACAAGTGGAATGCCTCTGGCCGTCTCACCTGCATCACGCGATTCAACATAGCAGCAGTGCTGACTTTGAAAACTACTATAACTCGCACAAGATGTTCAGTGATACTTGGTTACTCTTATTCCACCTTTTATGAACTAGACCAATACACTTTACAGAGATAGGATGGTAATTCAACAAATACCCCCAATGTGGCCAAAGTTCATTGACCTCACATGACCTTTGACCTTGATCATGTGACCTGAAACTTGCACAGGATATTCAATGATACTTGATTACTCTTATGTCCAAGTTTCAAAAGTCAGATCAATAAACTTGCGAAGTTATGATGGTAATTCAACAGATACCCCCATTATGGCCAAAGTTCATTGACCTTTGACCTTGGTCATGTGACCTAAAATGAGCACAGGATGTTCAGTGATACTTGATTACTCTTATGTCCAAGTTTTATGAACTAGACCAACATACTTTTAAAGTTATGATGGTAATTCAACAAATACCCCCAATTCGGCCAAAGTTCATTGACCCTAAATGACCTTTGACCTTGATCATGTGACCTGAAACTTGCACAGGATGTTCAGTGATACTCGATTACTATTATGTCCAAGTTTCATGAATCAGATCCAAAAACTTTTAAAGTTTTGATTGTAATTCAACAGATACCCCCAAATCGGCCAAAGTTCATTGACCCTAAATGACCTTTGACCTTGGTCATGTGACGTGAAACTCATGCAGGATGTTTGGTGGTACTTGATTAACCTTATGTCCAAGTTTAATGAACTAGGTCCATATATTTTCTAAGTTATGATGACATTTCAAAAACTTAACCTCAGGTTAAGATTTTGATGTTGATTCCCCCAACATGGTCTAAGTTCATTGACCCTAGATGACCTTTGACCTTGGTCATGTGACATGAAACTCTAATAGGATGTTCAGTAATACTTGATTAACCTTATGGCCAAGTTTCATGAACTAGGTCCATATACTTTCTAAGTTATGATGTCATTTCAAAAACTTAACCTCAGGTTAAGATTTGACGCCGCCGCCGTCGGAAAAGCGGCGCCTATAGTCTCACTCTGCAATGCAGGTGAGACAAAAATGATAAATATTAGGAGAGGAGAAGGGGGTAAAATGACAGATGATCAACATCAATTTCCCTAAAGCCCCTTTCAAAATTGACGAACGACCTGTTTATGACCACCTGCAACAATTTTTTCCTGTTGTTGCACGATCGATCTGTGTCTTGCGAGCACTCGCAGTCGTTTTAGATGATGGCACGAACTCGAGGTGGTCGTGACTGGTTGCATCTGAACTTTGAACACGTTCAAAATCCCAACGCGATCAATTACGATCGATTCACTCGCATCAGACCGCACCATCGGTCAGGAGATCATCGTGTGAGTGTTGTTCAACGTTGTACGACTTGGTGCGAGAGGTGGCACAACTAAGTAGTCGCATTTACTCGACTGGAGGTCGTACAACACTTGCACATGTGCTAGCGACCTACATGTACAGAGACCAGACTTGCGACTGGGTGCGATAATATATAGGCCATAAGATCGATCGCAACACGGCTTACAAGATTGCACTACCATTGCATTCACACGTATGCGACCGTTCCACTCGCAATCCCTCGTGCAACACTCGCATGTGATCGCACGAGCACAATAAGAGCATATGCGACTTACTCGTGCAACGGGGTTTACTGGTTGTTTTTGTTGTACGACAGCTGTTGCAACTGTGAAAGCCTCTGTGCGATCTTATGAGATGACTGGTAATTGATGTTTGTTGCAGCCTGTCGCATGACCAAAAGGTCGCAAATGGTTGTACGTCAATTGTGAAAAGGGCTTTATTGATAAATAAAAAGAAAAAGGGATTTGTAAAAAGTGATATTTTTGCCTTTAGTCTAAGCTCAATCATGTATGACATGAAAGATGATTTAAATGTTTAAAGAAAGAGGGTGATGAGTTTAGAAACATTCCCCTAAAATTGCTTGACCTGAAACCATTTCGTTTTAAAGTAATGAGATTAGCAAGGGAAAGCCCCCCTTTTTTTGTGGGGTTGTGTTTATATAAAAAGTAATGACCTCCAGAAATTTTCACATGACCTCACCTGATCCCTGGAGAAAGCTGTGATCATCTGAAGCAAATGTTTGTCTTGGAGCTTTGACCACTCATCCTTGCAAAGAAAATCCTGACCTTCATATCGACAGCCAAAGAACAGCAAGTTGTCTGACAGAAATAGAAGATACAAACAGATCAAAGATGGTTAACTTCTCTTTCCTTCAAGCCTGTGGCGCAGGAATGCTCTGATCGAGCAAAGGATTGTAGGGGCAAGTCACTCTTATCACACAATGGCATGTCCGTCTGATCTTTTGTCTTGTCCAGCTACTACTTCAAGCTACTAAATGATAAAGCCTCTTTAAACATAAATAAACAATACAAAATCAGGTTAAAAGAATTCCAATAAAATGATCAATTAAAATACGTACATGTATAAAATTCTGGAAGAAAATGTGTGATTGCTTAGAAATTGACAAAACAATAATGGCATTCCAGCTGGATGCTGGGTCTTTGTCCAATCAATAAAAATAATACATTGTCCCACATGTGCATATCTGTGTTGGTGACTTTCAGTGTGATCATTTTGAGCTTAGATTTCATGATTTCACAGAGTTAGGTTAATGAAAATGTACAGATCTACAAAGATATGGTGAAGATCGAAACTTCCTCATGAAATCATTCCTTAGCGTAACTACCGGTAAATAATAGCTTTTTCCAAGCAATCATAACTGTAACAAATTGTCCCACATGTGCTTGTCTTTGTTGGTGATTTTCTGTGTGATCATTTTTCAGCTTAGATTTCATGATTTCACAGATGTACGGATCTATGATGGCTTGGTGATAATCTGAACTTCCTCATGAAATCATTTCCTTGATGTAACTACAGGTCAATAATAGTGTTGAAAATTTAGAAACAGAATCGGAGGGTAAAAGAGGGGGATGTGATATATCAAATAGAATCCGTGTGTACCTCCGATGTTATGTGCTGCCCTCTCTTGGATGAAGCTCCTGAATGGGGCCACGCCCGTTCCTGGTCCTACCATGATGACAGGTGTATTGGTAGAGGGGAATGAGATGGTTCCCTTCTTGGTCCAAATTGGTATTCTGACATCATCTATGTATAACAAAATGATATTCACTATATAGAGTACCGAAGCAATGATGTCACAAAAAACTTTTAGCATTTAAGCGAGTTTGATACCATATTTTGGTAGAGCACGATGAAAAACCCCCACTACCAAAATTTGGTGGGAATTGGCCTTAGTGTGACTTTATGAATACATAATTAGCCCCATTGAAGTCAGTGTATTATTGGCCTGGCTCTAAAGGTTAGGAACCAGGCTAAGAATACATTGTCTTCAATGAGACTAATTATTTATTCATGACGTCATATCTCATGCCCCCACGGACCGATTCCCACCAAACTTGGGTTGTTTGGGGGGTTTTCATCATGCTCTACCAAGAATATGGTATCAAAAACGCTGATATGCAAAAAGTGAAAATTTATAACATTACACTTTAGTACTCTATATTAGCTCCAAAAGTGAATGTCATATTTCAGTTCCACCATCAATGCAACAAATACCTTCATAAAGTGTTCATTGGTGTGCTATTCTAGTCACCTGGTAGGTGTTTCATAAAGCTGTTCGTAAGTTAAGAGCGACTGGTGAACCTTTCTTACGTGCTTAACCATCGCCAACGAATGTACCCTATTACACAAGAAGGGATCACCAGTCGTTCTTAAAGTCGCTCTTAACTTACGAACAGCTTTATGAAATGGCCCCAAGGTCTATTCAATTTCTTCATCCTGCTATGTAAGCAAGCTTATGTAATATCTTGCTTTGAAATCTGCCTCTTCTAATGAAAGAAATGAAAGGTCATTTGACCAAAATTGTCCATGAAGTAACTACGGACTGGTCTATTGCTCCTACTGAAAACAGAACACATTAATCGAAACATAATCCTGAGCTCCAAACCTTAACCTTCATCCCTTATATCATTCTGAACCAGAAACTCTATAAAAATCCTAAACCTCACCGTGAATCTTCTTAGAAATTAACAGAGGAGAAACTGTTGTATTAAAGAGCAAATGCAGTGTTACGTATTCAAGAGATTATACTTATTGTAACTGTGATACATGGAACAGATATTATATGCACCAATAAACAGAGTGTCGCCAAGGGGAGCACATAATACGCCCGCCTGTAACGCGAAATTAGAGTTATTGGTCAAGCAAGAAAAGTGGAAGGTTATTGCGTTAACAAGGACTTCAGAAGGGTAAGACGAAAACTGTCACTGTGATCTTGACCTTTTGACCTCAAAATCAATAGGCTTCCTGGGATCTATGCTAGTATAATACACACCAAATTATATGAGACTAGGTTAAGTTAAACTGAAGTTATCAAGTATACAAGATCTGCAGAAGGGTAAGATGAAAATATGTAAGTGTGACCTTGACCGTTGACTTCAAAATCAATAGGCTTCCTGGGATCCATGCTAGTATCATACACACCAAATTATATGAGCCTAGGTCAAGTCAAACTAAAGTTATCACGTTTACAAGGAAAAATTATCGGACGGACAGAGAGACAGACGGACGGCGAGCGTGATACCGTAATACGTCCCTCCTAGGACAAGCATATAAAATGAAAAATATTTTACATTTTAAACCATTAGTGGTATATACAAGAGACAGGGTAAGCTTAGGGCAATATTGGCTCACTTATTTGTACTCTATTAAGATAATGTATACAGTGCGTCCCAGAAAAAACGAAACCGAGATTTAGCGATCATTTATCATTACTTAATCATAAATAAAATAGACAAATGACCCACCAATTTAAAGCTTAGAATCTCCTCTTTCATCTGATATTACTTAGATTAATTTTCATTCACGCATGAGTGAGCAAATGCAATTTGAAGAAAGGATATCAAAAACTCATTTGGCGGGGGGTATCTGGGTTTCAAAAAGAAAACCACATTTTTGAAAGGTTCAATATCTCCTCTTTAATTTGATACCTAAATTACAGAAAATGGTCACGAAATAACAAAGTTCTGGTCATTTGAAATAAGGCTTGAATTTCAATAATTTCATAAAATGAAGAGGTTCTCCAGGCTGGCTTTCAAACTCTCTCGACACTCTGTTTTGTTGACGATCAGCCATGCATTAAATCTTTTGTTCACGATGCGAAAGCTTTTGTAGGAAACCGGTAAAAACACGTTTATCTCATGAAATTATGGAAATACAAGCCTTAGTTCAAATGACCAGAACTTTTTTATTTCTTGACCATTTTCTGTAATTTTGGTACCAAATTAAAGAGCAGATATTGAACTTTTCAGAAATGTGGTTTTCTTTTTGAAACCCAGATACCCCCCGCCAAATGAGTTTTTGGTATCCTTTTTTCAAATTGTTTTTGCTCACTCATGCGTGAATAAGAAATAACCTAAGTAATATCAGATGAAAGAGGAGATTCTAAGCTTTAAATTGGTAGGTCATTTGTCTATTATATTTATGATCAAGTTATGATAAATGATCGCTAAATCTCGGTTTCGTTTATTCTGGGACGCACTGTATAATGGAAATGTTAAAAAGGCAATAACAAAATCACTTTATTTTCCTGTTATATTTTCAATACTCAATTATTCTTTTACACTGTATTTTGTGTTACTCAATTGATTAATCTGACTTTTTGTTTCAATTATATTAATGTTTAGCGTTAGTAATGTGTATATCTATTAAATCACCATTCGAGATCTCAAAAAACTAGGAATAATCTTTTTTTACTTTGCTTTCTATTTCCTAACCAAGTGTTTTGTAGCTCAAAATTATGTAATCTTCTGTTTTTATAATCATTGAATCATTCTATCTAAATGATAACTCCAATCAAAATGACATAGAAGTGCTTACCGTCAGGTCTGAGTGATGCTATCCAGTTTGAACAGAGGCCCTCTCTTGGCCGAACTAATTTAGTTTTGTACTTTACGACAGCCATCAGGATGTGAATCTCATCGGGATGTGCCTACAAAAATAAAGAGGGAGAGTGAAAGAAAAAAAAAGGAAAACTTAGTATATAAACTGCTGGAACTAAAAATGAAATCACTACACAAACTAGATCTAAATTAGAAGGAGGTATCTCACAGGGCATGGAACAAATTCACCGCTAGTGAAAGCTAGTCTGCAAATCAAGACTTTTCTAGTCTCCTAAAAAATACAAAGTCTGCAAAGACTTTTAGGAAATACGAAAATTGTTTGGGAAACTGTTTCTAGCCTCAGTGATGTCTCCATCAATGGCAGAGATTTTTTTTTTGGTCTCTTGAGAGTCTGCAATAGAGGAGACTGACACCCGATTTGGAGACAAGACAGGTACATATATATGTATATGCCACTGAACTCAATGTCAACCCTTGTTCATGTTTGTATATAATTTGTGCATTCAAGTATGTTTTCTTCCATTCACCCCTCACTTCCTTTTTCATAATTTGCAAAAGTTTTTTTTTCCCCTCAGTTTACATTGAAATCAATCAGCATAATCCAAATATATTTTTCTGTGTTTTTATCGGTCATTCGTTTTTTCTCTTTATATAACATTATCCCTTAATGATATTTCTGTAATGTGTAAAACCTCGAGTGTAATATTTAATCTTACTATTATGTTCTTATTATATTATGTTAATTCTTAGGTATATAATATAATGTATTTTCCCTTTTTCTGTTAACTTGGTATGTGTCAGTCTTCGGACTGTTTTACAATGTCTTTTCATAATAAACCGAATTGAATGAATGAATGAAGCTGCACCTTCGTGAGAGCTACATTTTTTGTGTGGTCACAGAGTGAGGTCTCAGAGACAATACTCAAACTTACTGTTGGTGATGAGGCGATGGAGAAGGCTCTAGGCTGTATTGCTGGAATGATATCCAACAGATATTCAAACGGGATGGTACTGCTAACATGGGGAAAGTCCTGTAACACCTCAAGGATGGTCCGACGAGGGCGGTTGCAGTAGGAGTACAGCTCTTGCTACAGTTAAGAAAACACATGAAAAGAATATACTCTGACTAATATATACTTCAACAACAGCTATAAATCTTTAATATAGCTCTTCACACATTCATAATGTTGCCGTCCACTGACAAAAGGAAGGCAACCTTGACTTTTTTTCAGAAGTAATTTTTTTTCTTGATTTAAGATATTTTGTGTATATGACATCTTGATGGAATTAACATGTCCTAACCTCTGATTTATAAAATATCAATATTTTCCCCATTACTACGAAACTCATTCACCAGATTTGCATCCCTTTTTCAGCATAATGGTTCTAAGCACTTAATACAGATATATCAATTCAGTTATTGAGTCTGGAACGTCTTGTTAGAATGCTTCCTAGGAATTGGACTCAGTGGTGAAATTGCATGCATGGCGTGTGGGCATGCCAGAATTCGATGGACATGGCAATAATATCTGTCAAGCACTTGACCACATTGTTTTGATGTATTAAGTGACTTGTAAGAGCGGAATACTATTATATTTTAAACAACGGGGCAATAATATCTGTAAAGCACTTGACCACATTGTTTTGATGTTTTGATGTATTAAGTGCCATGTAAGAGCGGAATAAAAAATTTATTATGATATTTTAAATATCATCATTGATTAATTTCATTCACATATATATATTATTTGTCAATTGGTATAATCACAAAGACAACACATATACATGAGTGGATCATCGTAAGCTCTAACAGCTTGAGAACAATGTCCAAACAAATACATATATACATAACTTATATAATGGCTAATAGAAAACAATCAAGGATGCAAGCATCAAATTAAAGGACAGAATGAGATCTAGAGAGAAAGAGCGAGGGGTTGTGAATTGTTCCCGCGTTCGTGCGTACGGTCCTGGGGATTGGTATAAATAGACTACGTTATCAGATAATTTTCGTCACTTAACAAAGAGTTGCAGCGGCACTCGAAAGCTTGTGAACTTGTAAGCTAGTGAACACTTTTTGCGAGAGTGATCACGAATTTCCTTGTTGATCATAGTAGATTGCGAGACAAATTAATACCCTCTAGCAATTATTTCAGTCCGCAATAATGAACCTATTTAGTAATATAATTATCATCATCATCATAATTTTATTGTTATCATCATCATCATTACTGTTCTTGTTATTACTATTATCATCATCATCACCATCATCATTGTTATTGTTGTTATTATCATCATCATCATTACTACTACTACATTGATTTCAGTGAGATACCTGGCCTTCTGCCATGTCAAACTCCTGGAATTTCTCTCTCTCCAGGTCATTCCTTGCATGGTGGGCCAGCATCTCAAAGAACGATCTCCTAGGGATACTGTTGATATCCAGGTAATGCGTTGCTAGGTAACGGACGGAACACGTCGGAGGTAGCAACCAGGATGGAGGTAAAGGAACATCTATTTTGGATCAAGAGGAAAAAATGACTTGCCAAGAGATGACTTAATAGGTTCCATGACATTTGCTCTGCCAGGAATTCCACACACTAATTGAATGACTAACTTCAACCCTGGTGGGTGTTTCATAAAGCTGTTCGCAAGTTAAGAGCGCCTTAAAGAACAACTGGTGATCCTTTCTTGTGGCAAATGTTATATTCATTGGTGATGGTTTGGCACGTAAGAAAGGTTCACCAGTCGTTCTTAGTTGCTCTTAACTTACCAACAGCTTTATGAAACTGCCCCCAGGATTTAATCATTTAACACTATACCCTACCCTACAACCTATTTCAACCCTACACACCGATGTGTTGGCTCAGTTGGTAGAGTGTCCGTCTCACAACAGGGAGGTCGGGGTTCAAACCCCGGCCGCGTCAGACCAAAAGATGTTAAAAGATGGGAGTTGCAGCTACCCTTTTTGGCATTCAACGATTAGAGGCATAGAGTCTCAACGATCTGGCGTTGCACAGCAGCTGCCGGGCCCACGATCAGTTGGGCAAAGCAAATTTTCAGAGTATTTCATTTAAAAAAAATGGATTTTATATCTTAATAACTTATCAAAGCTAAACAATGTACCCAGTACCTATTATTGCACTCATGTATGTTTTGCGGAAGTGGTTTACGGTGCACCATGTGTAATGTCTTAGAAGGACTGAGGTAAAAATAGATAGACATAGAAGTAATAATAATATTAGCTGGATTTATATAGCAATTTTTGCCTGAGGATACAAAGCGCTTCTATTATTACCCCGGCTTTAGCTCGAGCTACCATCACCGGCGCTCAGTGCTTTCAAGGAAATAATCCTGCCGGGTACCCATTCACCTCACCTGGGTCGAGTGCAGCACAGTATGGATAAATTTCTTGCTGAAGGTAAACACGCCATGGCTAGGATTCGAACCCACAAACCTCTGTTTGAAAGGCAAGAGTCAGAACCACTAGACCAAGACGCGCCCACCCAAGTAAAATGGAAAGGCGAGCAAGTGGAGGTTAGGAAGTTAGAGTATTCTTTTCGGAATTAGTGCAGTCCTCAAAAGGACTGTAAACCAGGAGGAGTGGAAAGCTTTAGTAGTAGGCAAGGTGAGAGCCTTGAGTAGAAGGCTCGTTGAGTAGGAGAGGTGAGAAAGGCTTGATTGAGTAGGCGAATGGAGCTGTAGAGCAGGGGAGATGACTCAACTTTTCGGGCAGGCTGTCTGTTTCTCACTTCTACCTCTATCCACATTTATCTCAGTCCTTTCAGAACTTTTAACAAATGGAATACCGGCCCTCCTTTTACACTAACCTGGGTCATTCTGTGAGATGGTGATCATCTGATCTGGATCAAGGTTCATATGTTCAAGAAAAGTTTCCACCGACGATGAAGAATTCCTTGGTTGAATCATTACAACATCCCCAGGGGAGTACCTGGAAAATATCAAAAACAAGGGATGGTATTCTGGAGCACTGTCATAACTTTTGTCATAAATTTTGTCAAATCTCTCCAAGATGTGACACCGCTATGATTGTCACAAATCGGTATTCTGAACATTGCCTTTTCCCTGTCATATCTCTCTAAGTTCCCACCCATCGTTTCGGAAGCAAACCAATCAAAGTCATCGTTAGTTCCCAGTTGGAGCCCTTCTAGCCAACAGGAAGGCCCAGTGGCAGGTAGGGCATATCGCCAATACAGTTGTTGTCATGGAGCAACTATACGCGTATATTGATGCGCTCAATTACAAAGAGAGACGACTGTGAAGAACTTTAGAAGAGAAGTAGAAAAAGAAGGAAAACAGAGAAAAAAAGGAGGATTTCATATGTAGGGCCTAACTATATCAGAAGCGGATCTAAAGGGGGGGGGTTGCAACCCCCCAAAAACAAAAAATCCGGTGACCACTTTATAAAATCTTATCTTTTTTTTTAAACTTGTAATTTTATTTTATTCTATGTATTTATTTCATTTATTATTATTATTATTATTGTTTTAGATGCAAGAAAACGCCATTTTCACACAAAGATTTTCAAAAATTTTCCCTACTGTGGGAGGGGGGACACCCCCCTCCCACACCCTCCCCCTCGCTTGCTCCGCTCGCTTGGACTTGGTCGCTACGCTCCCTCGCATACCACCACAACCCCCCCTTTATAAAAAGCTGGATCCGCTCCTGTATATGTAGCATTAAAAATAATTTTGAAAATTGTCACAGATGATGAGTGAAACTAATACCACAATCTAATCTAAATAATATCATTATATGCTTGACATTCAGTCGGCAGGGTATTGGGATATTTGGTACTAAAAGATATGACAAAATTTATGACTGCTATCCCCCTGTCATAACTTTTGTCATATCTTTTACTTGTATAAAAGGATTGCGCACATTTAAAGAAGTGTATTTTTGGTGCGCGCTAAAGAGAAGAGACAAAATTTATGACAATTTTTGTGACAAAAGTTATGACATCCACCAGAATATCGATTTTGTCATATCTCTGAGAAAAGATAAAATATGGAGAAAAGACAATGTTCAGAATACCGCCCAAGGGCAATATTTCACAGATCTTATTTTCACCAGCATATGGTTATAAGCTACTGAAATAACATAATTTGATTGGCTAACTGTCATAAAAGAGTTTTATGGTTTGAATCATAGCAAGATCCCCAAGAGTATCTGGGAAATATCCAAAACACTAGCCCAGTTTCACAGATCTTATTTTCAACACAATGTTATAAGCTACTGAAATAACATAATTTGATTGGCTAACTGTCATCAAAAAGTTTGATGGGTTGAATCATAGCAAAATCCCCTGGGTCTCATTGCATAAAAGTTACCATTATGGTAAATTTGCCATCCAATGGTATCTTTAATGGAATCCTTGATTCTGATTGGCTCTTGATCATCGTTACCATGGTAGTTTCCATCGGAAGGCAAAGTTACCATAATAGTAACTTTTATGCAATGGGGTCCATGAGAGTTCCTGGAAAAATCCAACACAGACAAGGGCCATGTTTCACAGGTCTCATTTTTCAACAACATATTGTTATAAGCTACTGAAATGATGTAATTTGATTGGCTAACATTCATCAAATAATTTCATGGGATGAATCATTACAACATCCCCAGGAGAGTACCTGGGAAAAATCCCCCAAACAAGGGCCATGTTTCACACATCTTATTTCAACAACATATTGTGATAAGCTTTTGAAATAATGTAATCTGTTAGTCTAACATTATTGGTTTTAAGACACAGTTTTATGGCACATGATCATAATTTTGTTGGTTCTCGAGAATGACAGAGGGATTGCAAGACAAGCAGATGCATCTCCTTTAACATTTACTATTCACTAATTACATCTTTACATCCAATCAATTTAATGCATGATAACATAAATTTCTTCAACTTAGGAAAAATTTGACTTAGAAGAGGTTAATAATGCATAATATGATCTAAACAACTGTTTATAGTTGGGCAGATATTTGAAAGATAGCCTTGTCATTACAACCTTCGGTGGTTTTCCTGAAAAAAAAAAAATTAAAAATCTTGTCATCCATACAAATTCGTCTTGACAAGTATGAATGTGGCTGCATATGAGAAAGAGAGAAAAAAAGTCTCACTTTATATTGGCCTCCTTAACGTCCAGCTTGACCAATCGCACATCCTGGAAATGTTCCTGAGCCGTCTGCCGAACGTTAGCCACCATCTTGGCATGGAAAGGGCACAGATTGTTGGGTGTCACAGATCCAGGAGGTTTAACCATTTTGGTGTCGATGATGTCTTTCGTGAAGCCATTCTCTTTGGTATTGACAAATTGCACATTGAATCTGGAAGGGGGACTATGGTAAGAAATATATGGATAGTTAGGTTAATATATATTAAGCTGGACTGTAATTGTTTTCATTCCCAGCAGTAATGATCGGTAATGATTTTGATTTCAGAGTTTCTCTTCAATGAGCAATAATAAGCAAACATTACATGTAGTATACATGTACAACTAATGTTCTTATAAAAGAATGATTTGCTATTGTTTAAGCAGCAACACACACATTGTGTTTGTGTGCACCTCCTTTTAGGCTCTTAAGTTTCTCATTTGTTTGGTAATAACTTTTGCTTGATTCTAATATATTTGTTGTTATTTATTGATGTTTTATCGGTCTATTGTGTAACACTCGTTTCATCTGTTCTTTGGGTCTATAGCGACTTTGACTTATCTCTTGTATGTAAGATAATAATAATAATGTAATAATAAGCAAACATTACATGTAGTATACCACTAATTTCCCATAAAAGAAAGACTTGCCATCGTTTAAGCAGCAACATACACATTTTTGTGTGTTGTGTGTGTACATGCACCTTAGTGTGGTAGCCCTCTCACTAGGGCCCTGAAGTTTCTAATTTGTTTGGTAATAATTTTTGCTTGATTCTAATATATTTGTTGTTCTTTATTGGTGTTTTATTGGTCAAGGCACAGTGTAGTCAATTTCTAAAGAATAAATTTGTCTACATCTTTGTATATTTTGAGTGTAAATTTGGACACTGGTTTCTGTACTTGAACTGTAATGTAATGCCAATACACATAGAACAGTGTATAACCTCTGTAGTGAATCTTATCGTGCCCTCCATTGACTGCTGTTCTTTGTAACCCATTTGAATGGTTTGTTGAGCTTGTATGCTTCTTTTGTACATGCCTGTCTAGGTATTTTGTAACAATGCAAGGAATGCAACTACTGAAAGTGCTCTTTTGTGTAACACTCTCTTCTTTGGGTCTATAGTGACTTTGACTTGTCTCATGTATATAAAAAATTGTGGCTTAACCCACAGCACTGTGTACACAACAGGGTGAATTACTTTAGTAAGCCAGTTTTGTACAAAAGTAATACTACAGCTTACTCTCATTTGAGTACCAACTACCCAGTACTCAATACGTATCTGGTGATATTGGCCCGTATTCTGAAGTCGGGTTTAACTTAAACTCAAGTTTAAAGTTGTGGTTTAAGTATGGACAGCCAATTAATACAGAAATCACTAATGGTAGAGATATATTTCAGCTCATTTGGCTCTCAAATCATTCATAATTGTCTAGGAAGTATATATAGATTATTGTCTTCACCATCGATGAATCAGGAAAGAGCACAGTAAACATAAGAAACGTACAACTTAATTTCAAAAATTTGATACTTTTGGCTTCCCATACTTAAACCACAACTTTACACCTGAGTCTAAGTTAAACCTGACTTCAGAATACGGGCCATTGAGTCCAATCTAGGGCCACAACAACCTAGCATTGTTCATTCTGATCATAACACTTTACATACTATCAAACTCCAAATCATATCTGTTATGATGTCAATACTTTATACCAACTGAACAGTCATCCACACCAGCTGTTAGCCCAGCCTGTGAGGAACATTGTTTGCGATCTTGGTATTGAACGACGACGGACTTAAGTGTAGGATTCCAAGATCGCAATCTCTGGCACCAACTACTTTGCTTTCAAATGGCCTCCATATTGGCTGATGGAATGCATGGTCCTTGACCAATAAAACTCCCACAGTTACTGATTTAGTTGTTGATAATGAGCTTGGTGTTTTAGTCACAACTGAATCATGGCTCTCTTGGGACAGCAGTAGAGATGCCCACACTTTGACTCATCTGAAATCCTCCTTGCCAAATTATGATTTTACTCACCAACCCCGTATATCCTCTAGGGGTGGTGGTATACTTGTTCTTTATAAATCAACAATACGGTGTACTGTAAATCCAAACCAAAACTTTACCTCCTTTGAGTATTTAACTCTAAATCTCACTTCATCCTCTATTGTTAAGTTTTACTGTGTTTATCGCTCCCCTCCTACCACGAGTAGCAACTTCTCCTATACATGTAGGACCATCTTGGAAGAGTTTTTAACCCTGGAAGTCAGGAAACTCATCACATCACTACCACCAAAGCACTGCAAATTGGACCCAATCCTAACCTGGCTGTTGAAAGACACTCTTCACGATATCCTGCCTCTCATTCAAATTCACTAACTAACTACCATCCCATCGCAAACCTTCCTTTCCTGGGTAAGGTCCTTGAGAGAATTGTAGCAGGATATGCACAGACGGGGAGTGGGGTGGGGGAACGGGTGTCTGAGTATAAAGTTTTCAAGCGAAATTTGAATTGTAATTGCTCTGTTCAAATGACAAGGAGCATCATTGATGTTGAACATTGGTGATACCACGGAAATGCACATTAAGATGCGGGCATGCAAATAAACAAGGGAATGATTGCAAATAGAATAGATTTTTGTTTGTAATAAGGTTTTTCATTTTATTGGAGTTCTAAATTGACTCAAATATGACCTGCCAAATCATATTTTATTTACACTTTATAATGCTGTCATTTTTAGCCATAACCCTACACCAATAAAAATAAAATACAGTACCGGCCGCACAGAGATGTTAGCGCTAACAGAGCACTTAAAGAAGGTCCAGGCACAGCTTTCGGATTGTGATGTCAAACGTTGATCTAAGATTTACATAACTTATAGTTCTGTCACTGGGCATCGCTGCGGCATTACCGGTTGTTGTTAGTGCATGGTTAGCGCTAATAACACTTTTGTGCAGCTGGTACCAATGGAATACATGTTATGTAACTGGCCTATAGAAATAGGAGTTTGCCTTTACTCACCACACACTAGCTGGGATGATCTCTAGACCACGTGGTAGAGGGTAAAAGGACAGGACTTCCTTCCACAAGGAATCTAGCCATGGATCTATAACTGCATCTGGTCTGGATACAAGTAAGATGAATCACAAATGCATGAATCAAATATGGAAGAAATACAATTATCATGGCGGCAATGACCCTAGCATGCAGGTCCCCCAAGTCCATCTACCATCCAAGTGTGGTTAAAAAGTGAGTTATGGTTGCAAAGAAAGAGAGTCTTGCATGTTAACTTCAACGTTGACCTGAAAATGACCTTTGACCTTACCATGTGACCTCTGACTGCAGCATAACATGTAGGTGCCCCAAGAACATCTACCATCCAGGTTTGGTTGAAAAGTGACTTACGGTTGCAGAGTTAGGTGTCATAGGAGAGTCTTGCATGTAAACTTTAACGTTGACCTGAAAATGACCTTTGACCTTACCATGTGACCTCTGACTGCAGCATGCCATGTAGGTGCCCCAAGAACATCTACCATCCAGGTTTGGTTGAAAAGTGACTTACGGTTGCAGAGTTAGGTGTCATAGGAGAGTCTTGCGTGTAAACTTAAACGTTGACCTGAAAATGACCTTTGACCTTACCATGTGACCTCCGACTGCAGCATAACATGCAGGTTCCCCAAGTCCATCTATCATCCAAGTTTGGTTGAAAAGTGACTTACGGTTGCGGAGTTAGGTGTCATAAGAGAGTCTTGCATGTAAACTTTAATGTTGACCTGAAAATGACCTTTGACCTTACCATGTGACCTCTGCCCACACCAAAATCGATAGGCTTCTTCGCTATACCATACTCAACCTTCATGCCAAATTTGAAGACGATCGGAGAAGAAATGCAGCTGATAGAGCGCTCACGGAAATCTCTGCGGCGGACGCAGGGGCGCAACGAGGCCAAAAATCCACAGTATCCTCAGAACCTTGTTCGGGGGATACAATTACAGTAATGTATGTGACATGATAAGCAATATAACACCTGGATGAGAGCTGAGAGGCTGCCCCAGTAAAGAAAAGGTTGAAATTAAACACTATAATGCATGCACTCCATTCAGGTCAGAATAGAATAAGAAAACTATACTTAACAGTAATACTGCAAAACAATGATTACATATAAAAATGTTCAGCAAACTTTTGAATAATTTCATTCACAAATATCATAATAATAGCAATATGCAACATTTATATAGCTCAATACAATGTTTCTAAGCATTGCATACTATTACCCCAACTTTAGAACAGCTACTGATCGGACACTTGAGCATTCAAGGAATTACTTCCTACTGGCTACCCATTTAATACACCTGGGTGGATAGTGACAATTATATGAAGCCTAGATAGATCCTTGTGATTTGATTGGTTGATTGATATCGTTCATTCAGCCCATTTTGCAATAATAATAATATAATAATACCAACATGCTTATATAGCGCAAATCACTGCCAAATGCGTCCCTATGCGCTTCATTGGATATTATTACCCTGGCTTTAGCTCCGCAGCCTTTTACAGCGCGGTGGCATTTCAAGGAATAAATTCCTGCCAGGTACCCACTTACCTCACCTGGGTCGAGTGCAGCACAACGTGGACGAATTTCTTGCTGAAGGAAATTACACCATGGCTGGGATTCGAACCCACGACCCTCTGTTTCAAAGTCCGAAGACTAATCCACTGGGCCACAACGCTCCACTGACGTCAACAACCACGCAATTTTGGATCCATACGATTTTGTCCATTGCACTCGCGCGCTGAGACAGCAGCTGCAGCTGTAGGCACCAGCAGAGCGCATGTTGTAGTGACGTAACAATCAACAGACTGAACTCGCACTGCATGAGCATATTTTGCATCAAAATTCATGAATTTCATACGAAAAAACATCATTTTTTGGTGTCATATAAACCAAATAATGAATATTTCTTCATTTGTGCAATGGACAGAATACTTTATTTGGTGAAACATGAAATAATGATCCATTCAACAAGGCGTAGCTGAGATGTATCTGAGATGTATCTCACCCAAGATCATGTTGGTCATCTCCTAGGCCAAGGGGGATCAAGCTTGAAGCACCAAGTTGGACCAAACGACGAAATATTTTTTTAGCGACATAATTAAATCTGTAATGAAGAATGAAGATGAAAGATATTCTACTGAAGTGTACCAATTTTCAAATAATCAAGAGCAGCTCTGTCCTGCAAATAATTCAAAAATCATCACATTGAAAGTCATATAATAACAATTACCACAATATTGATAAAACTCATATTTAGTGGTGCAGAACACAATGTCTTTTCTCATTTTTCACGAAATGATGATAAATGATGATAAATGGCGAGCCTATTGCATTAAACCATAGAGGAATGTTGAAATTCTGGGAAATTGGTCAATGTGTATTGCTGCATAGACAGACATTTTTGTGCGGGTTTAATTTCATAATTTTGGTGGTCAGAAAACAAGCCAATAATTCTTAACCACACAAAAATATCTTTCACATATTATGTAATATGTATGAATTTGAAGACACAAATTAAAATCCCATTGAAATGTCCAGAACGAGTAAAATCGTGAAGAATATCCCACTATACAGTAGATCACTGGGTTTTATCTAAACTAAAATGTATACTACTCACTTGGGGTAAGACGAATCACCAAGCCCAAGGACAGAGAATCTTAATTGCATAAGAGAGTCACCAGGCAGGTCCTTCCTCATTATAAAACGCCAAAATTTCTGAGAATGGAAACCAAGACAGACAGTTACAGTAAACAAAGATATCATGAGAAAGCAAGGAAAAATAAGGGCTCATTGTTCCCATATTATCCTGCATCTACCGTGTGAGTAAAAAAAAAATTGACACCTCACAAATCATCAATTTAAGGAAAAATTTTCGTGAACACATAATATACATATTTGGCCTGAAAGAGTATGTTATCCCAAATTTTTTTATACCATATCTATGTGGTATGTGTTAATGCCTGGATGATCAGGAGGTATTCGTTGCAGTGATGTAAATTTCAATTTGCACCAAAGTACCGGGGCATAACTGCTTCCTACATTATATGATTATCAGATGCTGGCTAGCCTATCAACAATGTATGTAAATTATATTCTAAGAACATATCCTGGTAGGCATTCATAATACAGCCTCTTTTCATTTTTTTTCCAAGTTAAATTATACCTTCATGTTGTCAGGCTCATCCCCTTGTCCTGTTGTCGAACAAACAAAGATCACCAACTCTTCCTGTATCAAACTTGCCTGGAAAATTAACAGAAATAAACTATTGTCAGAAAGTCCAACTCAAAGCACATTTCCAGGGGGAGATTCAACCCGGGGGGAGGGGGGGGGGGCACTCAGTATATAATGCATAGTGGGTATGTGCCGCAGAGGGGACCCCCATTTTTACACCCAAATTTCCGTTCCAAGGCATAGCATTTTTGTCTTATTGAGAAAAAACAAAACAAAGAAAGCCGCTCCAAGGCATAGCATTTTGTTCTTATCAAAAAAAAGAAAGAAATCCGCTCCAAAGCTTCGCATATTTTTTGTTACGCCGTTCCGGTCGCATTGATCTGCTGCAATTTTGGTGAAAAGTAGCCGCCGAGCGCTGTCTGACCATCGTCTCTGCGCGAGCGCACCCGGCAGAGGCCGCGCTAGCTGCATCATGCACGCATGCCCGTTCTATAGGGGTACATACGCATGTACTCACACGCTGGCGATCCGTTCCAAGGACCCCTGTTTTCACAAAATTGTAGTTCCGAAGCTCGTTCCGAGGACCCTCCTTTTTACAATAAGCCCGCTCCAAGGGCCCCCGTTTTTTGTCTCGCCTGCGGCACACCCCTACCACTTTTTTGGTTGAGGCCCCCCCCCGGGATTCAACCACTCAGACTCCCTCATGAACAGGAAACCTTGGCACCATGTGAACATATTCCGCAGTAAAAGAACAAAGCAAAAAATTCCTCGAGACCAATTGTCAATTTTGGGGTGGTAATATATTTTGATTTAACACTAACATACCAAATTCATTTGTACTGAAAATATAGTGGATTTTCTTTTTAATGTTTAGGTAATTACGGAAAAACCTTGCTCGGTAAAACTGACTGGAAATTAATCCACATACATGTACACAAGAAGCACTGTTGATTTTTCAAAGCCTGTACTACCAGCATTAGAGAGAAAATGAATTATTATGATTGCATAGATAATATTGCACAAAAACTTGTCAGTGGAAGATGAAGAAGAAGAGGAAGAGAAAGAAATAGAAGTTGTAGAAGAAGAAGAGGAAGAAGAAGACAAATAAGAGAATAAGACAAAGAAGATGAAAAAGAAAATAATAAGAGAAAACAGAGCAAGGCTTTTTTCATTGTATTTTCTTACTTACAATAGGATAAGAATCCAATGGTAAGACCCGAGCAGCCAGATGTCTCCTCTTTGCTTCACGGCCAATCTTCTCCGCTACATCTTGAGCCGTTCCCGTCTGGCTCCCGTACAGTATTACAGCTCTGCGATCACCCATGATGACAGCTTCTCACACTGCTAGAAATTCTTGAGATTTAAAGATAACAATAATAATAAACATAGCATTTATCAATATGCCCAAGCTCTAGTAAGGACAGTGTTTCCACAGATCCAAAACAAATTTCCTGAAATTCAGACATTTCCTGGAATTTTCAAGTCTCATTTTCAACAAAAATCGGGCAATAATACATCTAGCCTAAATTTGGTCCAAGAGACCAAAATCAAGGAATTTAACATTTTTTGTATGCCCTCTTTGAAAATAGGAACAAAATTGTGAAATGTGAGCACGGAGTGCGAGTGGAAAATTTTGAGCTAGTATTGAGGTGGATCTAAACAATTCTTTAAATATAACATGAATATGAAAAGTTGATGTTTAATTGTTTGATTGTAATTTCTGGATTTCCCGGAATTTCCTGGATTTTTTTCAATTTCATTTGCTGAAGTATTCCTGGAGAAAGTCAAAAGTGGAAACACTGAATAAGGATGCCACAGAGCAGATATACAGTTGAGGCCAAAAGTATACATACACCATTGGAATTCAGTGAAATTTTTTCGCTTGCCAAACATCGTAAAATTTACTATATCAATTCTAGTTCTGTGACTGTGAGCACTTGTTCACTGCAACCATCCTGCCTGTGGGGAATCTACAGGCAGGGGCGTCGATCCATTTTTCAGATGGGGGGGGGGGCAAAATCATGAATCAATTTTCCAAAGGCGCTCGATCACACAAACACACACATATGCCTATATATGTGTGTACATATATATATGTATATATATACCCACACACACATATATATCTCACCAGCAGATTAATGCGAGCGCGAAGCGCGAGCTGAAATTTTGATATTTCGATCTGAAAAAAAAATTGAGTTTAATGGACGTTTTTAATAAAGAACAAGATATATATATCCAACAAAAGATTATTGCAAATCGAAGTGGGAGTTCTTTTGAGGTTTAGAACTGAAAACGGGACCATATTCACCTATTTAATCATGGAAATTATGGGTTTTTGTTACAAAAATGATGCGAGCGCAAAGCGCGAGCTGAAATTTTTTGATATTCCAATCTGAAAAGTGGACATTTTGAGCACGATTTTAGATGAAGAACGAGTTGTGTATCTCAATCTTGCCTGCTGATTTCTGTGTAACATTACAATCTTATTTTATTTTTAGCACATGCGGAATTATTGGGGGGCAAAATGATGTTTCCCCCCCAATATTTTCATTGGTGGGGCGATCACCCCCCCTGCCCCCCCTCCATAATCGACGCCTCTGTCTACAGGTAGGACTATGGTAATTGGTATGCCAATGCTGTACATATTAACACACACTTTGCAAAATCATTAAAATATCACTTTTGTGACCAAAATATTTCCATACAGTTGCAATTTATTTTTCATAAGTAACTTGGGAATGATTTTTGTATTCACCAGAGCGCTCAAAAACTTGAATTTTTGGCATATTTTTGTGTACGCCCTCTAATGGTGGAAAGTAATATGGCAAGAAAATTTTCATTTTTCAATCTCTATTTTTATTATTTTAATTAAGAAAAAATAATTTAATATAGTGCCAAGTTATAATGATGAATAGCTGTAATGAAAACTGACAGTGTAAGAAAATCAAGCATTTGTCCCATACAAAAAGAGAAATTAAGCCAAACATTGCCACCATTATTTTGCCATACATGGGGATGTACATGAGAACAAGGTTATATCATAACCTTGTTCATTGAATGAGTGACTGTGTGAGTGTCTAAACATCTTTCGACTTTCGTAGCCAACTTAAGCAAAACACAAAAGTGAACGAGTGGGACCGATGTCACGAAGGCCGATCAAGGACGATGTTGAACTTGAACTAGTTGTACAGCTGTAAATTGCTTCGAAAATTAAAAATCGAAGGTGAAATGATATAAAAACGCATTCAACTTCTAAAAACTTCAAGAAGATATAATTTAATGCAAATATTTGCTCACCAAAACTGGACATATCCGCCTATTTAAAAATAATTTTCATCTTTGAGTGCAAGCCTAAGGTATCTTCAAAAGTACTGTACTTTATGGACTACATGTATATCGGGGACTCGATAGGCCTACTGACTGTGAAACGAATAGTTTGAAATGATATGAAAGAGAAAGAGAGAGGGGAGGGTGAATGATAACTTAAATAATGAAGCGGCCAATTAGAATCAAGTGGAATCAACTAAGGATCAGAATAGGAAGAAGAGTTATATTTTTTTCAACGCAAGCCTATAGTGCCATGGCCGCGGGCAAAGAAAAGAAAAGCCGAAAGAAAGAAAAGAAAAGAACAAAAAAAATAACAAAACAAAACAAAAAGAAGAAGAAGAAAAGAATATCCTAAAATGTAAAAGAAATAGAATGGTAAAGGGTTAAATATGAAATGATTATCAGGATATCACTTTAAAATCTGTCATAAAATTCGATTTCATGTTTAAAAGCCTTTTATTTCATACTTACAGGGGAGGAAGTTTTTTCAAGATCCGTATTGAGACTGTTCAAAAATTGAAATGCAGTAGAAACAATAGTAGTAGTGATATTAATATTACTAGTCAATGATTCCAAATCAACTACAAATTTCAAAACATTTTAAAAATCTTATATGGAAATGAGGGGATCCACTAAAAAGCATTGCTTGTAGAGCGTGGATCCCCTAAGATAATTTATCTTAACTAGTCATTATAGCTGGTTTGATAAGTAACAAATTGAATGGTAAATGTGACAATCGGACTAACAGACATTTGATTTTGATTTCAATAATCTAATTATTCAAGTTGGGGCGGTAAGGGCGGCCAATCCCCCTCAAACTAGGGTAGTGTTACCTCTCATTTAGAATATTACAAGGGATAATTGCCCCTCTGCCATCCGGTGCACTGCTGCCTAAGGCTGAGTTCACCAAGAAGTATTTTTTTCTGGTGGGGGTAAGCTTAATTCTATTCCGAAATCCCAGCTTTGTAAACTAATATCAAAATCGAATGATAAAGAAATTATTTTTATAAACAATATTTTCTTCAAAAGTATTTCCTCGTTATTTTAAAACTTATCATAAAAATAATTAAGTAATTAGATATGGCTCAACTACAAGTATGCATCACAACATGGCTGAACCAACCCATGCTGTGGGTTAGTTCAGCTGCTATTCTGACATTTTCTTCAATCATTGAATGGTCAAAAAGAGAAATAAAAATCACGAACCCACATAAAGAACGCAAAATATGCATGAAATATTGTTCTTTCAAAATACGTGAGTAGGCATTTGACATTGTAATCCCGAAGTGCTGGTATTATGACGGCATGTGCAATGAATATTGCAATAAAATGAAACCCAAAAAAGTATTTGATTTGTAGAAGTTTACCTTATTTCACCACAACTCTCCATCTGCTACATCGGAAGTGGATAGGCCTACGCTGCACGAAAATCGAACAAGTTTGAAACCCTCTTTACTATACGGAACAAGATAGCTTGTGTGAAAACAGAAAAATCAAAGAAACAGATCAACAAAAGTTTGAGAAAAATCGGACAAATAATGAGAAAGTTATGAGCATCTGAATATTGCGATCACTATTGCTATGGAGATAGCAAATTGGCAATGCGACAAAGATGTGTGATGTCACTGATGAACAACTCTCCCCATTACTTTAGTATATATTTCACTTGAATTGCCTCTTTTATCACATCTATCCATAGATCATGTGTTCTTTCTACATGAGGGCATGTAATACATATTTTTTAAGAATACATAATGGATAAAGAGTTTGTATCATCGTAAGAAAAAGCAAAAAGAGACATTTTGAGGGTATTTTATAGTCCACCAAAGGGAAAGTTGTTCATCAGTGACATCACACATCCTTGTCGTATTGCCAATGGGAGGATCTCCATAGCATTAGTGATTGCAATATTCAAATGCTAATAACTTTCTCATTATTTGTCCGATTTTTCTCAAACTTTCTTTATTCTTATTCTTTGATTTTTCTGTTTCTACACAAGCCTATTTGTTCCAAAGGTTTCATTCCCCTTTATTAACTATACTATACTTATACTATTCTATACTATACTACACCATACGGAGCAATACGGAATTTCCGAATAGCATCCTCTAATCTAAACAGCTTTTAGGTAATCCTGTAATTAGATTTGATTTGATTTATTGTTTTCTTCTGCATCCATAACATTTGTATAATACATTTTTCATAACATAATAAACATAATATGTTAGCATTTTTGGCATAAATTGTAAATAAAGATTACTAAAAAGATAATTCCAGACAAAAATTATTAACTATATGATGTTCACAATTTGCAGGAGAAGGATTGTCATCATAAGCAGATTGCTTGAAAAAAATGACAATCCCAAACTTATACTAATTGAATTAATACATTTATAACATTGATAAAGCAGAATGGGCATATTCTTTCAAATAGCTTTCAAGCTATTCGCGTGACATTTGAAAACGCGCATCGTATACCGAATGGTATACGTGAACTCGGCCTCCTTGTGTGTATTGGGGTGTGAATATAATATTATGATAATGTTTGTTTTAAATTGATGCTGTGTGAAGTGAAAACACGATGATCTGGGGCTCGTCTTACAAAGAGTTGAGATTGATCCGACCAATCGCAACTATGGATGGCCAGCAAAGTCAACATCTAAAATAAACGTTTCTTCAAAATATTTTCTTTAATAATAACAATAATAGCTGGATTTGTAAAGTGCCTTTTTTGCCCGGGGGGCCACTTCCATTCACGAGTGGATACCATGCGCGACCATGGGGTCACGAAAAGCACCCTAAACACGTAATTTCCATATTCTGAAAATGCACCCCTTAACAAGTATTGGCGTGTGAAACCCTACCCTTAACAAGTATTGGAAACAAAACGATACTCTTGGCAAATATTCCCTGAAATGAACCCCTAAACAAGTACAGGAATGTTTTATTTTTACGGGTCCTTCGGTCGTCGGCTTTACCTTATTTGATTTAGTACGACCCCACCTTCTCACACCTCGCGCAAATCGGTCTCTAAACACGTAGTGTTGGGGCATAAGGACATCCTTTATAAGACATTTTAATTTTGTCTCATCATCCCCGCAAATTCGACCCTAAACACGTAATTTTCCTAGTGAAATAGATACCCTTTTTATATTATTTTTACATTTTTGACACCCTTATCACGTTACGTACGTAACGTGCCCTCTCGTGAAAAAGACATCCTTTTTACGTGTTTTTTTGGTCGCGCATGGTATCCACTCGTCAATGTAAGTGGCCCCCCGGGCTTTTTTGCCAGAGGATACACAGCACTACCCCGGCTGTAGCATGTTTAGCTCGAGCTACCATCACCGGTGCTCAGTGCATGCAAGGAATTACTCCTGCCGGGTACCCATTTACGTCAACTGGAGTACAGTGTGCAGCACAGAGTTGGTAAATTTCTTACTGAAGGAAAACACGCCATGGCTACGATTCGAACCCACGACCCTCTGTTTCAAAGGCGAGAGTCAGAACCACTAGACCACTAGACCACGACGCATTCACACAGATTCTAGATTTGATGTACATTATTTACCGTTTTCTTGAAAATTCAGTATAATTCTCTTTGGTTACAAAGGATATTGTGCACAAATTCTGTAGAAAAAATTATGACACTGATGGATTTCCATAGAGTTACGATTGATGTAAGTCTTCGTAAGACGCGACCCAGGATAGCAGTGGCGTAGCTACGGGGGGGGGGGGGGCCTGGGGGGGCACGTGCCCCCCCCTGAGATTTGGTGTGCCCCCCCAGAAAAAAATTGGCAGAGCAAAAAAAACGGAGAAAGCAGAAAAGAAAAAGAAGAAGAAAGACAGAAGAAAAACAAGAAGAGAAAAATAAAAGGAAGAAGACGAGTGAATGAAATAATGTGAGGGGAAGACTTGCAAAAAAGATCTTTCATGTTACTATATAAAATTTTTGCTTGCGCTTCGCGCCAGAATTGCCTGTTCGGTGAGATTCATATCTTGCTCAATAGGCTGATTTGAAGCAAGTTTTGAAGTCAATATATTAAACATATTTTAGCTCGGATATCGAGCTTTCAATATTTTTTTTTTCATTTACAACTTTAAGTGCTCTGTAAAATGTCCGTTTTGGTCTACATATCAGCATTATTAAAGCTCACGCTGCGTTGTCACATTGTTTGATTTGTCAAGTTCATATTGTCTACGTGTATTCCATAATGTTCCATTAAACAAATGTATTCAGAATGCCCAGATTCTAGGTCTAAATCTAAAACATGCGCGATAGCCTGCATGTTGTTTAGTCAAAATGTACTTAAATTATCAAGTTTCACATCAGAATATCGATAATTGTCTGCTCACGCTTCACGATCGCATTATTAATTTTGGCAAGGCGTTAATCCACAATTTGCCACTCTCGACCCAGGTGCTAAATGGGTACCCGGTAGGATGCGAAAGATATTGTATGTTTGATTTTGCCAGCGCCATAATGAGGCTGCGATGAATGCAAGGAATGCTCCCCAGGGAGTGGAAATTGTGCACTTTTCGTGCGGGATTGAAATGAATCCAATGACCGGGGTAATAATATGCTGTAACGCGCTTTGGGCCATTCTGGGAAAAGCGCTTCATAAAAATTGGGTATTATTATTATTATTATTATTAATGATACCCATATTCTATTAATGATTTACAAAATATGAATAGAGTGTCCTGCTTTTAGGTCTAAAATCTCAATTTTCTTCCTCTCGCGCTTCGCGCTCGCATCAATTGTTTAGTTACATACCTATCCGATTTATTAATACAAAAAGTGCTTAGAATGACCATTTTTTAAGTCGGAATGTCAAAAATATTGGCTCGCGCTTCGCGCTCGCATTATTGAAATATATACCATCTTCGTGGGTAACTGTAAGCAGTCCTTAACAGGTCCCTTTTAGATAATGCTAGAACAGTTAACACAATTTTCTGCTCGTGCTTGGCGTTCGCAGTAACCATCTAGTTACATACGAATCTTGTTCAGGATCACACATAACATTGCCCAGAATATTAATTTTTCGGGACAAAGTACATGAAAGTAAAAAAAAAAAAAAAAATCGCTCGCGCTTCGCGCTCGCACTTGTTTTCTATAAGGCTTATGAGATTATTTCATGTTTATGTTGTTTTATAATAAAACTAAAAAGTGACTGATCAGGGAAAATATAGGTGAAGATAATTTAGGGCCCCGTCCCCTATTGGCGAAAGTCGGATCCGCCCTTGTGACACATACACACACATCGGAAAAAATGGCCGGTGCCCCCCCTGAAAAAGCAAGGACCCCCAGTGCCCCCCCAGGAAAAAAATCCTAGCTACGCCACTGCAGGATAGGGAAGGCGGGGTTAACCATGGTCACAATTGTTCTACGGCGGCCGTACGGCGAGTCGAAAACAGCCGTTTTATCAATTTTGATTCAAACCACCTATATGTAGTTGGACATAAAATGTTGAAACGACTGTTTTCGACTCGCCGTACGGCCGCCGTAGAACAAATGTGACCATGGTATAAGTTGAGCATAGGGGAAAGTTGAGCCACCAGCCCTAGGCCAATAATGAATGAGTCGCAGACATTGTGGTGGTGTCATGTATTGATGACCCATTGCATAACCCCACCACATTGTTTTCAACTTTGAATCAAAAAGTACTTTTTTAGAGGGAAAATACAAATTTCAACAAAAAGAAAGTTAAGATGGGTGTGAAATAGATAAGTGCTTATTACACACATGTCTTTAAATATAATAAATAATGCCAGGTATGGATTTTCATTCTTGTCAAATTCTTTACATGATGGATGCATATAAGAAATGTGTGGATGCGAAATTATTAAGTTCGGACTGGATTAAGTTGAGCCAGCCAACATGGGACAAGTTGAGCCAAGGTAATTCTTATGGTAATAATAATAGGGTATTTATATTGCGCACATATCCACCTTGTTAGGTGCTCAAGGCGCTCCGTATTACCCGGCTAAGCTAGCCGTTCATAGCGCACACAGCTTCTTGGGGAATTACTTCCTAACGGTACCCATTTACCTCACCTGGGTTGAGTGCAGCACATTGTGGATCCGTTTCTTTCTGAAGGAAATTACGTCATGGCTGGTAATGTATATAAAAAATAAACAAACCTTAAAAAGCCAACGATATGCAGGCAAAAAGGAGCAAATTTACATGACAATTTTCCTTTTCTATGCTTTTCACACTGCACTTTTTTTCCTACCAGGGGCGGAAATCTCTCTTAAAAGGTAGGGGGACAAGGGGCTGGAAAATTTGACAAGCAAAAAAAAAAGTTTATCTCCCCAAATGTCAGGTCATTTCGAACAAAATAAATTTGACAACCCCAAAAAAAATTAAAAAGGGTTATCAACCCAAAAGCAAGGTAATCTCATCCAAAATATACATGTTTTATTTCGATTTTGAATGATGTATTTCTTTAGATCACAAAAGACCGAAAATAGTAGGGGGCATTCGATATTGAATCCCCCTATTATTTTCAGCATGGGGGACGCACCCCCTGGGATTTCCGCCCACCACGACGATTACTACTACTACTACTACTACTACTACTACTACTACTACTACTACTACTACTTCTACGACGACGACGACTACTACTACTACTACTACTACTGTTGCTGCTACTACTACTACTAATACTACTACTACTAAAAGTACTACTTCTACTGCTACTACTGCTACTAGTACTACTACTATATACTACCATACAGGCCATACTACTACTGATACTACTACTAATAATGCTACTACTGCTATTGCTGTTGCTGTTGCTAGGTCCCGGGGGGTCTCGAAAAGCACCCTAAACACGTAATTTCCATTTTCTGAAAATGCACCCCTTAACAAGTATTGGCGTGTGAAACCCTACCCTTAACAAGTATTGAAGACAAAACGATACTCTTAGCAAACATTCCCTGAAATGAACCCCTAAACAAGTACAGGAATGTTTTATTGTTACGGGTCCTTCGGTCGTCGGCTTTAACTTATTTAGTTTAGTACGACCCCACATTCTACACCTCGCGCAAATCGGACTCTAAACACGAAGTGTTGGGGCAAAATGGACATCCTTTATAAAACATTTTAATTTTATTTTATCATTCCCGCAAATTCGACCCTAAACACGTATCTTCCTAGTGAAATACATACCCTTTTTTCATTATTTGTGTGTTTTTGACACCCTTATCACGTTACGTACGTAACGTGCCCTATCGTGAAAAAGACATCCTTTTTACGTGTTTTTTTTGGTCGCGCATGGTATCCACTCGTCAATGTAAGTGCCCCCCCAAGGGTGCTAGGTCTTCTATTTTCTTAAACCTCTAATATTTATCAAGAAGAAAATTAAACTTCTGGCCATGGTAACTACAAAAACTAGGCTTACTTACAAATTTGATATTTTATGGTTTAAGGAGAATGAAACCCTGAGAGCAACCTACCTTTCGTGAAAACAGAGAAATCAAAGAACGAAATCACTAAAAGTTTGGGGGAAATGGTATAAAAAGAATGATATGTGCATTTTAATGTTAAGATCACTATTATTATGAAGATCCTCCCATTGGCAATGCGACTAACATGTGTGATGTCCCACAAGTACAAATCCCCAATTACAGATTTACATATTTTATTTTAATCGAAGAATTCAAATGATTTAATCATGTGTTTTTCTCATTGGGCACATCTAATAAAGGTTTCATAAAATATATCATGGTCTCTGATTTTATTTTTTTCATACAAGCTAAATTGTTCCAAGTATTTCTTCTCATTTAATGATATTCATTTGATTTATTTTTTTATCGATTCAAGAAATGTCGATAACTCCGATGCAAGAATCACATTTTATCCCCCAATTATTTTGATCCCCGTCCCATTTAACCTCATAATGGAGGTCACACCCCTTCGCTATTCTCAATAGGTTGATTGATACGGTAGAAAATGGGTGGGAAGATGGATTGACGTAACCCAAAGTGAGAGAGATGATTGATAGTAAAGTTCACATTGCCTTAAGACAAGCCCTGAAATTCACACCTCATGCAGGATAACGTTCACATTGGCCACATTTTGGCGGGAAGTGGTCAATCCGGAAAATGGTGCGCATTCGACAAGGTATACCTCGGATAATCTCCGCCCGGGGAAAATGAGCTAGTAGTTTTTCACCAGTCTAGAAAAGGCAATGGAAATCTTCACAATGTGTGAAATATGAGTTCAGAATAAGAGATTGAGGAAAAATGCTTGAAACTTGGATGAGGCTAAATACTCGGGCCTGCAACTGAGTATATTGAACTTTCAATTTCCCTGAGAGACAATTAGTTTGACAATCTGGCTACCAGCGTTATCCTATAAAATTATAAAATCCATTTTCGAAAGAGCATATGGCAACATAATTATAACACCAAAACAAATTGATTCTGTTTTCTATGATAATCAAAGATTACTTGTGTAGCAATATGCTCTTTCCAAAATTGATTTGATTTCATAAGATAGTGCTGGTGATTCCACGACATTTTCCTGCGACAATTGCTCCTTTGTAAATTCCTCACACTAATCGAATAACTTCAACCTGGATTTATCTACCCTAACCATAAAACCTGCTCCAACTCTAGCCCCAACACTACGTCTTACTCTTGTTACATTACTAGAAAATCGGTGGCCCCGGGCTGGCTCGAGGCCTGCCTCGGGTAGGAAAGAAATCAGATGTAAATAACCCAAAATCATGCAACCTCGGGCCATCTTTTAGCGAACCTATATACCCGACACCGCCTCAAGACGAAATGAAACCGGATCAACTGTCGCAAGAGCAAATGTCGTGTCACCAATCATCCATCCATTGAAGAGGCAGTAATTAATTTAATTTTCTCTATCAATTATAAATTTTGACGAGGATAAGCTGTCGTTCTTTCACATTAAAAGTCAAGTCCACCCCAGGAAATGTTGATTTAAATTGATACAGAAAAATCAGAAAAGCATAACGCTGAAAATTTCATCAAAATCGAATGTAAAGTAAGAAAGCTATGACATTTTAAATTTTCGCTTATTTTTCACAAAATAGTTCTATGCAAAATTTAGTCACATGCAAGTGAGAGGATGATGTCTCACATTCACTAATTCTTTAGTTTTTTATTGTTTGAATTATATATTATTTCAATTTTTACAGATTTGGCAATAATGACCAACATGTCACATGAATAAACCATAAATTATAAACAATGGTAATTCCACAAATTCAAGGCGAAATATTTTTTTTCACAGGACAATGAGGAGAAAATTAGAATATTTCATATTTCGTATAATAAAATACAAAAGAAAAAGTGAGTGAGTGATGTCATCAGTTCCCTCATTTGCATACTGACCGGGATCTGCATATACATGTAACCATGGTAACTATTTTGTGAAATTAAGCGAAACTTGAAAATGTCATAACTTTCTTATTTTACATCCGATTTTGATGAAATTTTCAGTGATGTGCTTGTTGGATTTTTCTCTTATTATTCAAATCAACTTTTGGTGTGATGGACTTGTCCTTTAATAAATTGAATGAGTTAAAGCTTCTTTAGAAAAAATATAATTGATTTGGTTAAAGGTTAATAAACTTTGATAAAAACGGGCCAATAATGAGATAAGGTTATACTCATCCAACATTCCAACCTTACAAAAATATTAAAGTTTAGGGACTGTTGATTTCTATCCTTTTCGAGGATTCTTTATGAAATGTTTGAGTTTTTAAATTGCTGATATTTAGATGTTTTGTAATGCGAAATTAGCAATACTCCTACAGGGCTCACACATAAGGCTCGTAGAACTTGCTACAAAAAAAATCCAGTTTAGTTAAAAAGGGCTTGTTTTCAAAATTCCCACATGGATGCGTTCATGCATCCCTCTATACTTGACTGGGTTGTCCAGTGTAATTGACCAATCAAGAGTCTATGGGGTAGCAATAATGTACCTCTATATGAAGCTTTTGTTTCAAGCCAGCGCTTTTTTTTTTAATTTGTCGTTTGTATGTACCAAGAATCAAGCATATTTGCTGGTTTATTCACGAATATTCACCACTTTTACACCACCCTAATATAAGAAGATATAGAGGAGGGGAAATATAAAAAGGAGGAGAATTGGAAAAAGAAAGTGGATTAACAAAAAAAAATGAAAGAAAAGTGGTAAGTTAAACCGATCTCACTTTTCTTTGACTGGCTTTTCTGCATTGTTCATAAATATATAGTTACAAAAAAAAAACAGATAAAAAGTGATATGCATGCCATGATTACAAGAACAGTAATTACAAATCAAAAGGTATTTTCATATACACCTGTATGCCAAAAGGAGAGGAATGACGCGGAAAAGAAATAGAAAAGGAAAGAGGAAGAAGAAGAAGGAGAAGAAAAAGAAGAAGTAGAAGAAATAGAAGGAGAAGAAGAAGAAGAAATAGAAGGAGGAGAAGAAGACGAAATAGAAGAAGAATAAGAAGAAGAAGAAGAGAAGAAGAAGAAGAAGAAGGAGAAGAAGAAGAAGTAGTAGAAGAAAATAAAATAAAAGAAGAATTGAATGTTGGATCTGATAAAAAAATCATATTGATACAATGCCATGTACAATTATTCATTTTGAAATTATCTTGGAGAGACTTTGGTAACATATGATTGCGGCATTGGTACATGAATATAATTTGATTGAAAACATAGGAAGCAAAGTTGATGGTTGCCTACATCTAAATATGCACACGTGTCTTCATTTGAAAATTATATAGTCCTTGGAGCAATCAATGTATATGTAGAATGCGTTAATTGCGCTCCCGGTAAAATTTGAAAATGCATTAAATGCGCATATTAATTGCTCATGATTTTTTTCCCGAGACAGAATTATTCATTTTTGAATGGTGGCTTTATTTATTTATTATTTTTTTTTAACGTAATGTTGATTGATAATAGAATTGGTTTATCAAGAAGAAGAGAATGTGTTGTGTATTCGGGCATATCAGCAAATTGAAATTGTTTGCTATATTTTTTATATAATATTTATTTCAGATTTATATCTTTCAATGTTTACATAACATTAAGATTCGATGGTAACCATAGCTGAGTGATGAATAATATTTTGTTCAAGTAAAATGCGAACAGATGTTTTTTCAACGTATCCAGACAGGAGTAATGGAAAATCTCAAAATCGCAATATAATGAAGACATGCACGCAGCGTATTTCGTTGTGAGCAACCAACAACTTTGCGTCATCTGTTTGTCAATCCAATTACAAGTCATGTATGTGTAAATGATTGTAGTATCAATATGACAAATATTGAATTTCTAATCTTTGATATCAAGAATGCGTGTACTTTATACCAGACGCGGATTTTTCCAGGGTGCGAACTTGTCCTAAAACTTTGACAAGCCCCCTTCCCCCAAATAATAATAATAATAATAATAAATGAATAAAGTCATCATTCGAAAATGAATACTTCGATATCAGGAACAAAATTATGAGCAATTAATATGCGCATTTAATGCATTTTCAAATTTTACCGGGAGCGCAGTTAACGCATTTTACATAATACTTTGATTGCTCCAAGGACTAGTATACAATTTTTAAATGAAGACACGCGTGCATATTTAGATGTAGGCAACCAGCAATTTGCTTCCTATGTTTTCAATCAAATTATATTCATGTACCAATGCCACAATCATGTGTTACCAAAGTATCTCCAAAAAATAAAATGAATCGAATAATGTGAAAGGCAGCATCAGTAAGACTAACACTGGCGGTGAAAGGGTAAAAGAAATGAATTAGGCAAACAAAAAGAGTGAGGAGAACCTTACTGGTGGAGAAAACAATGAAGATGGTAATGACTATTATCTTTACAATGATTGGCATGGTGATGATGGTGGTGGTGATGATGATGATAATGATGATGTCGGATGATAATAGCGGTGAAGATAATGATCAATATAACGATGGGCATGGTGATTATGGCGATGACGACGATGATGACAGTAATGATGATGATGGAGATAAGCATAGTGACAATGATAATAATAACAACAACAACAACAACAATGATAATAATTAATAATAATAATAATATAGGTATATTTACACAGGGTAGAAACTTCAGTTTCGAAAACTGTTCTACCAGCGGGCCCTGCTATTATCATTACCCCGGATTTAGCACGGCTAACTTAATCGGGCGCTCGAGCATTCGAGGAATTTCTTCCTACCGGGTACCCTTCACCTCACCTGGGTTGAGTGCAGCACATTGTGGATGAGTTTCTTGCTGAAGGAAATTACGCCATGGCTGGGATTCGAACCCACGACCCTCTGTTTCAAAGTCAGAAGAGATTAGCATAGTGATAATGCTGATGATTATAAAGATGTGGAGAAGGATGAAGAAGAATTGAGAGTGAGGGGTGAGGAGACAGGGGAGGAATATATAGGGGAGAGGAGGAAGAGGGGAAAACGAGAACGAGGGGGAAGGGGAGAGATGGAGAAGGGTGAAGGGAAGGGGAGAAGAAAGAGGAGGAAGAGGATGAGATGGGGGGAATGGAATGGGGTTTTATCGATGGATAATGCTGGTGGTTTACCCGCAACGAATTACTGCATTTACTATCACAACATTCCTCCATATTTTTCATATCTGTATTCATTTATTTTTTACACACCACAAACGACCAATCAATTTCTGATTCAATATTCTCCCTGTGCATGCCACACTTTCATATTATCTGTTTGACTGATCTCATAGAAAGTGACATCTTTCGAGTATTGCTTGATGGAATCAAGAGTATATTATTTGGATTTTATTTGAGAAAAATCCACCCGCTTCGTTGTGATTACATTATGTAGTCAGGCTTTATGTTTCGAGTTATCGTTTTTGTGTAAGATCCAAGTTGACTCTGGGCATGCACTATTACGACTACCTGACTGTGGAGACATTCGCAGACAATAATTTCTCGTTTGAATGCACATGCACAGGTTTAAGGAAAACCAAAACCCAAGAAGAGATTCAATCTTATTGGAAAGAGTAATTGGAGAGGAACCATTTAAAACAAGTTTCATCAAAATCGGTTATAAAATCAGCAAGTTATGGACGTTTAAGGATCTTAATGTACTTTCTATGAGGAACCTAAAATTGGTAAACACGCTTCAAAATGTCTGATTTTGAAGACAACTCTCCATTTATTTTGTACATTAATTGTCAGATTTTCCTCATTATCTTTCAAATTGCATCTTGCCTCCTTCATAGCACAACATATGTCATGGGAAAATATAATTTTCACATCACAGTTGTCAAGGTAAGGAGGAGATAATGTGAAATATGTAAAATAAAGGGGGAAATCTGAAAATTTGTGTACAAAACAAATGGAGAGTTGTCCACAAAACCAGCCATTACATATTGAAGAATGTTTGCCAAATTGAGGATCCCCATAGAAAGTACACCTTTTTTTTTTACACATCCATAACTTGCTTATTTCATAACCGATTTTGATGAAACTTTTTTTAATTGTTCCTCTCAATTTATTCTTTCTAATAAGATTGCTTCTCTTCTCGGATTTTGGTTTCCTTTAAATCACATTGAAATTTGAAAAAATATAATCATTTTATGGAATTTGTATACATGTTTATATCACATGACATAATGAGGAAGTTGTTTGCAAGTGACGTCACAAAATAAAAAAAATAAAAAAAATCATAACCCTGTTATCGTTTGATAGGTGGTCGTCAGACCTTTATCAATATCTCCTCCTAACTCCGATGTAAACTTTTCCTTCAAAGTATAAATTTCATTTTTATGGAACATAATATGTCATCATCATAATAATGACCCAAATAAACCAACAAATACTTGCTATTTCGTCCTCAAGTTGGTCCTTACCATTTTTACAACTATTTGGTTAAATTCATATAACTTTGTTCTAGTTTAGTTGAGGTTCACCCTGATAAGTTGGTTTAAATAAAAGAAGAAAAATTAATAAAAGCATTGGTGAAAGTTTGATGAAAATCAATCGAAGGATATAAGAGAATTACGATTTTTTAACAGTTTTTTTTTTCAGTATATGACGTCATAGTGCCAGCAGCTCTCAAATATATCATTGTAATATAGATTACATGAATGAAGTTTTGACGGAACATGATGGAACATTATATGATTAGAACCTATTGCACAAATAAAATCGCTTTCAAAATTTTGAGAAACTTTTGTTTCGTTCCAAACTCTATTCACCTGAATAATCAACTTATTGGACATGTTGGAGATTATTTCTCACAATAGTCCTTACTACTCGATCACATTGCATCTGATGGAAAACAACAATACAAACAATAAATACGGTATACCTCTAGTAATAACAATAATAATGATAAAATATGATAATAATAACAATGTCAATGATAATGATAATTATTTTATTTAATGATAGCACTAATAAAAATGATAAAATGATGATAATAATATAATGATAACAAAAATAACAACATCAATATGCCTAATTTTTTATTTGATTTGATTTATTTGCCAAGTCTATATACACATAAATTTCAAGCATATTAAGGTATACATGGTATATCGATTCATAAAGCTTGACAGGATGAACCCATGAAAGCTCAAGAGCTTATTTCCAATGGGGTCCTAAATAGTAAAATCACACTTTATAGTAATGAATAGCAAAACGTATATACACATTAAAAAATTGAAATTAATATCAATCAAAAAGCAAAATAAATGAAATAGAGAATTCATATACATGTAGAAAACAGAAGTAAGAAGACATAAAAAAAGGAGAAGAAAAAGAAAAGGAGGAGGAAAAACAGCAGAAGGGAAGAAGAAGAACGAAAAGAAAAAGAAGAAGGATATAGGAAGATGATCAAGAAGGGGAATAAGCTAAAAGAGATAAGAGAGAAAGAAAATAAAAGAATGATAAAAAAAGTGAGAAAAGAAAGGAGGAGCAAAAAGAGGAAAAGAATATGGAGAAGGGAAGAAGAAAAAAGAAGAAAAGAAGAAGATTAAGAAGGGGCAGGAAGATTAGGAGGAGTAATAAGAAGGGTATGAGAAAGAAGGAAAAAAATTATCTGAATATCACTTTAACTCTAAACAAAAACAAATTAAAATATAATTGCTAAAACTGTTGACAATCTCTCGCAAACAGTTTGGAGAAGTTAACTCATTTGAATATTGTAAGGATAATGACATGCACATTTCTTGTTTTGTAAATACGAATAATAAACACATACAGATAAAATCATATGGGAAATCATCTTTCAAAAATGAACGCCATGACATGAAAGTTCTGATGAAGAATCATTAGTTTGTTTGTCTATTTTACACGTACATGTATTGTTCGCCATGTTGTCACATGTGTTTCATTTATGTCTGTAATGCTGGTTGAAAGCAAATTTCCATGATCTTGGACTACAATAAATATGAACTTATGAACTTTATATCACACATCATACATGACGCCAGGGGCATCTGCTCATCTGTGACGTCGCCAAATTTCGAACTAAAAAAAAATCATAACTCTGTTATCATTATTTTGTTGATGGATGGTCGTCAAATCTTCATCAATATCTTTCTCCCATGTTCCGCATTTATCAATGCCATTTTGACGTCATGGTAAACTTTGCGTTAAAAGTAAGAATTCCAGTTGCATGTAATAAAGACTAGGTCGACATACTGATAAATGTCCCCAAGAAAAATAGATATACTTGCTATTTCAACTAGCTTTGACTTCATCTTGTTCCCTTACTTCCATATGTACCATTCTTAGCATTTTGGGGGTTAAATTCACTTCTTACATCTACAAACTGGTTAAAAAGATGATGACATATGCCTGAACTTTTTCTGAAGATAAAATTATGGTAAACCCGAACCCTATCGCCATCGGAAATATGGCATTTACTATAAACTGAACGTGACAGAATCTTTAATTTTCTTCTCTCATAAAACAAAATTGAACATAGTAAAATATAACATTCATGATCATAAATTAAGAGGCGATATCAAATCAAATTACCGTAATCACTAAGTTTGATTTGAACGTACAAATATTGTGATCAACATATCCATACATTTGACAATCCTTAACAAAAATGAAGTAAAACAATGTCCTAAATCAATTCAATTTGTTCTCAAAATATCTGATATACATTCTTTTCTCTAACATTGTTATACATACATAAAAAAGTACAGTCTAAAATCAAATTATTCACTCTTTCTTGATGGTTGTATCAAAAAAAAAAACTCTGTAAAGAAACCTGTAAGTTGTTAGAATACTACTAGTGAGAATTATGAGAAAAGATTGATGATCTGATATTTGATTATGATACATAATCAGAGACGGCACGCATTGAAATGTGAATCTCCGTTACACGATCGTCCCAATCTAAAAGAATGTGATTCGATCGGCATGCTGAAATCTGCGTAACACCGAAACGTCATTGGACAGTTGTCACCAAACAATTGACCAATGAACTTCGAGCCGACGCCGCTATTTCACCTGATCGCATCGCATACAGAGCACAGGTGATCGGGTAAATTCTCGGTGGTGAAAACTTTATACGGGATTTGGGACGGCACGATCAACGGAGCATATCATCTTTCATAGCAGTGGTAACAATGAAATAGAACTGTTTTGAATAGAGCGAAATACCTTTTTGTAGTAATCTACTTGAGCATGGATTCACGGGTTGGTATGAACGAGAGGACCGAAAGGCGCATACTCGCTGGGAACGATTATATCACTTCGAGTGGAGAGGAGGTTTCATTATTGAACAAGTCAAGAGAAGAGACAGAACCTCTTGAGGAGAATAGGCGGGGTTGGTGTGGATTCATACTTCGGAAGAATTATCTCTCGCTTGATAACGACGAAATGAAGGTGGACTCAGAAAAGAAGATGCGCTCGCCCGCGAGGCGCTTTGCGATTAACCAAACCATGTTGCCGTATAAGATGTTTTATTTCCTGTCTGATGGGGCATCTTCATGTATTGCTCCGTATCGCTCGCTCTATCTCAAACAACTTGGGTTGGGACCGAGTCGCATTGGAGTTGTGGCTGCCATGAAGCCTCTAGCAACATTTCTCTCCAATGCCATGATCGGGTTCTTGGCGGATCGGTACGGATGGCGGAAGGCGATCATGCTGACGAGTTTATTGATTTGGATCGGGAGTCTCCTTGCCTTTGGGTTTCTTCCACCGGCTTCTGAGGTATCCAGATCAGTGGCCGTGGAGCAGCTGAAGGACATGATCTCCCAATTCAACCACACTGACCTGGCTGAAGAGGAACTGTTACTGAGGGGAGTACGGTCGGCTGAAAATAGATTTCAGACTCATAGAGAACTCCAACTACGGTTTAACGAACGATTGAACCGCCTTCGTTGCTTGGTGATGAACTGCACGACGGACGGGATGCCGTTGGATTCCTTACCACATCACGGGAAAGATTATCGATTGGCGAAGAAGATGTTTGATCCATCAAGGGGCAGGCATGATGGACATCGCATGCATGTTTCGTCAACTGAATCGCCCTTGTCAACGATGACGTCTGGAAGAACCAACCACTTGGAAATCTCATTAGGAATGGATATCATAGATAACCTTGATGCATCAAACAACTTAAGCGAAGGGAGCAATCTCGTCCACGACGCCCTCGGTGGCAACGAACCCTTCACGGAGTTTCCGCTGACCTCGAATATGGTCATCGAGCTCTCTTCCGACCGCAGCTGGCTTTTCGACCAGCGGGAGCTCTTCCGGCTTTTCCTCATCATCCTCGTCATCACCAACATCATCTACATCTCACTGGGATCATTCATGAGACTCGCTGATACTGCGACCCTCAGTGCTCTCGCTAACGATCCGGCAAGCGAAGTGTCGGACTACGGCTGGCATCGCTCCTTCGGCGGACTAGGATGGGCCATCTGGTAAGACACCCTTTTGGATATTTTTGTCTTTTGAATTCGATAAATCAGTTGTTATAAATGACTAAACTTGTTAAAGTATTATGTAAATTGTTCAAAACTTTGTAATATTGGGACTTGTGTAACTCCTAATTCATGTAATTGAGAATGTGTTATTCCTTTTAATTGGTAATGGCTTACAACATACGATGACATGCTCTTCTTAGTAATGACATTAACATCGATAGAGATGATGATGATGGTGATGATGATGATGACGATGATGGTGATGATGACGATGGTGATGAATTCAGCACAAATCAATATGGTGCCTTGCTTATTTCGAGATATCATTATTAGATATGTACAAGCGCAAATCATGTAAACTATGCGATATACTCTAGCGCAATGGATTGCTCTCGGAAAAATAATACATAATATATAGCGAAAATAGAGAAAGACGTGCAATCGTTAGTTTTAAAACGAAACGCGGTATGCAATTTTTTTACTTGGATTATTTTAGCAACTGCCTCATGTCACTCAATTCGAGGTATATTCTATATTAAATCAAAGTATTGATTATAGAGCAATCTGTGAAAACCGACTTCAGGTTTTTAAGAATCAAGGATGCCCTTTGGATGGAAGTCCGATACCGCTCGTGAGCTGCGTAATACAGTGGATTCTGGACCGGAGAAGGCGAAAAAGAAGAGAAGGAAGATGAATGATGGATTGGATCCATGTTTCATTCATGAGAGGTGTCGTAGTGTAGTGGTTCAGTTACCTGACTCTTAAGCCGAGGGTCCTGTGTTCAAATCCCACCTGGTGCTAGTGTCCTTATCTACGTTTGTCAAGGGTCGTGGGGTCCAGTGCTTAGAGCATTGAACTCACAATCGCAAGGTTTTGCGTTCGAATCCACACTCTGCCATAATGGCAGAGTGTGGATTCGAACGCAAAACCTTGGGCCTTTTTATCAAAGTGAAGACAATGATTGTCTTCACTTTGATAAAAAGGCCCGAGAGTAATATATGTCGTCTGTAAGGTCAGGTGCTATGACTGATTAACCGAGACGTTAAATGTTTCCAAGGTAATTTGTTATATACCAGCTTGGCGTTTACCAGCAAAAATGCTGCCCTGTCGATTTCCTACGGGAGTTAGATGTACCATAAACTCTCCATCCCTGTGTTAAATGGGTACCCGGTAGTATTTGAACGTCAATGTAATAAGAAGTGGTCACGGTGAGAAGAAGAAGAAGATGAAGAAGAAGGGAAAGAAAAGAAAGAGGAGGAGGAAGAAAATTAAGAAGAAGAAAGCGAAGAAGAGGAAGAAGAAGAGGAAGAAGAATGAAAAGAATAAGAATAGGCCTATAAAATAACATCAAGAAGGTCAATGCTAGCTAAGTAACTTAGGTGACTGTTTAGAGCGGGTAGTGCGAACTGCTGACCTAGATATTAAGAATTGATTTATAACTTTCCGATTCATAATACTTATAAGAGGTAACAGGCGCACGCAATACCTCGTATTTGAAAAGCCACAGTCAGATCACTTCGTCTTCAAATGACTCATAAAATAAATCCTCAGTACAAATTATATTGTATTTATACTGGTAAAGTACTGTATACAATGATATGAATACTGAGCAAACATTTTGTTCGTGACATCAATGAGTTCAGGATGTGTTTCCGTAAAACATGCAACTGTTAATGACTTGTGTACAACAATATACACATGTAGTATAAATTCCTCTCGAATTGAAAGAGAGAATTTAAGTCCATGAACTTTACACATGTGAGCCCCTTGGCGGTAGCTGCATTTTTAGAGAGAAAGATATAATAATTCCATTAAAGCATCTCATGAATGGCGTGAAATTACCTTACCGTTAATGAGAGGGGTTCGCGCTACCGTCAATGCACAACAACAGGAATGGACTTTGACAGGACTGTTTCACGAAACGGCAGTGAAGTTGTTAATGAATTCGCAAACAACTAAACGATTTACGAGATTAACTGTGACTTGTCAACGAAGCGCTGGGAAAACTTTGAGCACAATTTGTGGTACTCACGCAGACGAGTTGCTTGTAAAGTCACTGGTAACCTAACAAGCTTTACGAAATACCTCTGACCCTGGTCGCTTAAAGACTTGCGATCGGTTTCGATCATAAAGTTCCTATGGATGCAATAAAATGCAGCTCTGATTTTCACCTAAAGTAATAGAGTACACTTTTTTTTTAAAAACGCAGCTTCTTTTTTTTTTGGAATGCGGCGCACCCTTATAACATGTATAACCATGAAATAGGACGCCTCATTCATTGAAATTTGTGCCAGTTATAAAATGTATCTATGTACATACGATTTATCACATTATAAAAATCCCTAATCTTACAAAAGAGTTGAAGTTATTGAAAACTGATCGTGGTAACCTGCGTGGTACCTATATACCACCCCTTTCTTTTGTGTGCCAGTTACTGGATATAGATTAATCATGACATATTGATATTTGTCATTGAATACGCTTTTTTTTAGCAGAACAGGGATGAAAGAATTGGTCATAAGATATGTACCAATTTATAAAAAAAACAAAAACAAAACACAGTTGTATCAAAGTCGAGATCAAACCCCTTCCACCCGCGTATAAAATAAATTAGTTCTTCAAAAAAGATTAGGTAATTTTCAGGTCATAGGTTATGTTTCAATATGCATTGTGAATCTCAGAAGTAAATCAGTTTTTTGTGGAAACAACGCGAATATAGCGAAATACTTGCCCCCGTCGAGTGTAGCTATATAGATGAACCTTGGAACAAAGGTTCAAATTTGAACCTGTTTAAATGTCAATGTATTATGCATCTTAAAATGTGAAAAGCTGCACCTTTCAGGGTGCAAACCAGCATTTCTTGGTGCAAATAATTATGAAAAGGTGCATTTTGCACTCTTTTCCATGTAGGGGTGCAAATACATTCGTAATTCCGAAGCTTCGTTATTCTGAACGTTCGTTGTTCCGAAGGTTCGTATTTCCGAAGGTTCGTAATTCCGAAGGTGCGTTAGTCCGAAAACGAAATGAGGTTCGTAATTCCGAAGGTTCGTTAGTCCGAAAACGAAGTGAGGTTCGTAATTCCGAAGGTTCGTTAATCCGAAAAAGAAATGAGGTTCGTAATTCCGAAGGTTCGTTTGTCCGAAAACTAAATGATTAACTGACCTCATTTCGTTTTCGGACTGACTAACCTTCGGAACAACGAACCTTATTTCGTTTTCGGATTAACGGATCTTCGGAACAACGAACCTTCGGAACATCGAACCTTATTTTGTTTTGGGATTATCGAACCTTCGGAATAACGCCACAAATGTTCGGATTAACGAACCCTTTTACGTTTTCGGATTAACGAACATCGAGGTATAGGCAATTTGCGTGTTTCGGAATTACGAATCTTCGGAATAAAGAACCTTCGGAATTACGAACCTTTGAAATTACGAAGTGTAACCATTTCACCCAAAACATACCAAAAGGTACAAGTGTTTCATTAAAAACTTTCCTTGTGTTTTGTCCTAACCCTCTTGCAGGGGAACGTGAAAAGGACATTCTGTAAACGTTTTTTGGGGAAAGGATGAAAACATAATCAGTGAAAAAGATTCAAACAAAATCGGACGAACAGGAGAAATCTTTGTCTTCTCACGATTTCGATCGATGGCAATTTCTAAATTTGCCGATATGTATACTGACAAACTCATTTTGCTCCGGTAAGCAAATTCAATCAAATGTCATGTCTAATGAATGTAATATGCTATCTGTAAGCCTACTGCCCGTGAAAATGCTCTTTGGAAAATATAAAGACCGCATTAACTAAACGATAACAAATATTGCCCCTACCAACTACTTGCCTAAATCAAATTTATCAATTTGAGATTTGTGTACTCGCACTTTTCCCACAACCTAGAAACCAATAATGAGGTTTATGTATTTAGGTACAGATGTGTCCATGGTTCTCCGTGCTACTCAGAGACTTTGATATAATTTTGTACATGAATCTATTGATCTCACTGACTGGCAAGGCTTGGTTGGCTCATTAATATTTACCAAATATGTTTGTCCTCCGTTGAAGCTTATCAAGGGCAACAATTGCCAAGTTTGATTCCCGAGTTTATAGGCAATCTTTTTACTCTCTTTGAGATCGTCCTATAGGAGTCGTTATCCAGGGCAGGAACATCGCAATTCCAAAGCGTTCATGACATCGGTGAATTGTTAATGCAAATGACAATACCACACAGAGCTGGATCATTTATGAAAAGCATCATATGCTGATTATCATTGCCGTTTTCTAATTCCAAACATGATGAGTAGAATCCATTAACCATTAAAAGACAAGAGTTCAGGCAGGCACCCTTCCTCTCGCTCTCGAAAAATTACTGTTTATACATCATTTTTAAAACTACATCAAGTCTTTGCCCCCACTGACGATTCCCTTGCCCCCCCCCCTCACTGCTGTCGCCATGCACTTGTGCGCTTTCTCAATATGTTCTTCATTGTAATGTATCTCAATTAGGGGATTCATTGCTGTGCATAGGCGGTGGAAGCGGGGGAGGGGGGGGGGGTGGACGTGACCCCCTAAATTTTAGGTGGGGGACGATCCCCCTGAATTTGTTGTTGGTAACAACAAATTTTATGCTCGCCAATTTTTTATTGCTGCGTCCCCCCTATAATGTGGGGTTGGTAACCTTTTTTTTTTGCTTGTCAAAAAATTGTGTGGTGGTCCCCCTAAAATTTTGGCTTCCGCTGTGTCGTACAAGATATCTCGACAACATTTTTAGATATTTCTGACATGAAAATAAAAGAATATTTTTTTGATTGAAGGTGATCCTCGAGTAACACCAAAAGGAAACAAAAACTCGATCACACATCCGTGTAAAATGTCCGTGTCGTGCAAAACACAAAACACACACACCCCAAAAATCAAAGAAAGTAAAAGAACAAAAGCATTGAGTCACATTTGGCAAACGAAAGTTCCATGAATTCATGAGGCAGTTGAAAACATCCGGGACATCAATGACCCCCAGAACTCGGTGGAGTATTATATTTAAAAAAATGTATATCGGCCCCATGCTAATTTACAGGAAATGATGATAGACAACACTTACCGCCATTTCAACCACTCATCATGAATAATTTCTAGCAAAATCGCCACATTGGTTTAATTCGGTATCCCGATTTCCAGGGCCGTGTTTCATTGCTTTACACCCACCTACGTATACTTGTCCTTGTACGGTGATACATTATTGCATAATGTAAAAGACGTTCTTTGAATCCGCATCCAGCAGCCTTCGCACGACGCAACATCATATTAGTTCAGGTGATAGCGATTATTAATCAGAATAAAAAAAGCACAAATAATTTGCTTAATATTGTTAGTAATGATAATAATATGCATCATTTATATAGCGCTTAATACAAATGTTTCCAAGCACGGCTACCCTTTTTGGGCGCTCGAGTATTCAAGGAATTCCTTCCTACCGGGCACCCATTCACTACACCTGGATGGAGAGTGTCAAATGTAGATAAAACGCCTTGCCAAAGGGCACGAGTGCTGTGGTTGGATTTGAACCTGGACCTTGTGGTTCGAAGTCCGGAGACTTATCCACTGAGCCACACAAAACACCTCAAGTGTTAGACAAAAAGTTTAAAGGTTTCAGCCTTTTCGGGACACCTGTGCGATTGACCATTATGACGTCATTTTTTTGTCCAATAAATGCACGCAAGTTTGGTTCACTGTAGGGCAGATTTGCACCAGCCTGAGTTTTCAAATTAGCGCGCTATTTTCTGATCTGGCAAATTAACCCGAACAATCTCGAGATTATTTGTAATAGAGACGCAATTATCGCGCTAGTTCGCTGGTTTAATATCGAGATTGCAAATCCCAAGTAAATTTGCAAAATAGCGCGCTATTTTAAGAATTAGCCCGCTAATTCGCAGGCGGTGCAGACGCACTCGAGATTATTTATTTACGACGAGACACCATATATGCATCGATGCCTCGCTCGAACACGGATCGCTCTTCTTGCGATGGTGGAGACGGGGTTTCTTGAATCTCGAGATTAATCGTGAAGAGGGCCGATCGGGCTAAAATCTCGAAATAGAGCAAACTCGTTCTGGTGCAGCACCGCCTACAATTTTTTTTTTTTTTTTTTTTTATAACAAGTGGACACCTAGTTTCCAATAATGCAAATAGCATTTCCATTTATTTGAAAGCAGGATAAAAGAGCATTGTAGATTAAATGCCTCGCTCACGGGCATAGGAGCCGCGGCCGGGGATCGAACTCCGGACTTTCCATGTATAACCAGGCGCCTTAGACCACTCGGCCACGGCACCTATACCATTGCTAAAGATCCAAGATTAAAGGGAGATTAAAGAACCCCAACAGAAATTCGCTCTCGACCTTTAATTTGAAGTTTTAAATTTCGATGATTAGCCAGTAGTTTCGAAGGTTTGCAATCTTCAAGCTGAATAGAAGATTTAAAAAATACAATAATTTCTCATCCGGCTCATGGTTCTCCGTCCAGGGTTCGTAACCATGGTAACACAAAGGTTAGCGATTAATCGTACGCTTGATTTTCACGATTGATTGTACATTGTAGTCAATGGAATCAATCGTCGAAAGATGTGTTACGGGCCCCAGATCCCCGTAACTCAAAGGTTTGCGATTAATCGCTAATTTGAAATAACAATTCTGATTGGTTCATTGTCAGTCTACTGAGCAAAATGCCCATGCAACGGTAATCCTGATAGGCCGTTTCATTTAGCGATTCATCGCTAACCTTTGTGTTACGGGGCCCTGGGTTGTCGACGAGCTGCGAGGGTCTGCTGTGCAAACCCTTCACTCGAGTAAAGTGGTCTGAATATACAGCCTAAAGTCCCCGGCAGTGACTCGTATGCAGAATTGTCTTTGTGCTAGTCTTGGGTGAAAACACCTATTTGTTGATCAACGTTCCAGTCAGGGTCCTTCATATAGCGTGTGCACTCCGTAGTTTCCGCGACACGTAAAACAGGTAAAGTTCCGTGATTTGGACATCAACTACCCCTGTGGGTCCTCTCGCACTATAGTTTTAGCCAGAAAGTGTCAAGAACGAAGTCTCTCGAGATCAAAGAGTCATTTTACACAAAAGATTTAAATTAACACCCCTCACCAGGCGCGCCGGAACACTTTCAGTTTTGGGGGGGCAAAATCCCGAAGGGCCCAATATTTTTGACAGCGTGAGATACCGAAGCGATCGAGCGGGAGAGGCTATGGGACCCCCACCCCCACGGTAAGGATTTTGTGTAAAAATTTAGTATAAAAGTTGCGTTTCTAAGTGCATTCAAAAATGAATTTCTTGAGAATTAAACAGTCTTGGAGTTCTTTTTGCTCCTTCTGTTTCCTCCCTTCTGACCCAGCCTGGTGTTTCTTCATGACCAGGGTCGCAGTTCCAGCAAATTACGAGCCTTATTGCAAACGAAATTGTTTCAAACCAATGTTATATAGGCCTTTTAAAGACTTTAAGATGACAAACATGACCGTACGAGCCGGGGCCGCCGATCGAGAGGGCAAAATTCACCAAAAGTGTGCACGAAATCCTTCAATTTTATTTTAGAAAATGCAAAAGCTCCCCCATCACAAATCCCCTCGCTCTTACGTTTCTTCGAAAATTTAGGTCTTGCAGCCCCACCCACTCCCGGGTTGTTTTTTTTTTTGCAAACGTCCATGAATAACAAAAGCTGGGATGAACCAGAGAACATAGCTGCCATCTCGATCTGATTAGTAACAGGTAATGGGAAGAAGTTTTGGAATCTAAAATACATATATAAGTGCTATATATGAGCTGAAATAGTATCAGACAAAACGCCTTCCAATCATGCCAATGAAAAGGAATAGAGGAAAATACGGGGCTGTGAAAATATCTTAAGATTTTTTTTTTTATATAGTAGAGCAGTACTGTAACGCTTTTTTTTTCTTTTATATTCTTTACATTTTTATTCATATCTCGGATAATATGAGTCCGGTCAAGGAGACACTTTCACAGATGATTTTATTTTTTCATGTCTAAACATTATCTCTAAGTTGCTTTCGAGTGGGATTCACCATTTTTACAAATAATAAATTATAATCCTCTACACATGATTATTCTGAGTGTAATTTTCTGATAACATGTCTATATTGAGTTGGAATGACCTTGGTATTTTCTTTAGGGCGCTGAATTGTTATTATTATTTGTTTGGCGTCACCTTTGCCTGGGAGGCGAAAAGCGAAGTAACTGAATCACACAGGTCTCTTCTCCTGATATAACTGATTGGGGAGGGGGGGGTGCAGGTGGACCTCGACACCGGGGTTTCCCCCTATACGAATAGTGCAGTGGGTTCTTAACGTGCAAGGGTGGTGACTCTCCTCTACACGGGGCCTCCATTTAACGTCCTATCCGAGGGACGGAGTGTTTTCCATTGTAACATAGCCTGCATCTATGAAACATGGGAGAGACGTTTACACACAACGCACTGACTTCAGTCATCCGCCCATGCAGGGTGGACTCGAACCTACGATCTTTGGTTCGACTTCGACGGGCAGACGCGTTACCGACTGAGCCAACACCGCTCTCTTGTTATCACTGTATTAACTAGTTGAAAATGATATAATTGAAACAAGTTTCTCGAGATGTTATGGTTTCTGGGCTTGACAGCTATGACATAGATTCCATATCTTGCTCGAGTAACTAGTGTTCACGCGCGTTAGTGATATCGGGTCCGGTCTGAGCGTTTCTGGGCGACCGCGCGTTTGTTAGACGACACAGCCAGCATCATAGAATTATAAACCTAATCATTGATGGACCACTATCAATTTGCCATTCGCTTTTAGTCTGAAATGTATTCATTAAAAGGTTAAACGTTATCACACTGTAATAAGATGGAAAGGGGGCTTATCAAAGCTATGTTTCACAGAGGAACTGTTCGTCAAAAGACGCGAGGCTTACTATGACAATGTATTTGCCCCGTCAGGGGCAAAATTTTTTCATTTTTGACAATGGAAATGACAATTTTCAGGCAGAAAAGTGCCTTCATTTACTTTTGTCCTTAAATAATTTATCATTTTTCATCTTTCAGGGGGCACGTTGGGGGGGCAAAATCTCGTTTTGCCCCCCCAAAATTTTATTTGGGGGGCAAGTGCCCCCCCTGCCCCCCCGCTTCCGGCGCCCTTGCCCCTCACCCCTCCAAAAAAAACCCAAAATGCCATGGTAATTTTACAAAAGTTCGACTAGCAACAAATCTAGGGTTCACTCTCTTGTGACATTTCCCATAGACTTGCGCGTTAAAATGGCACTGTTAAAAAAATTCATGAAAAATACAGTTGAAATCAGAGGGTCAAAATTGTATTACCAGTGAATAGGATATATATCTGACATTCCATATCTGACCAGAAAAGGGTACCTTGAACAGCTCTGGTATTTATCTGTAGCCTAAACTTCACGAATGAGATGACATCGTTAGGAAACAACGGCAGGAATTCTCGTCTGCACGCAATATTTTTAATTAGGTCCTTGTAAGGCACTAACATCCTGCATGATTTCGTCAACTGGGTAGTAAAACTAGAAAAAAAAAGTTTTAAAGAGTCAATAGAAGAAAAAGGCTTAATTTTCTCTTCGCTTTTCTATGAAATCAGGAATACAGAGGGTCAAAAATTTTATTACCAGTGGATAGGATATCTGACATTCCATATCTGACCAGAAAGGGGTACCTTGACCAGCTCTGGTATTTATCTGTAGCCCTAAACTTCACGAATGAGATGACATCGTTAGGAAACAACGGCAGGAATTCTCGTCTGCACGCAATATTTTTTAATTAGGTCCTTGTAAGGCACTAACATCCTGCATGATTTCGTCAACTGGGTAGTAAAACTTGAAAAAAAAGTTTTAAAGAGTCAATAGAATAAAAAGGCTTAATTTTCTCTTCGTTTTTCCATGAAATCAGGAATACAGAGGGTCAAAATTTTATTACCATTGGATAGGATATCTGACATTCCATATCTGACCAGAAAGGGGTACCTTGACCAGCTCTGGTATTTATCTGTAGCCCTAAACTTCACGAATGAGATGACATCGTTAGGAAACAACGGCAGGAATTATCGTCTGCACGCATTATTTTTTAATTAGGTTCTTGTAAGCCACTAACATCCTGCATGAGTTCGTCAACTGGGTAATAAAACATGGAAAAAAAGTTTTAAAGAGTCTAGAAGAAAAGGGTTTAATTTTCTCTTTTCTATGCAATCAGGAATAAATCATTTTAGAGTGCTAATTAATAGTTTCCACGGTTTCTTACTTTCTCTGAATAGAGAGATAGAGAGAGAGAGAGAGTGATTTTTATTGCCATATCGACCCGGACTTTTCAAATATATTTTTGCGCCTCATACAGGAACATCGTTAGTTTTCAATCTTTCTCATTATATTTTCACCACACTTCAATGCTGAAAGAGTAACCTTAATGTTACAAATATCATTCATCGTTTTTTTTTCGCACAATGAAATAGAATACCACTAATAATCAACTTGCAAAGAAGCATTACATTGCTCATGAATATTTATGAGCAACATGACCAATCACAGGAAGAAAATGCTGCATATATAAAATGAAGGGGGTTGAGTCAGAAAGGAGGTATCAGAAAATTGGGGTCACATTATAGGAATACCCGGCAAAGTTCTACCAGTCGGTTAACCAGTCAATTTATTATTTTTTTGTGAATAAGATGATTGATTAGAACGTATGAGATATGTGTTCCAAATATAGGATACTCATGGGAAGGGGGCTTGGGAGATTGACAGCCAAAAGTACCACTACCGAGAAAAAAATAAAACGAACGACAGAATATGTGACACAAAAAAAGATACAATACGTCATGATTTTCTTGATGTTATGTTGAAACCAGTCACAAAATTAGATTTAAAGTAAAAAAAGGTTTAGTTTTACTCACTCACTTCGCTTCCTCGCGACTATTTATGATTTTTTCCTTCTACACCATGTTATGCCCCCTTAAGTTTTTAACCCACCCTTCTGTTATGGTAACTCCAGTAGGAAATCGGCAGGACAGCTTTTTGCTGGTATAATGCCAAGCTGGTACATAACCTATAGTGGCTGACCATACGACAGAAACTACTCTCGGGTCTTTTTATCAAAGTGAAGACGATGGCAGAACGGGGATTCGAACTCACAACCTTACGGTTATGAGTCCAATGCTCTAACCACTAGACCATACGACCCATTCTGCAGACTATTCATCATGACTCTTGCTCTCAGTCTTGTATTTTTTTCTTGGTGTAGTTGATCTGATCCAGTTAAGATAATAATACGGATAAAATCATGATCAGCAATATAGCACTGGCTTATCGGTCAACAACCTGCAAGCAATTACGATTATCCAACTTATTTCTTAAAATAAAAAAGCAATCAAAAACTCAGGACGAACGCTTCAATTCATAATGTTGCTGATTTGGGGTTGCAGGGGGTTGAATGAAGGAAATTAATTATTACGATCCTACTGCTCTTCGTCTTATTTGCCTTATATAGATAACCTTGAGAACAAAATCATTTTGGTGATCAATGAAAGAAGTCAACGGTTAGCAATGCATGGCTTATTCCGGTGCTTATTATTTAACGAGGCGATAACCAGGTTTAGCAATGTAGCAAATCCCGCAATTCACAATGTTGCTGAAATAAAGTTCAACGACCCAATGTTTCTTTATCAGCAACCTGCAGGTGAAATATTAATGAAAATGGAGTAGAACTATTCAATATTGTTCTTGGCCTTTGGGAAGATGTATATGCTTTGGAAAGTTTTGCTATAACAATTTTTCGAAGTAAATTCAGAATTGATAATTGAAACAAGAGACTCAGCTAGCTTGCTAGTTTAAGAGAGTAACTATGGAAAACAAATCTGAATGAATTAATACAGTAGGAATAGGCGTCTAAAGTTACTTATAAATGTCAATATAGTTTAAAGCTAAAATATTCGACTCTTTGTTTCTTCATCAGATATTTCCTCCCGTTTCTGTTAATAAGACATGAGGTGCTAAAAATTTAAAACTTGCAACGGTCTTTTGACAGGGAAACGTTTCATAAAAAAAAATTTCATCCAACAATCTTTCAACTTTCATTGGTCTTGAACATGACTGTGAAGCATGGCTCCTGTGATGGTAACCATGGAAACTACCGGACGAAATAATCCCCTTTCCAGGTCCTGAAGGCTGATACTTACTGGAATTTAAATGATATGTATGTATTTTTTTTCCAAATGTGTATCAATTAGATAGAATTATTTACGTGTAGGACCGAGCTTTGACGTCACCATCCGAAAGACGTGACCAGTCGAGCGTTTCATCAACATTTTGTCAGATCTGACAACTTTCCTTGATTCTGATTGGCTGAAAATTACTGTTACTATGGTAACTGTCGGAAGAAACGCTCCCCATGCAGAGCAAAAACCCCGGTAACGTCTTCCTTCATTAACTTCTCTGACGTAGCTATAGGATTACAGGCGCACGCCCCAACTCCCAACGTTGGGAATTGGGAATCGAGTCAAGATTTATCTGACAGCATTCTGAGGCCATTTCCTATCACAGTGGACATCCCCTTTCTTTATGAAAATGAAATTGCTCGTGTCCAACGTCAAAATTATGTCAAGTATATATCATGTTTACAGTTACATCATTTTAGAGATTGATATATTCAACAGTAAGGTTATTTTCATAGGTTTTTTAGTTATTGGTCAAATTGCGTTCATGGAGTACTTAAATTATTGGACATACCAAAAGACCAAAACCAAGCACAAGCTTCAAGCTTCAAGTCATTTTTGACACCAGGGACTCATTCCAGTCCCGTAGCACAGGGCGTGCCAAGATAAAAATTGGCACATACATATATTAAAGTTGATTTTAGAGGATAAAGCATGCCATCAAACATTACACAAAGCATAAGCATGAACAACCATGACGGCTTATAAACCGGGACAGAACGTTGAGATGAGCAAAGAAGATTTCTTATTCCGAAGCTGAATTTTAGTATATCATGAACTAAGAGAAGGTAGTGGATGTACTTATTGTTCCAATACTCTGATTAAATTGGCACATAACGCAGTATAATTCATATCAAAATATGCAGTTATACGATAATCTCCTAAATACAAAAAAAATGATGTCGCGTGTATTGCCGCATGATGATTTAAAAGTTAATCACCTCGCAAATCGGTCGTGAAATTACACAATGATTGCATACCTACTCAGTTGAAGCATAGCTCCATGGTTGAAGTTCCTACTTGTTTTAATAGGCCCACCACAATCCTCCTTTTTGTACGAGAGAGTACTATTACGTAACAGGGTACAAAAGATTTTGAAAGTCATGAAATAAGGCTCATGATAATGGTATAGAATATTTCTGATCCCCCCAAAAAAATTATAATAATAAAAAAAGAGAGAGATAAAAAAATTGACTGTTGTGGACTAAGTAAGAAAGTTGGCTGATGTGAACAGCTTTTCCTTTGGCATAATATCATCTTCATTTTTTTTACATATTGAATTCACCTGGGTTAATTTTACCCCTTGGCTAAGACAAAATGGTGGGCTAATTAGTTCAAAAAGAAGACGGCCAAGTGACCTATTGGAAGTTGCACCGAGCCTGGGCGGTGATCCCCGTTTTGAATTTGTAAAGCAGCCTACATGAGAGGGTCATCTTGCCCCCATCCTATGAAGTGAAAAGAAATCTCAAGAAATCACCACGTATGAAGTACCACTGACGTAAGGATGCCGGGGCGCTTGGGGGCATGCCCCTCCCCCCAAAAAAGAATCGCCACCAATAGAGATTATGTCAAAATCAATGCAAAAAAAGAAAGAATTGTATAAAAAATGTCAATATTTTTGCTCACTCTCTGCTCGCTTGCATCTTGTTATTACTTTTGCTCCATCGCTACATCTGGTCCCCTTCAATTTCCCTTGTGTGTCATTTCGCCCTTGGCAAGCACCAGGAAATTTAAAGGGAATAATAATCCAAAGGGTTAGACATGAGTCGTAGATCATTATGACGATTTGTAAGAATTTCACATTCCTGTGGTTAAGGTGACGTTTTGTTCGGCAAAGTGGCAGAAATGTTGTCTTATATAAATAAATGACATAAGATATACAATTGAATGACCGGATAACTGTCCCTCTCTTCTTTTTTTAATACTTATAGATTACACATTATTAACAAGACCAATATGGAGTTTAAAGGACAAGTTCACCCCCAACAAAAAGTTGAATTGAATAAAAGGAGAAAAATTCCGACAAGCATAACACTGAATCAAAATCGGATGTAAAATAAGAGAGTCAATTTATGGCATTTTAAAACTGTTATGTGCATATCCTGGTCAGTATGCCAGTGAGCCGAGTGATGACGTCATCCACTCACTACTTCTTTTGTATTTTTATAAAAAGAAATATGAAATATTAGAATGTTCTCCACATTTTCATGTGAAACAAAATTTCATTCCTCCCTGAACATGTGGAATTACCATTATTTAAAATTTTTTTGGTTAAGTCAAGTTGGTCCTCTAAAAATTGAAATATATAATTAAAACCATAAAAAAACAAAAGAAACAGTGAATGAGAGACATCATCTACTCTCTCATTTGCATATCACTGAGTTGTGCTAAACTGTTTTGTGAAACATAATAAAGCTAAACTTTAAAATATCATAACTTTCTTATTTCTCATCTGATCTTGATGGAATTTTCAGTGTTATGCTTGTTTGATTTCTCTATATCGATTCAAATAGAAAAAAAAATCTGGGGTGGAATTGACCCTTAATATCAAGCGGTTTTAGAACAAACTTGAAGAACCTATAGAAACATTATGACAATCCGTAAGATTTGCACATTCCTGTGGTTAAGGTCGTGGGGTTTCTTCCGAAAAGTGGCAGAAATGTTGCCTATTAATCAATAAACGACACAAAATGTGCCATTTAATGACCGCATAGCCGCCCCCTGCATGTTTACATACATAGATTTTACATTGTTAGCAATTGACCACGAGATTTAAACGGATTGGCGGCGTCTGTAGGTTTGGCACGTCCATGATAGATTGTATACTCTTTGTAAAGGAAGGCACTTTTCCCCCCCTGGACTTAGGGTCCATGATTCATCTACTTGACCATAATCGGACAGTCCCACCTACGCAACCGATTACAATTTGACCGATGATATCTCATTGGGGATGACTTTCAAGCTTCAATCGATCTGGTGTCGAATTCTCCGGTGTCAATTGGAGTCAGTTTGCCAATCCGAAAGTCTGCTTCACTGAACGACAATGAACCTCCTTCAAGGATCGCCGAGCTCTATGTAACGGCGGATTCCTTTTAAGTTCTTTGTTTCCATACACAACGAAAGATTTGGAACGCTGACTGAGCTGTATACCAAAAAAGTTTCTCATTTTAAACCTCCCTGTGAAGACCATGGATCCTGTGATCCATGTGGTATACTAACAGATAGTAGACAGATCAGTGGGAGCACTTTGTGCACCGTGATTCACCGTTGAGAAAAAGCTATATCTATAATTCATACCCAGGGGGGCACTTACATTGACGAGTGGATACAAAAAAAAAACACGTAAAACGGATGTTTTTTTCACGATAGGGCACGTTACGTACGTAACGTGATAAGGGTGTCAAAAACAAAAATAATGAAAAAAGGGTATCTATTTCGCTAGGAAAATTACGTGTTTAGGGTCGAATTTGCGGGGAAGATAAAACAAAATTAAAATGTTTTGTAAAGGATGTCCTTTTTGCCCCAACACTTCGTGTTTAGAGTCCGATTTGCGCAAGGTGTAGAATGTGGGGTCATACTAAACCATTGGTAAAGCCGACGACCGAAGGACCCGTAACAATAAAACATTCCTGTACTTGTTTAGGGGTTCATTTCAGGGAATAATTGCCAAGAGTATCGTTTTGTTTCCAATACTTGTTAAGGGTAGGGTTTCACACGCCAATACTTGTTAAGGGGTGCATTTTCAGAATATGGAAATTACGTGTTTAGGGTGCTTTTCGAGACCCCATGGTCGCGCATGGTATCCACTCGTGAATGGAAGTGACCCCCCGGGAATTCATGGTTCACCCAAGTTTTTACTCTCACGGGGCGTTTTCTTTCCTTGTCTCTTTTTTTGGCGCCCTGAAAGTAGCGTCCTGAGATACACGCGCGGGGATACACTGCATCTTTAACCTCCATCCAGTCGGGTCCAGTCATTTGAGATTCGTTGTTTAGAAATTGTATAAAGATAATTAAAGATCAATGGAACATAAGGGGATTTCACTAATCATCTAGAAGGAGATATTCTGCTTCTTCACGCAGTGCTAGCTCAAGCAAAGATGAATAGATCATATTTTTGGTAAAGCGCTATATAAGTACCTGTTATGTAATAGGATCTGAGAGCGGAAGAGACAAAATAGAAGAGACGCTATATCTTTCATGTGTAGTTCTTACGACAATCTTTGGGTCATTTTAAGCCAATTATATGTATTTTCAAGTGAAAAAAAGAATACTGCTGGACAAGATGTATTATTAAATGTATAAACTGTAGATGCTTTATATTGAAATTCATACGTGGGAAACAAATAAACGGAAAGACATTCAAATCTGCTAGAAGTCATTTTCAGGCAACTCTTGTATAAGAGATAAAATGAGTGTTCAATCCCCATAAGTCATTATGATATAATACCATATCAATTCCCTTACAGATAGTGCAGTTATGTGTTCTTTACGGCACTTGTACGCGTGTTTGTTTTAAAATCAATGTAAATTACAAAATACCAATGCGTTAGCCTTTATTAAAAATGACGACTGTCTTGATGTGATATCTGCATTCTTACATTAAGACAGTTGATAATGTGCATGTACATTTTTCTGTTTTTTTTCCCAAGGTTGTCATGCAGCGAAACTTAGCTCATAGGCCCGTATTCTGAAGTCAGGTTTAACTTGAAGTCAGGTTTAAAGATTTTTCACAAAACAGTGATATGCACAACTCAGTGACATTCAAATGAGTCAGTCGATGATGTCCATCACTCACTATTTCTGTTTTTTTCATTGTTTGAATTATACAATATTTCATTTTTTTAATAGATTTGACGATAACGATCAACTAATTCCCATGATCAGGGAGGAATTAATCGTTGCTTCACTTGACAATGAGGAGAAAATGAGAATATATCATATTTCATATTATGAAATACAAAATAAATAGTGAGTGGATGACGTCATCAGTCTCCTCATTTGCATACCGACCAGGATTTGCATATAACTGTTTTGTGAAATTAAGCGAAACTAAAAATGTCATAACTTTCCTATTTTACATCCGATTTCAATGAAATTTTCATTGTTATGCTTGTTTGATTTTTCTCTTTTTATTCAAATCAACTTTTTTTGGGGGGTAGACTTTAATAGAATTCTGAAGTCCATGGGGAACTAAAAAAAAATCATTTGCCATTAAAAATGATTCTAAGCAAATACGTCATGATTTCGACAAATTTTGTTGATTTGAAAGTGTCCTGTGCAATTCTCCACTCATACAGAAAACTATGTAGTGGGTGTGTGTTTGTGGGAGGGGAGCGGGGGGCGAGGATAGATGCGGGAGGTGGGTAGTGAGGAATATGTATTTCATATTGATGAATTGACGGATTTACATTTGAAAGGAAAAAAAAGTTGAAAGAAAAGCAGTGTTGGAGGCTGCTGCCCGAAATTTACACAGCGTAAACACGGTATAGCCCCCCCCCCCATCCTCATTGATAGGTTGAATCTTGGTGGTCATTTTACACAAGATGCAGAAACCTTTGTAAATCATTTCAATCACATTTTTATTTTGACCGATGTGAAGCACGTGGGCACTGAGCAACGAGGTCATCTTAATCCCACTTGTCACATTGAATGAAGGCGCACAACAGACTGTGTAATTAAAAGAAATACGTGTTTTTTTTCATAGCCAGGAATTAATGTATATAGCATGTATACCTATACATGTTTTCATGTTATTTCTGCGAATATTTCAGGTTTTCGGTTACCTTTAATTTTCTGAAGCCATTGAGGCTTTCTCGTTCCACACACTGTCATTAATGGGCACAACATGTTGAGGAAGCTGACCTTCTGATAACTGTGCACGATTTGTGGAGATTTTCGAGAGAGCATGGCGAGCTATTCAAATCTCCAGCAGTTATAGGGAAAATGATTAATTCTTTGAAATTATATATAAAAGAATGTATAACGGAAAAAATCAGGTAAGTAGCAATGAAAGCAGGTGGTATCTTCAGCCAGATATCAGGGGAAAAAATGATGAAAACTATGTTGAAATACAAATGAATGAATGCTAAAACCATGTATATACAAACGATGGACATTTCACTTAAAACAGCATATTTCAGTCGTTCGTAAAAAAAAAACATTCGCAACTTTAACGAAAACTATCATGAAGTTATCCCCGGTTAATAATCTTCTGAATGACTCAAAATTTAATGAACAAAATTATGATAATGGAGATTCGCCCTGACAGCCCTGGCATTACTGCCAATATCAGCAACATAGAAAATTACGGTAAGTGGATAATGATGTAAATTGATATATGATAACTCAAGATTAGCGACACGAACTTTTCTCTAATGACATTTTATTTCTGGATATTATTTTCCCGAACGGGGTAGTACATTCCTTTCCCTCAAATGATCGTTTCCGTAATTAGGTTGTGGTTAATACTGTATATACAGTATAATATACATGATATATATATTTTTAAAAAGTCTAGTTCGATCTAGGATTGTGTGGTTTGTTATTTCTGCGAAGGAGCTGATCTCCTTTTAAAAGGTAAATGATGGTCCGAGTTGAAAATTAATATTGGAGAAAAATTCTTCCATATTTGATTTTCCAATCAACAAATGATATAAACATGGACTTAGAAATGAATCTGCAATAATGAACCTACAGATGCGGTAGGTTGATTGATACATTAATGGAACAAATCCTGCCGGGTACTTGTTAATCTCACCCGGGTTTAGTGCAGCATATTGTGGAACAATATTAATGCAATGACAAATTCATTCTTCGTATATATATCCCATTCTAAATACATATTTTGATTAAGCATTTGGTTCATTATAATATAGCAACTTCATCCACTGCATTTATATTCATCCAGGCAATGATATATTGGTATGTGTTACTACAATTCTAATGTTTTGTTTTGTAACACAGGTAAATTTTGACATGCCTGATTCGTTCATTTGTGGGCCTGCAAGGGTTCTTTATGTACATACCGTCGCAAGCACCACAAACCGTCCTGCGCACTTCGATGCGAAAGTCAAGCGCACTGTATCTATTCCACGAACCGTCCTCTCTGTTACGTTGCCCATTGTGGCGTAAATAATTAACTTCAAGAAAATATAAAGATACGGGATGAAACTTTGGAACCTGAACTTTTTAACGAAGACACTGGTAAATAATTTGCTCTCTTTTTAGGTGCACTTATTGCTGGTTCAAAAAAAACTTTTATTTAAATGCGTTTTCTGCAAAAGTAACTTTCGCATCGAAGTGCGCAGAGAGGACGGTTCGTGGTGTGTGCGAGTACATTTGCGTAAGGCCAATAACATCCATTTTAAAAGTTTAATTTGCTTTCCTTTTCATCTGCTCTGATTTCTATAAGCTTGGTCTTCTTTTAAGTGGGATTATAAGAAGCTGATGAGTAGCCATTGTACTACTGATTAGGTTTGGCATTGTCCAGTAATCTCTCATTAATCACTCTCTTTGTACTGTCTTCTCCTTTGATTTTATCTGCTTTACATTGACTATAAAACCTCTCCCTCTCTTTCTCCTCTCTCATTTTTCTCTCTCAGTCACCCCTCCCAAAAGATTGATTATCCCTCTTGCTTTGTATCTTTGTGCAATGCCATCTTTATTTTAAAGGGGAAGTTCACCCTGACAAAAATTTTATTGTAAAAAAAGCAGAAAAAATAATAAAAAATATTGACGAAGGTTTGAGAAAAATTCACCAAATAATTAAAAAGTTATTAGAATTTCAATTATTTGATTTGTGACGTCATATGCGAGCAGCATTCCTACATAGCGAATGGTAAAAAAAATCAATGAAATGTCATTTTCTCAGAAAATTCAAAATGGTTTTCACTGTACCTTTTGTATACCAATAGACAAATCATCTCACACCCGATCATGAATAGAAAACATAATTAAGTCATCAGGAACCATAAAAAAATTTAAATTCATGCATTTTATATTACATAACACATGGGGCAGCTGCTCGTTTATGACGTCACAAATCCAAAACTTTGAACTCTAATAACTTTCTTATTCTTTAACGGAATTTCCTCAAACCTTTACTAATAATTTTTACTATTTTTTCTGCTATTTTTACAACAAAGTTTTTTATCAGGGTGAACTTCCCCTTTAAGTAGACCATTCGCATGGGTAATAGGTCCATGGTATAAGCATGGAGTTAGCCCCATGGTTCTATTGGGGTCTTTGAACTTTGCTTGCTCTTCCCTACATACACTCTTGGCTGCTTGGCCAATCCCATGGCTGTAAACCAAGGAGTACTCGAGATTTCTCATATATATATTCATACTATTCCAGTTGTTTCTTTTCTCGCGATATTTTATATTCATACATCTAAAGTTTGTAAAATCTTTTTACCTTTAAGAAAGATTGATTAAATGAATATATTGAAAAGAACATCGTTCATCGTGCATACGCCATCGAACGCTACCTGACCACAAGTACCATTACATTATATTCCACCACAATAATTTATAGTGCTACATTTGTTTAACAAATGTAACACTACGCTTCAAGCATTATATTTGCTTAATATAGTTTGCCTCTGCATTTTACTCAATATATATATATATATATATATATATTTCAATGTATTCATGTCTTTCTACAGTCACTACATATAAGATTGTCACTTGGTTATGTACTTTATGCTATATTATGTCTCAACCATTGCTAATTTGGTTTGTATATTATTTCAATAAATGCAGAAAATCCTGCAAATGAAAAATACAATCTCAATGATGAAACAACATAACCTTGCTTGGCTGGGATTAGAACCCACGAGTCCCGGGGGTGGGGGCACTAACATTGGCTAGTGGATACCATGCGCGACCCCAAAAACACGTGAAAATGATGTCTTTTTCAAGATAGGGCACGTTACGTACGTAACGTATTAAAGGTGTCAAAAACACTGAAATAATAAAAAAAGGGTATCTGTTTTCACTAGGAAAGCTACTTGTTTAGGATCAAATTTGCGAGGGCATAACAATTAAGACTAAAATTATTTATGAAAGATGTACTTTTTGCCCCAAGTGTCAACACTCCTTGTTTAGACTCTACGATTTGCGCGAGGTGGGGCTGTACTAAACCCAATGATTGAAACAATTGAAATATCGCTGTACTTGTTTAGGGGTTTAATTCAGGGAATACTTGCCAATAGTAACGTTTTGTTTCCACTACTTGTCAGGGTAGGGTTTCACACGCCAATACTTGTTAAGGGGTGCATTTTCAGATTATGGAAATACGTGCTTAGGGTGCTTTTCGAGACCCCATGGTCGCGCATGGTATCTACTCGTCAATGGAAGTGCCCCCCCCCCCCGAGTAAGACCCTCTGTTTCAAAGGCGATAGTTTAGAACCACTCGACCACAACGCTCCTTTACTACCAATGATGACTAAAATTGGATCACCGTATCACCGCGAACCTGGAAGCCTAGCTATTAGAATAAAATCATTGTTGAGGTTGATTTAAGGTATTTAATCTGTTAATCAAATCAAGGCAAAACAGTCATTTTATCACATTCAAGGATACATTAACCTGGTTTACATGTCCCTGAAAAGAGGGATGCATTCCGGGGGTGCTTTCTCTCCTTCTTCTTTTCTTTATTATCATTTTTGTAAAGACCAAAATCACTCCCACTTTCGAGTGAAAACCTTTTTTGGGGGATTGTCCATTTTTTTTCCATACCACCGCCCCTCTTCAAAAATCGTTCCCAGTGCCCTGGTGATTTCGACACATGAAGGCCAATATACATGTCCGTGGTAACATTTGTATATCTCCATTCTATATCCAGGGCGTCAAACAAGGTGCAAGGCCGTAAGAGTCCACTTGTTCCACCTCAAACCTTAAAGTTTTACTTACGGTGTCTTATTAAGTCGAATATGATTTCTTCACAATTCAGTAATGCAAACACTATAATTACAAGTTCTTTTGATATTGTTTACAATTTGAAGCTATGTAAATTAATGCTGATATTTATTTATGAATCCATCTTACTACACTCATTTTCAGTTTTCCTTGAAGCTGATATGAAGTTCGGTTGGTTTTTATAAAAGCAGAAAAATTAGAAAGAAATATAAAATAATGTTTTACAAATTTGTCTGATAGCAACATGGCCCTAAACTGGACAGGGTTAAAACTTTAATATTGTGTGATTTCCAACGTAGACATAAAATGTCTATTTTTTTTATTTTCCCCCAATTTTCTCTAAAGATTTAAACAGGCGTGTGAGGTAGGGGCCCCTTAAAGAAACATTAAATATGCAAAAGCCATGATCATCATTTAACCCTGAATTTCTAGCATGCGATATTTTGAAACAATACGGTGGAACGATCACTGAAACACTACCCTTCACCAACGTTGGATGATTCTTATATGGCTTTGGAGGGGTAACATTTCACAGCGAAATACAATTGTTTATTACGAATATAGACTCCAAATAAAAATTGTCATTTCTTCCTTTTAAGGTGTTTTTAATAGCACGCGCAAGGGTTGTTTACAATCTGTTCAAAGTACTATCATGACCGAGGACAAATATTTTACTAAAACTGAAAATTGCCTCCTCGAACAACCGATGCCATAAATCTTCAAATGCTTTCATGATAACACAACATACTAGTAGTTGTATTCCTTTAAAGAATGTCAGCATGCAAAGTGAGAGTTGTCTTGATATTAACAGTTAACTTCTGACAAATTCAATTCAATTCAAGTAAACATTCGTTTTCTTCCAGTTCACACTGTTTTCATGTAAATTCACACAAAAATATAGAACAAAACGTAACGAATATGAATAGAGTATTTACAAATACAGATGAAGCCGTAACGAACCAAGAAATCAGAGGGTTAAGGTGGGATGCGCATACCACTTATGCTGCAATCACATTTCCCCTTCGGCGGCCGTACGGCAAGTCGAAAACAACCGTTTTCATTCCAACCACCTACATGTAGCTGATACAAATAATGTTAAAAGGGCTGTTTTCGACTCGCCGTACGGCCAAGATAAGGAAAATGCGACTGCACCCTTAACGATATTAAACCTTTTATGCAATTTTGACCTAAATGCATGCTAAATGATACGTGATTAAAATTTGAACAAAAGTAAAGGATCATTATCCCACCATGTGGTCTAAAATAGTGAAATATTTTCTTTTGTTCCGATTTTTTTTTTTACCTTTGTATTATGCTTGCTTATGTGCCTCGAAACGAAAAGCTTGTTTGCGACATTTTCCCGAAAAAAACACATTCTGTATATATTTTGTTTCTTTACAATTTCTTGCAGACTTTTGAAAGGCTTAGAAATTAAAAATAGTTTTCTTTTTTCTTTCAAAATTCTAATCGTGATGCTTTAGGGGCTTCGCTTCTTCAAGGCAAGTCATTGAAAGAAAACGTCAGAAGATATAAGGATGGGTCCGTGACCGCATGCATGTCATTGAGGGGCCAGAGTCTGTGTGGTTTCTATTTTACAAAGAAATAAAAACGAAAGTCCTTTTTTATCCCTTAAAATCCTGAAATCACTGGTATTTTCCAAATGTTTTCCGGGATGTTTTCTTGCTGAAGGATACACGTGCTGGGCTGCTCACGTGCCATCTTGATCACGCTTTACCGGGTCCTTGAACAGTCCTAAAGAAAGGGAAAGTTTACTGAATGGAAGAAACCATGCATAAGAGACAATCGTTTGAATTGCACATTTTCACAAAACAGTTCGTAATCCTCTTCCATACATCGGTGATGAAATCACAACCCCGCATTATTCGATTTAATCCTTTACTGTGTGAGCCACAAAGGCGGACAAAGAGTTAACAGCTCCCAACACAATCAATGTCCCTCCCGAATATTGCGGCTATTACAGATTTATCATGTTTCTTCAAAATGATATACGATGTCATTAATTTACCGAGCTGGTTAAGAGGTCACATGTTTTTTTTTCTTTAGCATGTTGTTGGCTGTTCATCAGCCCCTCTATCCACCACTCTGAACTTGGTCACTCCTTGTATACTCAAATGTACTCAAATTCAATCTCGTCAAGAGGTCATCTGGGTCGGGGGGGGGGGGGCAGCCCCTTCTTTACTTTGTTATGCCTGATAATTTCAAATACTAAAACCTTACCAAAGAATGCAGACATTTTAGTGACTTTTGGCTTTCCTGCATAGCAAAGCGAGACATGTACACGTAGTTTCATTTTTTTGTAGGCGCCACTTTTCCTCCGACGGCGACGGCGCCGTCGTCGTCAACATTGAAATCTTAACCAATGTTTAGATTTTGAAATGTCATTATAGATTAGAAACTCACGTGGAAGTGGGTGTTGCATCGACACAATGTGCACACAATCATTGGAATGGCTGTAATAAGTTTTTCACTATTCAAAACTACCGCCACGCCCTTCTCTCTCATTCTGTATTACCTTTAGTCCCTTCTTGTAAACTGCATGGGTCAATATATTAATATAGCGTATTCTCTTTAAGAACATCTCGAGACAGTCGCCTGACAATTATTCTTCTGAAATTATATGTGCCAATGCATTTCCAAATGGTCCAGCTAGTACTAAAGTATGTATAGATATATATATGTACATATTATGATCACGGACTTATTACAAATGATATAATGCAGTAAAACTCTACCAGCCAGCAAACGCATTTCGGAAAATAAAGTATATTCCCCGGGTTATATTCTCGCCCGTAACCGCCACGTTCATAATCTAAACACGTGTTTGTTTATATAGTGTGTCATATCATACTCACGGTTATTAAACCCATGGAAAGTGCACGATTTGCAACATATATCAATATTAATATCAATTTCACTTGTCCCTTCCGGCTTATAAAGTCTCCCTAAAAATAACATTTATTTGTGGTCGAACCACTAAGGGAGGGCTTCCTTAATCACTCTTGTATGGAACGGATGACTTCTCGGGTATTTTCTTCATACCGTGTATGGTTAGTTCTGGACTCCTATTATAACGATTCGCGCCACGATCGTTGCGTAGATCGTATAGGAAAGTCGTGGATTGATCGTGAAATAATCGCGATATTTCCGATCTATATCATATCGTGTCGGATCTTGTGGCTGGTCATTTTAATTATACATAGGCCTATATGGATCGCTTAAATGAGATCACCACTAATGAATTGTAACACCCAAACGTCAATTGTATTTTGTTACTTGTGTAATACATTTACATATACAGACGATTAAAGAAACTTAGAGCTCGAGTAATACGTGCATAATTTTATTTCATTATGACAAATTACTGTAAGATAATTGTACTGCCATGTCTGCAAATGTCACGGGGGCCACGGGGTACTTGGAATCTCGTATAATATTTGAAACCACTGTTGGATGAATTACTTTAAACGACATTGCTGAATATACTCTAAAAGATATTACAATCTACCAGCAATGTATTTGTCTACAAAACACTGACCAAACAGGCTCCATATTATTTAAGTAACTGCTTGAATCTTTATACACCAACTAAAGCTCTTAGGTCGGCCAGTGATCACCTTCGCCTCACATATTCATTAACTCGTACATTAGCTGGTGATAGAACTTTTACAGTGTCGGCTTCAAAATCCTGGAACGACCTGCCACTAATAATTAGACAGTCTCCGTCATTAGTAATCTTCAAAAACTCATTAAAAACTCATCTCTTTCATACTTTGTAGTTTTTTTTTATATATTACATGTTATTAATTCATTGTAAGCGCTTTGGGCCTTATAGAAAAAGAGCAGTACAAATAATAAGTAATAAGTAATAATAATATCAATAATAATATTTTTATTCATTAGTGTATCAACAGACTTATGCTTGAGTGTCCATTTTGCTCAGCTGTTTGATGCAAATCAGAATTTATATAAATACAATATGCCTACACGTCCCTATATATGCATTTGCTAAGACGCTGGCATTATATTCGTTTTATAGATCAGAAAAAGTAGAACAATTTATCTAACGACATCAAAAACACACCAGCTTTACATTGCTTTATCTAATGACATCAGAAATGCACAAAGCAGCTTTAAATTGCTCAAAAGACAAAAGTTAAGAAAAGAAAATTACTTCTGCATGGTCCCTATAGATTGAGGGATTCGCTTAGTTTCACGATTAATTATTTAATGCGTAAATAAATTTGCCTTTTTTTGTTGTGTTTGTTTTGTATTCGTTTTCCCTTGTTACGTGCTGTACTTTGTAATCTTGTATGTGTAGCCCCTCTTATACATAATTGTAGAAATAAGTTAAAAGAGATTAGTCTCTATTAATTTTGTATTATAGTGGTTATACCCATATTTATGTAGATACATGACATACAGAGTGAGAGAGGAGAGAGTGAGATGACTTGCATGACCTTTTGTACATACTGAGAGAGAGTGAGTGAAAGAGAGAGCCAGTGGTCAGTTCTGGCTGGCGTGAGTAAGGGTCAGGTGGTCCTTATTCTCAGAAAATAATGACGTGAATGACATGAATGACGTAGTATGTTGGGGATTCTTTGTTTAAAAACCCTTCCGCTGCACTGTTCTGTTATTGTTAAAGGTCAAGTCCACCTCAGAAAAATGTTGATTTGAATCAATAGAGAAAAATCAGACAAGGACAATGCTGAAAATTTCATCAAAATCGGATGTAAAATAAGAAAGTTATGACATTTCAAAGTTTCGATTATTTCTAACAAAATAGTTATATGAACGAGCACATCCAAATGAGAGAATCGATGATGTCACTCACTATTTCTTTTGTTTTTTACTATTTGAATTATACAATATATAATTTTTTTACGGATTTGATGATTAGGACCTCATTGCCTGAAGCACAAAATGTTAAAATAATAAAATTCCACGTGTTCAGGGAGGAATGAAACTTCATTTCACATGACAATGACGAGAAAATAAAAATATTTCATATTTCATATAATAAAATACAAAAGAAATAGTGAGTGAGTGATGTCATCAGTTCCCTCATTTGCATACCGACCGAGATGTGCATATAACTGTTTTGTGAAATGAAGCGAAACTTGAAAATGTCATTACTTTCTTATTTTACATCCGATTTTGATTAAATTTTCAATGTTTTGCTTGTTGAATTTTCCTCTTTTTATTCAAATCAAGACTTGGGGTGGACTTGTCCTTTAAGTAAAAGATCCTCCCCTACCCAAAACGGACCCGTGCTTGATTTTTTTCTTTGATTTAGTATTATGTCTTTATTGTTTTTATGTCATGATGCACTCGTCACAAGCTATGTTGAACTTAATACCTCCATTGTATTGTAAATTTTAGAAATGTATTAATGCTTATACCATTGAAAATAAATGTTGAACTGAAATGAATTGAAATTGGCCAAAACCAAGCACTTAAAGTATTGCTAAAAACGTATATATTTAAAGGTGTTGCTTTCGGCATTATATTATGTATGTAAATTGGTTGAAACGGTATTGCTGAATATAAGCAAAAAGCACGCACTTATGTTCAGAAAAAAACAAAAATGTTGCCAACATGCCGATATTAAAAAAAAATATGGAGGATAAATGGGGAAATGTCTTCTTAAAGACGAACATGTTGCTTACCTGCATATATTGTATCGGATCGGGTGGTGGTAAAGTCGAAGTACCATGGATTAAAGAAAGAGTAGATGGAAAGTGCTCTCATCCCAAAGGGGTCATGTCGAATATTTTTATCTTTTTAGGGATAAGTATAAAACAATAAAAGAAGAGGAAAATGAACAACTTCGCCCAAACTAAGTTTATCTGTTCGGACTCCATTCTTGAATCGTACGAAGGTTTATGACACATCAGTTAAATTCAGTTTGATTCAAGACAGAACCAAGCTTGTTTCGATTTATGAAATGGGGTAACTTTTCTGGATTGTGTGACGTTAAAAAAAATGAGATGATTGACCCCCACCCCGACACGGAGTGCATAAAGGTGTTTAATAAATGCAAATGACACAGGTATTATCATTAAGCTTCTACTTTGTTTGGTTTAGCTGGCAACCAAGAAACGATGATTTTTTCCACTGCTGTTTGGAGCTTTTTTTTTCTTTGAAAGAATCAGAAGTTCTTTAATGTTTTCAGATATTTTTCTTTTCTTTCTTTCTAATTATTTTTTCCTGTTCTATTTTCTTTTCTTTCCCTTTATTGTCTTTTCTTTCTTTTCCTTTCTTCTTCTTTTTTTCCCTATAATTTCCTCTCTTTTCTCATACTTTTTTCTTTTATTTCTTCACTTTTCTCTTCATGTTTTCCTTTATGTTTTATTTCTTTTTTATTTTGTTTTCTTTTATTTTTTATTTCCTCTCTTTTTTCTTCATTTCCTCTTTTTTCTTTTCCTTTTTTTTTACTTTCCTTTTTTTGTATTTTTCTGCTTTTGTTTTAATTTCATTATTTTTTCTGTAACTTTCGTCTGTTGCAATATGCTACAGCAGAGTAAACAAAGTTAAATGAATTTGCACAAGAAAGGATCCCCGGTTAACTTTATGAAACACTCATTGAGTTTATAAAGACAAATTCTGAGACAGGATTTCTCCATGTATTCTCTCTATTTTCTTTTCTATTTATCAGTTACAATGACAATGGAATTTCCTTCGCATCCAGCGCCAGTAACAGTATATAAAATTTGTGCATTGAGGGCACAACATGAGTCTCTTATTACCAATTTCCTTTTCATTTCCCAATGTTGATTTAATTCCTTTTCATGTGTTTTTTTGTAAAATGCGGACTTCGTATTTGGCACTACTTCCTGATGATGAAGATTGGTTTGACAAAGTATTGATGAATATCAACCCGAAACAATCACTTTGAACAAGTATAAAATGAGGCCTACTTCTTTATAAAGAAAGTGTACATTTCGTAACTCGCTGGTACGTTATTATTTTTTTAAAAGATGTCTGTCAGGGATAAAAAAAAAATAAGCAAATGGTAGGTTCTATCGCAAAAAATGGGAGGGGCGAGTCTCTATCCCTTTTTTGGAGAAGTAAACTAATACATAAATAGATGAAATAACATATAATTTATAGAGGAAAAACAAGTTAATATCTTAAAGGAAGAAGGTCCAATGTCCTCTCCATGGATCCATCGCTTTCAGATGACAACTTATAACCACAGAAAAAAATGTTAAAATTCATATACGACGCCGTTTATTAGCTCTACAATAGTTTTTTTAAAACAATAATGATATGTGTACAACCGACCCCCTTGTGGAACATGCCAACCAGAGTGTTTCATGTCTGAAGAAAGCTTAAAGTAATAAATGATACTTGGAAAATATCATGTATATTCCGAAGATTGAAGCAGTTGTTCAGATTTCATAAAATGTGAAAGAAAAAATGCTTCATGTTTGCTTTAGATCGAACATGTGGGATGATAGTCGGATCTATAGAAATAGAAATCTTTCATGAGCGAATTTGATAAGTATTTGGCCATGGATCAAAATGGTGTGTGTTTTTTTCATATTGGAGGGGTGTTTAAACAGATTTCTGTATTCCAAGAACAGAATTGCATTCCCATCCATCGTTGTTATTCTTTGAATTCTATGCACTTCCAGTAGTTTTAGGGATTAATCACAGCATACCTGTCTTACCGCCCTTTCACACGGTAAAAAAGTAATTTGATTTGATTTTATTTTATTTATTGTTTTCTTCTGCATGCATAACATACGTATAATACATTTTTCATAACATAATTAACATAATATGTTGAAGCATTTTTGGCATGAATCATAAATAAAGAGTACTAAAAAGATAATTCCAGACAAAAATTATGAACTATATGATATTCACAATTTGCAGGAAGATTGTCATCATAAGCAGATTGCTTGAAAAAAATGACAATCCCAAACTTATACTAATTGAATTAATTAATACATTTATTAAGCAGAATGGGCATATATTTTCAAATACGAAACATGAATTCATGCAATGCTATAGTATGAAGATGAAGATGATAAAGCTGAGAGTGATGGTGATATGATGATGATAATGAAGGCCATGGAGATGATGGTGGTCATGATGAAGATATTGGTAATGACTAAATCGAAGGAGGAATAAATTCGCGATAAAAAGGATACGACACAGAATGAATGATGATTCCAGTGAAAAATATAAGGCTAATGACGAATATTTAGCACGTGTGAAACCAAACTAGAACATGATTAGAATCACAGTCACGATTGCAATAGCAATCAATACGATGATTCAAGATTCACGTGTGAAAAGGCCCTTATTTCCCATGTTTCCTTCTTCGTGCAAAAAGTTCACTGATGTTTCATTAATTCTTCCCCCTACGTTCTGTTTGAAGGGAAATCCAACCTTGGCAACGTAATTGTTTTTGCACAATAAAGAACAAAAAAGTACACAAAAGGGTGGATGTATGAAAGAAATCAGACAAAGTGTAATAAAGTCATGGCTGTATGGAAACTTAGTATGCGAAACTCATAACGGAAATTTCATAAGTACATTGTGACATTTATAATGCATAATCATGCATTAATTTATAATGCATTTACATCAGAAACTGGCAGTTTTATCCCATCAGATAAGCGGCGGTCCGCCTCTTTCAGGGGGGGGGGCTCTCTCAAGTGTCAAGGCATAACATATTTTTTTAGGTGAAAAATGCCAAATTTAGACCCAAAACTTCCCAATTTTATATAGTTCAGGGGTGTATCTATTCTAATGGTGAACATTATTTTTTCCATTTAGTGTACTTGTGAAAATATGTTAGCATAACACCCATTATACCCCCCTTCGACATCTCTATACAGATTGGGGTGTTGATATTCTTTGGTCTATCCCCCTCCTCTTCTTTTCAATTCAAAACATAATACAAAATAATGTAAATCAGATACAATTTTAAAGATGAACAATCTTACTTCGTAAAAAAAAACGGTATAAAATTGAGCATAAATGGAAATGAGGGGTCCACTAAAAGTTTGTAAAGTGTGGATCCCCCTTGGAAATGAAAAAAAAATATTGTCGACTTATTCATATATGGGTACATATTCAGGAAAGAAAAAAGAAAAGGAACAAAAATTGAATTACTGACCAAATGCAAAGCTATTCACACACTCCTCCGCCCATTCATAACATAAATCACCCCCAATGCTACACATTTTCCCTCAGGGCTCAGAAAAGTTTCAGAAGTTATGTAATGAAGATGTAACACAGAAAACATTTTGATATGTCATCGTAGAACAAAATATTATATCCATCCCAAGTTTTGTAAAGGATGAGTAATTTGGTATATTGGAGCATATTGGGATGGTGTCCCTATCCTAAATTGACGCCAGCTATACTAGAAGGTCTGCAATTATTACAATAATTAGATCAGGCTTTGATTCCCCGGTTATGAATATACACGCACACCCACACACCCGTGTTTGTGCACACACTCTCACAGTTATCATGGTCATGAAGGTGATTCACGAAGATTATTTCAATATTTAAATCAAACAATATTTTGAAGAAATGAAATAAAAATCTAGAAACCATTGTTAAAAATTTAAATGAAACTTTTTCATTGTAAAGCGAAGGCGTGATATGTTCTTATCATTTTTCCGTTTATTATTCCGCTGTTTGAAAATGAAACATGGTTGTAAATTGTGTCAAAAGTGTGGGTGTGTGATATCGCAGACAATATCGAATGTAAGCTGACGAAAAAAAAACTTTGATATAATTGCCTCGAAACATAATGTAGTAAATCATCATCATCATCATCATAATCTTCATTATCTTCGTCATCAGCTTCAGCCCTCCACTATTTTTTTTCCAAAACCGTGTACAAAAATAAAAAAATGACCATGATTGTGATTTTTTGCATGGTCAGCCCCAAACTTTGAACACCGTTTTATCATTATCGCCATTTAGTGTTGTTTTTGCTATTATCCGAATCATAATTGCCATTTTAATCATTACTATTTGTGTCATTATGATTATATCACTTTACAGCTCTCTGGTTGTTGGTGTGCTATTATCAGGGACTAGTATCCCGGTAGTGAGATGGGGAGTCACCCTCATCATCACCAACTACCGGGTCGCCTTCCTAGCCTTTGCTCTCGTCGCCTCTCTCTCTGCTGTCTGCTCGTGTTTCATGGACTTTAAGGTAAATCTCTGACCAGGGTCCGTAACACAAAGGTTAACGATTGATCGTATCCTTGATTTTCACGATTGATTGCACATTGTAGTCAATGCAATCAATCATAGAAAAATGTTCTACGATCATTGTTAAGCTTTGTGTTACGGGCCCCTGGTATCCGTAACACAAAGATTATCGATTAATCGCTAATTTCAAAGACCGGCTCCGATTGGTTCCTTGTCAGTCAACTGAGCAAAATGCTCATGCAACGATGATCTTGATAGGCTATTTCAGTTAATAGCGATTAATCGCTAACTTATGTGTTTCGGGACCATGGAGTTTTCCGCTCTCAAAGAGGTTCCATGACAATTGCTCCTGCGACAATTGCTCCGCTGTAAATTCCACACACTAATGGAACGATCAACTTCAACCCTGGATTTTACCTAACCTAAACCTAACATAAAACCCCATTGCAAACCTAACCCTATATCTCAGGTGAAATAAAGCCCAGAGCAATTGTCGCCAGAGCAAATGTCGTGTCACCTTCAAGGTACAGTACATGACTGTCAGCTTAAATATTTCCTGGTGGTGGTAGGAGAAGGGGGCATAGAATGTTCAAGGATGCACGCGGATGCGGGGAGGAATAGAAGAAGAACGATGGTGCTTTGGAATTTTCAAAAAATCTGTCCCTTTAAATTTGAACATTTGATGTAATTTTATCGATTGATTTTTATTTTCAATATGCCCTAAAATTGTTTTCATTATTTATTCATTTCTAACTGATTGATATATAAATGTGAAGGAATCTTTCAAGCTTATTATCGACAAAGCATAGCGAATCTGTAATTCGAAGTGATGTTTATTTCCTGGGGACCTAGTATCATTGAACTACATACTTAATTGATCCAGGATTTGACAGGAGAGTGATCCTTGTCAATAAATAAATAAGACTATATTAATTTACTGCATATTAGATTAGATTAGATTAGATCTATCTATTATTTCAAAAATATGACCCCTCCATGGAGTCCTTCATTATCCTAGCTTCCATAGTTTCTTTGTAACTTTTACAGACGAGCTATTCATAGATGAAAAGATATGATCCCTCTAGGCAGTCCAATATTTCTATGTGCTTTTATTTTTTTTTTTAGCTTTCTTTGTTTACCATTATAATGTGTATACCCCTCTTTTCTTCGAAATTAGCCATCATTCAGGAACTTTCGTACAAGTTGAGTGCATGCGAGTGCAAACGACGTGTTATTTTTTACCTCTCCTATTTATATCCAGGCAATTTTTATCTGACTCCATTATAATATCCCTCTTATCATTTTTTCTCGAAAATTGTGTCAATAATAGATACTGGATTTCAACGACGAAGACCTCTTTTATTCACTCTTTTCTATTTTCTTTTTCTTTTTTTTTTCTTACTACGTGTTTCATATTTTGTTTTTGTTTATTGCTTGAGAGATAATAGGGTGTCATCTCCCCCCTCCCTTGCCCCATCCATATGCCGTCGTCCCCTTAACCTTCCAAACTTCCAAGTTCAAATAACCGTTTAAAGGTATTATTTAACTTTGTGAGCAGCCAGGCAAACCCAAATTTTGTAATTAGGCGTCTTGAAAACGCTTAAATAGAATACATAATTGTATGGGATGAAATTAAGATGGTGTTCCGTCACTTTATATTTCACTTTTTGAAGCACTAAATAATGATTTTGGACGCAATATTTTCTGGTCTTAAATTTTGTAACGTATCAAAGACACAGCATCTAGCTCAGATTTTTAAAAGTCACATCAATGTTAGCAAATCACTTTAAAATCAACATTTGCTACCTTCCTTAACCAACTGAAATTTTGCCTGTTCTTCAAGTTTTGTTTATGCACTTTGTTTATGCAAATTAGTTGGTCAAAACATGAGAAATCAGCTTATGGGAACTGGTCTAATCAGATTCAGCATATTTGAATTTTGTGAATATTCCGGTTTCCAACTTTTACCCCAAAATGCTTCTAGAAGTTTATATAGGCCTCTTTTTCCAGAATGGCTCTAGTCTAAAGTATCGAATCAATGGTCTATCATTATACTTTTGATGTTGTATATGTACACATACCTTTCGATATATTGAATGATTTCAAGTTCATTGTTGACCTTTTGGTGTTGGTGTTAGGTCAATTTTTTTCACGATTATAACACCAAACAACATGAAGATGGTCCCGATAAGTCACACAATGGTTGTTGAGATGTCAATAATGTGATCTGGATCAGTCTTACAAACTCTGAGTAAGTTTTGGAGCAAGGGGAAGTAATCAAAATTTCAACACCAACACCAAGGCCAACACCGGACTTGAAATCCCCCATTATTGAATCACGTTTTCATATGATTGATCATAACTGGAAAACGGGAAAGCCTGGAAACGTTCTTTAGTTTATTCAATAATTACTAACAGCTTTTTGGTGTAAAACTGAGGGGTAATATTTGCAATCTTTGAACTTTGCGTGTCACAAGACCCCGCGATACAAAATGTTGCATTTTGGATAGGAATCATAAACAATTTTTATACAAAATAATGTTATTAATGTTGTGGTGATCTTGCTTTGTCCGAGTGTAATTGGTCGACGAATTCAATTTTAAAAATGTAAATGGAATAGTGAAAAATACAAATAATTCAAGAGTTACCAAACAACATTACATTTTTAACATCTGTTTCATAATTTCATGAAATTATTATTTTTCACGAAACACTCCATTGTTTGGAAATGATTTCTGTTTGAAGTGTTTCACGTTGAACATGTTGAAAATGGTAAGGGGCCGATGAATAGAAAATCATCCCTTTTGATCATCCTATCCTTCATTTAATCTAGTCATTATTTGGTCGTCACAATCAACATATTTCTACGTTTTGTGATTACTTTTGGTTATTATTTATTTCATTTCATAACATAGTATACTACTTGTGACTGGGAAACGCAGTGGTCGGAGCTAAGACGCGTACTACTCAGTCCACACTTTGCTTCAGTTTTCTTCGTAGCCTTCTTCACAGGCGTTTGCAACGGTAGCGTCTGGGGTTTTTTGTTGTGGCACTTCCAGAATATTGGTAAGACATGATCGGTTCCAGTGTATTTATCACAAACACGATACATTTTTTTTGTTATTACATTTTGTTATATACATAACTGATCATCTAAAATTAATAGGTAGAATAACTTTCAAAAGATGTCGGTGGAGAAAAAGATGTATTGCAGTACTGTTTTTATCATATTTTCCATTGAAAAAAAAATCAAATTAATGTAATTTTATATAGACTTTGGGATCAGACAAAACCTGGGTCACGTAACATATAGATTAGCGACTGATTGTACGCTTGATTTTTACGATTAATTGTACACTGTAGTCAATGCAATCAATCGTTAAAAAGTGTTATACGATGATTAATAGCTAAATTATTAAACTTGGTGTTACGACCCCTAGAAAGCGTTTTATCAACATATGTAGCCTGATGATTTTTTTTTTGGATCCAACAGACATGAGAGATTTATTTGATTTTGATTGGCTGAGAAGCAAAGGTCTGTGACTGTTTCTATGGTAACCGTCTGACAAAAATAGACTTTTTGGACATCCGACAATTCCAAACGCTCTAATGAAGGTGATAGCGTTGAATATTTTTTTTAAAGACTTACTGGAAACTGTCATTAAGCTGATCTACCGGATATGTGTCAATTTGAGATGACAGGTATCGTTTAAAGAGTATAAAGGACAAGCCTATTATCGTTCATTAGACATATCACTGTGTACTCTGAGAATCAAATATTACTTTTATCATACCCCAGGCAAATATTCTCGCCAAGTAATGATTGAAATTGAGTGAACAAAATAATGATAAGTCAGCTGGCTCGCTGTCTAAGGAAAGGGCTTGAAAAGCAACATCAAATTTCGAAATTCCGTGTCAATAATCTACACACTAAGAAATAAGGTTCAAATTTCAACCCTCTGGGTTGGTAAAATAGCAGTACCCCAAGGGGCGTAATGAGTGCAATTTTGCTCATTCGTGCACCTTTAAAGGTGCAATTAGCTATGTTAAGCACATTATATACGGTGCAGAAATGACCCATGTAATGAGGGTTCAAATTTGAACCCTTTCTAATGTCAAGTATTATACACCTTAAAAGGTTCAATTTTGCACCTTTTTTCGTGGACGAAATATCCTTATATCTTTGTTGAAAACCCTTTTTTTTTCCTTGTCAATTTTTTTCCTCGGGGAAAATGTGCCCCCCTTCTGGAAAATCCAGGATCCGCCCCTGGTGTAGATAATGATAAAAATGGTGGTAATCATGGTAATAGGGTTTCATTTATATTTTATCTGCTTCTTTTGAACAGGTGCCAGTCAGACCTTGATAGGCGTACTTGAGGCGATACAAAGTATTGCAGAGTTGATACTTGGTTACTTTTCACGGCGATTCCTAAATTACTTAGGATACATTACTTCTCTAACGCTGGGTTTGGCAGTCTACGCTATTCGCTTCGTCTGCTATGCTGCCATTTCAAATCCCCTGTGGCTTATACCTGTTGAGATTTTACACGGTGAGATGTCTATTCCTATTCTTTTTTTTTAATTTGAAAAGTATTGAAGTGATAGGCTATTGTTATCACATCGAACCGGTTTTGCTCGATAGTGCACCTCATAAAAGTACATGCCCATGGAGAGGGTGTTTTAAGGAAACGGAAGACTAAATTCTATCCGTGCCCCCCCCTAGCTCTTTCTCTTCACATTGGAGAAAAAAAGACAACTGGTGTCTTTATAATGCGTGGTGTAACCGTGCATATCATGTGTATAAGTGAATATGGTATAATAATGATAATTATACTTGCTTATATAGCACTTAATACTTACTTTGTCAGAAGTCTCTAAGCGCTCTACAGTATATGCAGCATAACGTCGGCCTTATGCCAAAAGGGCCTTAACCCGATTTTAGGGGTTCTGAATATTTTATAATAAATTTAACACATTTCATGTAAAACTTAATAACTTAACACGTTTATCGAAATTGGCTTCTAAAGCAAAAAAACGACCACAAACTTTTGATTATAAGAGAGGCCAAAACCTTTATAAACGCCATTATCTCGGAATGGCCAAAAAGCAGTTAAGGCCCTTTTGGCATAAGGCCGACGATAATTACCCTGGCATGCCTGGCTTTAGCAGTTCAGCTGTTACGCGCGCTGCGTTTCAAGGAATAAATTCCTGCCAGGTACCCATTTACCTCACCTGGGTTGAGTGCAGCACATTGTGGATCAATGTCTTGCTGAAGGAAATTACGCCATGAACCATGGTATTCGGGTATGAAATTCGAAGTGAAAGTAGTGCCACTTTCGTCTTTTAAAGCAAGTATCCGGCTCTAAAGGCTCTATGCTTCTTTTTGCAGCAACATTCCCGCATTCCACGTCTATGGTGAAATGAAAGGATTGTTGATGAAAAGCCGCATGCAGTTTTTGTCCTGCCATAAGAACGCTACTCTGACTTTCACTAGGTTCCTACAAGTCGTTCCTGCTAGCATATATTTGTCGTTGGAGGTTGCCAGTTACAAAATATTCTTACTGAAATAAACAACACTGTAAACTTTCAATCGTGGGCCACTCCATGGCATCTTTATTTAGCAGTTTGACAAGTCGCACATAGTGTCCTATGATATGCTCAGTTTGAGTATTGATAGATCATGCGGTGTACATCAAGGTCACTGATAGGCCCTCATTTACTTTTTCTCATTTTTTCATTGAAAAGAATCATCATTACCATGGCATCTGTTTATCAATTTGGCAAGTCGTATATAGTGCCCCGTGGCATGCGGAAATATAATATGCTCAGTTTGAGTAGGCTTGCTGATAAATTATGTGGTGTACCACAAGGTCATGTATACACCCTCATTTTTTTTTACCTGATTCTTTTTATTGAAATTACTATTATTATTCATTATTGCCATACCTGCAATATCTATCCTGATAATACAAAATAAAAACAAACGAGGAAAATAACAAGTTGTCATATGAAACTACTGAAACCAAATGACGCAAGATTTGAATACTCTTATATGCAACGTATCTATGTGATTATATAACATAGGGAATTCCGAATTTTACACCATGCATGCTACATCACGTGATCTCAAATATTGATATTTAGGTGCCAAATTAGATAACGTGAGACTTCTGTAGAGTCCGATTCTTGTCTGCTATCAAAATATTACTGTCGATGTGAGCTTTTGCACTTAACGTTGCGACCCTATGCTTGGAGTATGAACATATGAACATTGGTGATCATGAGGTGTATAATCATGGACCTACTACAGTAATAGGCCCATGACATAATGTGTTATACTTATTGCGAACTTAGGTGACGCAGTTACTAACGCGTTACCGCGATTGCAGTTCCCAAGACTTTACCAGATTTGCTAGACCAAGTATGGCACTGCAATCAACTTCAGAACTGCATGAACGGGGAGTAGATTAGTATTTCCATCTTAATTTAATTTCTATTGAAATATAGTATACATAATTTAAAACCTACAATATGTTGCCCAAATTGTCGAAGTGTTTTTCACAACATTAATTTGTTTGCAACGGATACAAATATTTATGTTTATCTATGGTATACAATTTGTTTTTGTTTGATGGAAGTGAAATAAATAAATTTGAATTTGAAAAGATAGGCCTACTCATATACTGTATACAATATACATATACATACACATTCTTCTGAATGCAATTGGGAGATCTGTATCATGGTTATGATCTTTGATTTTCTTCCCTTTGATCAGGTATTTCATTCTTACTGACGTGGACCACCTTGGTGTCGTACCTGGGGACGGCCGTCCCTGCCGAGTGCATGACCACGGTACAGGGGATCCTCGGCGCGCTCTATTTCGGCCTTGGCGTCGGAGCAGGGTCCCTTGTCAGTGGCATCATCATCGACTACTTCAACGCCGTCAAAGCATTCTATGGATTCGCCGTGGCTAGTCTGGCGGTGATGTTTCTCTTCATGGTTTCTCAACAGGTATGCATGTAACAACAGTCAATGATGAAGGTTTATGGCCAATCTTGCCATGCATAGTGTTCATAAAGCTGTGTGTGGGCGTCGTGGTCTAGCTAGTGGTTAAGACTCTCGCTTTTAAATATGAGGGACGTAGGTGGGTTCGATTCCCAACCATGGCGTGTTTTCCTTCAGCAAGAAATGTACCCACATTGTGCTGCACTAGACCCAGGTGAGGTGAGTGGGTACCCGGTAGGGAGGTATTCGGATCTGGAGCGTCTGATTTAGATAGCCGTGCTAAAGCCGGGGCAATAATAACACTATCATGTTAAGCAGATAGGGCCCGTTCTGAGAACAGTTTTCGAACTGAAGTTGCTACCCTGTGTATAACATGACATTATTATTGTCATTATCATGTTTATTTGTTTCTTGAGGTTTATAATAATGATAATATCAATAATAACAATTATATTCATAATCATAATATTTATGATCAATAATTATTCTTATAGCTGAATTCATGAATTCATCCGAGGTAAAACGTGTTTTATGAATGTCCGGAATAGGGCGTTCATTACTGCAATGAATAAACAAATAACAGTAAAAATTAGGACGTTTGAAAATTTACGAAAGCGAAAGCTATTTGCTTTATTTGAAACCACTGCCCCTTTTGCAAGATAAGAGCATGGCTATGGATGTTTCGATATGGAAAATCGATGACTGCGTTTAAAATGACTGCAACTGGTTCAGTACAAGAAACAAAATTATATTGTTTGATCAAATTCCTCTGATGCACTGTAAAAACGTTGGTGTTGATTTAACACCAGCCCGGAATATATATACATGTATGTCCACACCGGAGAAGTGTTAAACAACACCAGTTTCGTTTTGGTCTAACACCAGATAGGTGTTTATACAACAGTAACAACACCAATCAGTATTAAGACAGCATCGGTTTGATTCCAAACTGGTGTTGCTTCAATACTTCTCTGCTTCAATATGTAGACTCCGGGCTGGTGTTAAATCAACACCGCAGTTTTTGCAGTGTGCCGATCAGGAACAGATTGACTCCGGTCATCTTGTCAATCTCAATCGACCAGGCTAAATCATCACAATATTGGGTTTGATCGAATTGATCATTTCCGACGGTGGAATCCTGGCATTAAATCACTTGGACATGTTGAACTAGATTTGGCACGATTCCGTCATTTCTTGATTATTTAACATTGTAAGAAAAAAAAATCTAGGGCAAATAACGGAGTGTTAAAAATAAAAATACTGACGTGATTGAAGATTTTAACAAAGGGAAAATAAGGCGAAAATGAAATTATGAATGATTGGGTGTGTTCTGGGGCTCGAAACACAAAGCTTATCAATGATCGTAGAACACTGTGAAATGACCTCATTAAGAAAATGCCGTATTGTGAAAATAATATGAAAATATGCAGTACTGGGTCTGATATCTAACAGGAAACTAAAAACAAGGGTATTCGGAATATGTATTCTAACGTTCGTGTCTCTTACCTCATGGCTGAATGGCGTAGTCCTTCGATAATTAGGCCTAGGACAAATAAATCTGACATGATTTTTACAATGTCCACCATCTTTATCAAGTGAAGTCTCCCACCATAGGACTGGGTCCCGTAACACAAAGGTTAGCGACTGATCGTAAGCTTGATTTTCATGATTAATTCTATACTGTATTTATACGTATCAGATCGTATCAGATCAGTTGTGGCGATCGTACTGATTTTAGATATTCTTGAATGGTAAAAAAAGAAAAAATCGCAATCATTTACGAAAAGCCAATCGCGACGATCATACAAAGGATCGCAGGACAGTGGGAACGAGACATTAATGAAATCAGTCGAAGAAAAACGTTCTATGACGATGGTTAAGCTTTGTGTTAAGGGCCACTGGGGGTGTTTCACAAAGAGTTAAGTAGGACTTATAAGGCGACCGCACGATTGATCTGCGAATCATTTTTTGAATAAAATGTAGTAGAATTTGATGCTATTATTGAGACTTGGAATAATTATTGTGTAATGTTCGAAATCATCGTACGAATACCTATGATCTAATCTGTGACTATGCTATCATCCTTCTTTGAATAAAAGCAAATTTAATCTCTAGTCGTAATGACGCCATAGCAGTCGTACGAATGGCTACGATTTGAAACTAATTTGTCCTTTACTCCAAGAAAGGCTTGCAATCTTTCAAAATGGTTATATTAGTATTCTTTCAATTAATTTTAACCTCAAATAAAATAATATGTTCCATTCACATTGTCAGATTATCAGCAAAATGCGATTTGTTCCAAAATCGGATCGCGAACAATCGTAAGATGTGCGGTGGCCTTTAGCTCTTAAATACCGAGTAGCTTACGGTATTAAAAAGCTTGACCGCATTGGTCAGATCGTAACATGAGGACGGACACTGATGTGTATCTATCAATAAGATGGTGCGTTGCATATCATGATGTACGCGTCGGCATTTAAGTGCCACCTAAGTCGTAATTAAATCTGTGTGAAACACCCCCTCTTGGCTACGTTTCCACTAAAGCTTTTCTTTTCTTCTGTTTCAGCTCTTTCCGCGTGGGAGCAAATTCGATGATAAATCAGAGTATGATGACAATGGCAATGACGAAGAAAAGCAGAAACTCGACCACGTGTACGATGACGAAGCTGAAGAGGTCATAACTCCTGCCCCGCCGTATCCTGTTTCCATCAAGAATTTTTTACAACCAAAAAGAACGAAGAATGAACAACATTTGCTTAGTCCCGGAGCTGGAACCGGTCCGATCCCAGAAATGATGCCGCACGGTCGATTCCTTCACCGGAAAAATTTCGCTGATGCCCATAAAGAAGTACATCAAATACAGCAACGTCCGCTGAGTTACTGTGGAACAGCGACCAGCGACAGCGAAATGAGAGTCGAAGTGCAACAGCGGGCATTACCTGTACACGTGACCATTTCACTGCAGCAGCTGAAACAGCTGAAATGTTTACCACCAAAAGAAAAGACGTTACCTAACAATAAAATTCCAAAAGAAGAAACTCGGATAAATGCCACGTGTCAGCACGAGACAATAGAAAACAATTGGTTGATGCCTCGCCAAAGAACTTACACGATAAACTGAAAATAACCCAATTTCATTCTCTGAGCCAATGACATCGAATTGTTTAAATTTGATTATTTATTTATGCATGTAGGAAATTATGTAATTGAAAGTTTTCAATGCTAAGTTCACCCCGACAAAAAGTTGATCTGAATGACAAAAAAAAATCAAACCAGCATAACATTGAAACCTCCTTAATAGAACTATGGTGCTTCATTTATTGCAATAAAATGAGTATGTGATGTTGAATCAATATCACAATTTCTTTTTCTATTTTATGACGTCACATCAAAAAGACCTATGTCGTTTTTTTTTATCCTGTAAAGTAAAACCCGGTTCAAATCATCCGTCTGGGCTACATATTATTGCAAGATCATTAAGAATCAATCAAGATGTTCTTTATTAACAAATCTAAAAAATTAAAAAGAAAACGTTTTCAATCATTGTTATGCTTTTTGGTAATTGTTTTACCTATTCATCACCTTCCTTGCTGTATTTGGGGTGGTCTTGGCCATTTATGCCATCCACACAGTACTTGAATGTATATATATGTACGTATATGATATAGAGTTTCAATGAATCTTTCGAGACAAGCTGCATAGAAAAAAATCTGGTCTTTCACTAAATAAATTAAAAACTCAAATGTTAAGAGCGTGTATAGAAGTCTACTGCTTGTACGCCTGTTACGGTCTTAAACTGTTAACTCCCGCTATAGTGTAACTCGCTCCCTAGCTTATTGAAAATGTGTCCAGTGTGTGCGCGCACTGCCTCTAGGTTGTTTGGTACCATTTGTTTGTACACCAACGCACCGGATGCACACATAGGATCCACTGCATACAATGTACACGATCGCCTATGACTTGCTCTAAATGAAAAATATGCTGCAGTTTCTTACCAGGTTATTATATGTCTTAAATCTCTTTTATTTTGTGATGAGAAAGATGTGTTTTTCTAGAACGGACTACAACCCCCCCCCACCCCAAAGGAAAAAAAACATACAGAGTGTTTGTGCATGAATATTTTGTACTGAAGTGATTTTCTCGCATAAACTCCCCATTCACAGCACACATACATTATATTTGCAATAGAACACTTTTACGCGAACTTACCCGGCGAGTTACACTATAAGCACGATTCGCTTATAAGATCGTAACATACGCCCTATACTGTATAACAGCCATGGTTGCTCATGATTGGTCAATTTGCATTTCATCTGAGTATCTATGGGATGACAGAAATGGTTTAATTAAAGATTAATACATGTAGAAAACAGATACAATGTTTATGTATGCATTCGGCAAATAAATGACTGAAACGAAAGCGTAAAAAAAATGAGTTTATGACAAACTTTCAAGAACACCGATATTCGCCATCCGATTTCCGAAATTCAAAGGACATTTTTTTAAACGGAAAATCACGTTAAGTGATTATCAAACATGACGCGATCGTTCGGAGCAAGCCCACTATGTTTGTGTGACTGTCATACCCATGGATTTCATTTCATTTATAGGTTTAATTAAAAAATACAATTTTATAGATGCTGCAGTCTCGGTTCTGGGGTCCGTTGCAGAAAGAGTTGCGTTTAAACGCAAGTCAAAAAATCAATCGCAAGTCCCAAATGCTCGCTGTTGATTGGTTGAAAATCAAATTGCGCATGCTTTTTAGAGTTGCGATTGAATACAACTCTTTCTGCGACGGGACCCTGGTCACATTCTCTTTCTGCTTTTGTATGGGGGGGGGGGGGTTCTTGGTGCTAGAAATATATGTGAAATTTACTTATCGTAATTTTTATGGAAGACATTATAGACAGCTGGAGAATGGCTTGTGGAAAATCTATCTTTTACAAAAATTATATTTTAGTAATTTTGATTGTTGAATAATATTGAGGATTTCTTCCTAGCGTACATTGTTAGAAAATGTATCCTTAAAATAAAAGAAGTTCCTGCAGCAGAGTCTCGAGAACACCTGTAATGTTACTAGATTGCATAATCTTACAGGAAATTGTATTTGGTGTATGGAATCTGACAAATTTCCTTAAATGAAAAACCCTTTTCCCCTGTTTTAACAGACCTGTTCTGTTAAATTGCAGAAAATTCCTGTTTTATGAATTCACAGAATGATTCTGTTGTTTTCTTCAAAATCTTCTCATATTTCCTGTAAAATCACGTTTTTTTAAACAGTGTATACCACGATGATATCATTTTCAACTGTAAGTCATGCATGGGTATATTAATTTTACAACTTGAAAAAAAACTATACATTTCTTATTGTTTCTCCAATTGTGCTAAAACCTTCACCTATCAATTTCTTTGTATTTTCTTTCATCGATTAAAGCCATTCCACTTTGATTGGAACCCCTGAAAAATTCATTTTTCCACTCAAGCTTTCCACGGCTCATTATACGTATGCTAACAAAGGCCTCAAGTAGACATGGTGCTCCAGTTTTCATTATGATATATTTTGATTTTTGATATTTTTCATTGACTCGGTATTGACACTATAACCTATAACCACCATCACAGGAAGCTCTTTACCAGAAAAATTGGGCCAAAATGGCGTTTCTTGAGAGTCTACTTTTACCGAACTACAATACAGGACTATCGATGACGTTTCGGCAGAAAGATACAAAGTGATATTATATTTGGGATATTTATTTATTTATTCATTCAGCTGTATATATATCTTATTTTCTGAGTACAAGGAGTAGACGATTTCAGATATTTGTAAAAAAATGTTTCTGTGACAAAATGGTCGATGATTATTGTATAGAATGATTTGATGAAACTCATATTTTCTCTATTCTTGTGCTTTATGTTAGATTCAAAGTAGGGCATTCTCAAACGCTTTCTAAAAACGTCGATAATCTTTTGTCAAAAGCCCTCCATAACAAAGCAGCCTTTGTCAAAAAATTTGTGAATCAAAACAGCAGTGCACAGCAAAAACTGTGGTGTTAACCGGTGTACATAGAGGACCACACCAGTTATTTTACACCGGTGTTAAATTGGTGGTGTTAGTTTTACACCTATAGGTGTCATTACAACACCTTTTGTTGTTATATTTGCACTCTTTGGTGTTATGTTTAATCTCTAGGGTGTAATTTTAATACCTCAGGGTGTGGTCCTCTATTAACACCAATTGGCGTCAGTTTTAACACCGCAGTTTTTACAGTGTGTCATTCTGGACTGTGGACAAACGACATATTTGCAATTATTTGGCCGGTCTGAATGTTAAGACGATGTGCTGTACTGGTCCACCAACTTTCGACAATGACCTCTATACTGATCTGTCCATTGTGATTCGCCGCAGGAAACGTCTGCGAAGTAGATTCTAAAATACGCCAGTGATGGAGCACTGTAAAAACTGTGATGTTAAAACTGACACCAGTTGGTGTTGAGGACCACACCCTGAGGTGTTAAAATAACACCCTAGAGATTGAGCATAACACCAAAGAGTGTAAATGTAACAAACATAGGTGTTGTAATAACACCTATAGGTGTAAAACTAACACCACCAATTTAACACCGGTGTAAAATAACTGGTGTGGTCCTCTATGTACACCGGTTAACACCACAGTTTTTGCCGTGAGGGAGCCGTAGGTTACGAGATAAGGGGCGTGGTCTCTTTTTTATGTACAGTAACCGTTAATAGTGTGAGGAAAAGAAAGTGGCTAGAAGGATAGGAGAGATAAAAAGAAAAGGGAGGAGGGACGGAGGGAAATGGACAATAGAAAGAGGAGGTAGGAGCTAGAAGGAGTTACGGTATATGTGTTTGAGAGGGAGTGAGGTTGTGCGAGAGCGCACACGGTTTGTGAGGGTGAGGGTTATGGGCGTGTCTATTTAAAAAAAATTGAGTATTTTGGGCGAAGGTGTATTCTCCCGTCTTCCCGACTCGTATCAATCGAATGTGCTCGGATAAACACATGTTGGAGCGGTCGTGGAGCGGAGAGAAAAAAGTCATCACCGCTCGCTACCGTTCACCATTTTCGATTTCGATTGTTTTTTTTGTTTTCGATTTTTCCCCCAATTTTGTGAGCGAAATTCGACCCTCTCTCCCCACCGCTCCACGACCGTTCCAACAACGCTCGGGCGGTGTGTGACCAGGCCTTTAGTTACCCAAATTGCAGCTCATTGTAGCTGATCAATGCGACCGGAACGGCGTAACGAAAAATATGAGAAGCTTTGGAGCGGATTTCTTTCTTCTTTTTTTCTCGATAAGAAGAAAATGCTATGCTTTGGAGCGACTTTCTTTGTTCTTTTTCTCAATAAGACAAAAATGCTACGCATTGGAACGGACATTTGAGTGTGAAAATGGGGGTCCCCTCCGCGGCACATACCCACTATGCATTATATACTGAGTGCCCCCCCCCCCCATGAACACATGCACTTTCAATGGGATTCGTCCAATGAGTGAAGCGGAAAGAAAATGAAAAACAGACGAAAACTAAAAATCATTAATCATGTTAAAACGACATAATTTTCCTACGAGACAATAAATGTGATAATGTCTAAGTTATTATGACTATATTGCAAATCAAGCTTAAATTTGCTTAAAATCAATAAGAATTGCAGTTAACAAAGCATAAACATGGTCAATGATGTAAACATGTCTACAGAAAATGTAAAGAAAGGTAAGATAAAAACAGACAAAACTTTGTCTGTTTTGTCTTTGTCAGGAGTATGCATCATCATGTAATCAAATCTATATGTAGAACACCTTTTTTATTTTTTTTATTTGTATGTTCTCATCGTCCTGGTGTATTGAACAAAAAACAACATGATATAGTTTAGAATTCAACATAAAAAATTGACAACATTATATAAGTATAGCAATAAAGAATTTTAGATACATGTTGAATAGTAAGCAAACATAATGCCTAAATTGACTTTTCAATCATCTTTTTGCAATTTTTCCAAAAAATACTTTTTTTGTTATTTGCTCGCCATGTTATTTCTTCTAAGAATATTTCAAATATTTCTTTGAAAATGATTTTCTTTTTTGTTGAAAAATTGTGTAAAAAACTAAATTAATTAATACATTAAAGAAATATATAATGTTGTGTCCATTACCACCGTGTCTACCAATCACAATGTCTTTATAACTTTATACATCAACATTTTTAATATTCAGGTTTATGGTAACACAAAATTTACTGAATTTTAACCAAAAGAGTCTAGAATAATGTCAATCATAAAATAAGCGATAGTAGTTGTCAATAGTTTTACATTTAAAACAAAGTGGAGATTCTGCCAATTTAAATTGAAACAAATATTCATTTGGCATCAAAAATTTATACAAAAATTTAAAGTTGAGTTCAGCTTAACGAAATTCTTCAATAAAAGTAATATTTTTTCCAGATATTGTTCCAAATCAAATTTTCTTTGAAATAAAGTGACCAAGATTGTTCATCATTTTGGGTTATAATTTTTTTATTCACAAGAAAATTGTATAATCTTTTAGAAAGTTTAACAGATGTTTACTTTGTTTTATATGTAAAGCAGGATCATGGTCCTTCAATTTAAAGTAGCTAATAATTGAATAATATCAGCAATGTTTATCTTCAATATAATATATATATATTTGTTTTATATCCTACTTTTAATAATTTATAACCAAAATATATGCGCTGAGCTCGCAAAGTCCGGTTACTTGCGTTGAATTACCCACTTTTCTCCGAGCCACCGCGCTCAGCGGAACGCAGATTAGTGCCTGCGCCTACGCATCACTGGACTTGCCCGGTAGAGAGAGAGAGAGAGCTGTACAACAGTATTCTATGCTTGATTGTACCTATAAAGATTCGATGCCTGTAGCATCATGTCAGTGATGGAGTGGTTGGGAAGGTTAAAATGGCGATCACTGACATGATGCTACAGGGCATCGAATCTTTAGGTACCCGTCCTGACTCAGTCCGTACTAGCAGAGAGAAATTCTGGATGAGACGACTTCGCACCATCCAACCTCATGGCCTGAACATCCAATAGGGGAACGACTGATTAATCCTTCTTATCCACTTTCCATTTGTGTACACATATAATTTTTCCCTCAGCTTTTTTAGATTAGTTACATTATAGTTTCTGCCTCTACTTTCCTCCCATATCTCATACCAGCTCAGCTGCAATTTTTCCTCCCTTATTCAGGCGATATAATAATTATTATATATTCATTTTTTTTCTCTCCACTCACCTCTTAGATTTACCACTTAATTATTTTGCATATTTTCAAGCTCAGCTCCAATTTTTCCTCCCTTATTCAGGCGATATAATAATAATTTTTTTTTCTCTCAACTCACCTCTTAGATTTACCACTCAATTATTTTGCTTATTTTCATGTTTACTATGTTTTTTTTTTCTTAATACACCCCCTCTCTCATACAGCATCGGCTTCTTTATTTGCTTTTACCTTTTAGGCAATTTGCTTCCCTTCCGTATGTACAGGGTTTTTTTTCTATTATATAGTCTTCTGTTTTTTTCCCTCACACCCAGCGGATTACAATATCAGTTACACCATTTGTATATATATTATTTTTTCATTTTGGATATATTCATATACTTTTATACTTACAAATTTATTTTTACACTTACTTTCTTCTCTTAGTTTGTTTAATGCTCTATCATACATACTTATGTCTTTTGCACATTATCAGTTGTTCCCTTCTCTTTCCCCTTTTCCCCACTCTTATGCACCAGTTTATTATGCCTTTCTTTGTTACCTGTTTGACCCACCTCTCACTAATTCTCTTGTCATTCATATCTTCCTCATACCCTCTATCACTGTTTTGTTCCAGATCCTGTTTGATGTTGCCTGCCTCATTATCTTAATCCCTCTTGGCTTGAGGTCTTTCTTTGGCCTCACACTTACTTCCCTTTGTGTCTGCCTACTCCTTTTCTTTCATCCCCTTCATTAACCTGATTGGTCATCTCTTCTCACTAATGCCCCTTTTGTCTCCTTGTTTCTAGTATTGCTGTTGGATGTCTGTGGTCTATATTATGGTTGTTCCACTTTATATGTTTGTCATTTTGCCTCCGACGAAGATTCTGCTAGGTAAGGATCAAAAGCTTAGGCCCCTTTTGATCTGAAAAAATGACAGTTTAATGGACGTTTTTGATAAAGAACAAGATATATATCCAAGAAAAGATGATTACAAATCAGGGAAGAATTCTTTTAAGGATTAGAACTGAACACGGGACATTTACATTCACCTATTTAATCATGAAAAGTATGGGTTTTTGCTACAAAAATGATGCGAGCGCGAAGCGCGAGCTGAATATTTTTATATTCCAATCTGAAAAGCGGACATTTTGAGCACGATTTTAAATAAAGAACGAGTTTTGTATCTTATTCTTGCTTGCTGAACATTACAATCTTGTTTTTTAATGCATATCCGGAATTATTGGGGTGGGGGGGGGGGCGAAATGATATGTTTGCCCCCCAATATTTTCATTGGTGGGGCGATCGCCCCCCTGCCCCCAGGATCGACGCCTCTGGTGTGAAATCAGTCGTAACTTACGGACAGCTTTAAACGACCCTGAGTGCAACCCCTCTAAAAGCCAATCTTCCTTGTAAATTGATGGGAGGCAGTGAGGGAATATAGTAGGAGTGGGTGTGGGAGGGGTGCGGGTGAGGGTGCGTGGGGTGGGGTGTGAGTGTGGTTGCATGTGCACGTAAGCGGTTATGGGGTGTGTGAGAGAGAAAGAGAGAGAGAGAGAGAGAGAGAGAGAGAGAAAGAGACAGACACGTTTTCACATCAAGCCTCCTGTAGAATTTCGGAACCACAAATGCCCATTTAGAGACAGAGAAAGTCGGATCATTTCATAATTATGTTTAAGCCTTGATACAGATTCAATTTCAATATTTTAAAAAACAACAATATTTTTCATACAATAAAATACAGAGAATACATGTGCATGCGTGCGGGTATGGGATGTGTGTTAGAGAGAGTGGGGGGGGAGGGGTTGGGGAGAGCCGGATCCTTTCATAATTACGTTTAAGCTTTGTTAAAGGTTCAACAATCCAATTCATGAAATTCTTGGTGAACAAAATTGGAAAACAACAAATATTTCATACAATGAAATACAAAGTATAAACGGGGATATGACAACATTAATTTGCTAAGCGCATATCGATGAGTCACGCACGCACAAAACTGTTTCACTGCAATCACCGGAATAAAACAGAATTTTCATATGTCAAAACTTTGTTACTCCTTGTCATATTTCTTATGAAATCGTCACTGTTTTTGTCTGATTTTCATTTATATGTTCAAATTATCTTTTACAGCCTGGAGTACTCCTTTTAAGGTGTCCTTGCAGTCTAAATTCTAGATACATATTACTTACATATGTGAATGATTTTTGAAAGAATATTTTTTTATTGACATCAACAGGAATCAACTCAGATTCAGTTTGCAGGGGGACTTTAAAAACACATTTTCAGGAAATTCCGCGGTTAAAGTGCTCCCGCGGATGGATATTTTCTAATAACAAGTGGAATGCCTCTGGTCGTCTCACCTGCATCACGCAGTTCAATATAGCAGCAGTGCTGACTTTGAAAACTACTCTAACTCGTACAAGATGTTCAGTGATACATGGTTACTCTTATGTCCACTTTTTATGAACTAGACCAATAAACTTACAGGGATATGATGGTTATTCAACAAAAAAAAAACCAACATGGCCAAAGTTCATTGACCTTACATGACCTTTAACCTTGATCATGTGACCTGAAACTCGCACAGGATGTTCAGTGAAACTTGATTACTCTTATGTCCAAGTTTCATGAATCAGATCCATAAACTTTCAAAGTTATGATGGTAATTCAACAGATACACCCAATTCGGCCGAAGTTCATTGACCTTTGACCTTGGTCATGTGACCTGAAATGCGGACAGGATGTTCAGTGATACTTGATTACTCTAATGTCCAAGTTTAACGAACTAGATAAAAAAACTTTCAAAGTTATGATGGCAATTCAACAGATACCCCCAATTCGGCCAAAGTTCATTGACCCTAAATGACCTTTGACCTTGGTCATGTGACATGAAACTCTAATAGGATGTTCAGTAATACTTGATTAACCTTATGGCCAAGTTTCATATACAAGGTTCATACACTTTCTAAGTTATGATGTCATTTCAAAAACTTAACCTCAGGTTAAGATTTGATGTTGACGCCGCCGCCGTCGGAAAAGCGGCGCCCATAGTCTCACTCTGCTATGCAGGTGAGACAAAAACTGATATGATAAAAAAAAAAAACTAGGGCTACTTAAGGAACTTTGGAATTTGAAAAGTACTCATTTAGTTGCTTTTGAGTTACTTGTTATCTTGAGATTTTGCTTCATGGATATCGTGCTAAACATTGCTCCAGCAAAAAGCCCATACCAGTAGCTAATACAATATTTGCAAAACTGAAACATTTGAAATAAATCTAATTAATATTTGTTCCTTAACTTTTGTCTTTGGCGTACCCCCAAAATTAATACTTTTCTGTGAACACGATCCGTTAGGCATAATCCCCTGCTTCATTTGCTAATAACAGAACAATATTTGATTTTTCTACCAGATTTATTTGTTTTGGTTGCATCAGGAATTCATCAAACGAGTACACGTTTTCACATATTTTCATTTGCATTAAAGGAAAAAAAGAAGAAGCATTAATTCGGCCTCAGGTCTATAAATTGAAGCAAGATTGACTAGTTAATCTCCGCAATAATGAGTTTCTTCTTAGCTAATGATACTACAACGATTACATAATGGTATTTATAATGTGTTTCCCCCTCCATTAATACGACGACGATTGAATGATTGCTATTTAACACGGTGAATTACCCCCCCAAACCTGCTTGAATAAATCAGATAGCTGTTAAAAAAATTTCCCCTCTATAAAACGACCCATCTATAACTGGTTTGATTTTGATTAATCTTTTTTATATCGTTCATATAGTGGGTCGCAGGCCCAGGCCACAGAAAAATTAGACTCTCCCTTACTTCAGTATCAATAATCTTTCTCTGTTGGGGCCATGCAAATCGGGGCCACAGATACGTACTTATATCGGCGTTTTTTTTTCTTCAAACGAAAGTAAGGCTGGAATTTCAAACCCTGAGAGTACCTGCTCCCTCCCCGATATTCAGTTGAACAAAAGTTTTAAAAAAGTATCTTTTCGCAAAGAGCACTGTCCTCCTAAACTGTCAGAGACGCTTGAGGTCACTTTAATAACACTTCAATTTATATCGGTAATTAAAACGCCCTCGCAAACTTTCACTTTTAAAATATAACCATACAATGCAAATGTAACATTCATATATGAAGGTAAAAAACATCACACCAGCTTTAGCGGGCTATGGTCTAAGATCAACTTTGAATATTGAGAGAAGGATCCAACACGTGTCGTTCTTCCACGTGAGACAAGGGACTGACCAACACTGTGTTGTTTCTCATTGACTGTGTTTTAAATGGCTAGTCTTAAAATTTACCTTTTGGGATGGCCATTTGTAATACAGAGGATGATTAGCCTATAATTTTATTTGTGTAAAGAAACTAATTTATATTTGGGAAGGAAGGTACCTGTATTAGTATATTGGCAAAATAATTATTGCGATATTCATGTATAGAGTAGTGAGTTGTTCAACTGTGTTGCTATTCAAGCGGGACTATATTCCAAGAGGTACAGGCCTAATTCATTTCCCATAGACTCGTGTGGCACTTTAAAAGAATTCATAAAAAATAAGGAAGAAATTCGAGGATTGGATGTTTACTACCAGTGGATAGGATACATGTCTGACATTCCATATCTGACCAGAAAAGCGGGGTACGGGGGGGGGGGGGGGGGGGGGGGTGGGGGGTACCTCGATCGGCTCATTTTTTAAAATAAATAGGCATTTATATATGAAGACTACACCTAGCTGACGGGATCAAAATCATCACTTGAGAGAGTAAAATGGCCCTAATTATTTCGTCAGTAAAAAAATAGTTCCATCGTGGTGATATATATCTTTGGACAAGGAAAGTTCAGTAGGTACCCTCCCTAGAATCAGTGTTAGATTGTCAGTCATATTCATTCATTTTTGTCAATCAGCAATATCAAATTTAAAAATTGAGCTATGGGTTGGCTCGAATTCATATCTTTTGCATGCCAGTTGTAATTAGGTCCGTGTAACCAACACTACACTGATCAGAATGTGCATTATGGTTAATTAACCTGGCAGGTGTTTCATTAAAGCTGATCGTAAGCTACGAGCGACTTGACAAGCGACTGTTGGCCCTTTCTTGTGATGACCTACACCACATTTTCACTGACGTTCATTCAGCGCATAAGAAACGATCACTGGTCGTTCGCAACGTCACTCGATCGTAACTTACTAACATCTTTATGAAACACCCACCAGGTCAGATATAAAGAAGGGCTATTAAAGCTGCGCTGGTTTGTATACCCTTTAAAAAGTCTCTTTTGGGTGTTCGGTGTTAATTCCTCAAGGACGCTAATGACAACAAAGTGCTGGGAAGAACGATCCTGTCAAATCAATCAACATTACTTGGTCATTGTGTTCCACACATTCCACTGCATGATAGTAAATGAAAGCGGTTTATGATTTGTCAACATTGGATACACGTGTTTGAAGTCACACGTGATTTTTGAGAATGTGCTATTTATCTTAGTTTATTGACTTTTATGAAGTGGCTTATATAATATACATTGATCATCCATGCACACTTATATCTACGCACACAATCATCCACGCACAACTAGTCTACACCATAGAGTTATATAAACCTAAACACGTATTTAACTCTATGGTCTACACGCCCTTTACACATACATTCATTCACGCACACTTCCATCCACGCACACTTAGTCTACTAGTGCACACTCTCTACACACATATATTTATCCACGCACACTTCCATCCATTCACACTTAGTCTACTAGTACACACTCTCTACACACATATATTCATCCACGCACACTTCCAACTATCCACACTTATGTCTACGCACACATTCATCCACGCACACTTAGTATACAAGCTCCTTTATCTATATACATATATTCATCCACGCACACATATATCTACGCACACATTCGTCCATGCACACTTCCACCCAGCCACTCCTCATCCACACACCCTTGCACCAATAAAACACATGCATGCATTCACGCACACTTCCACCCACCAACAGCTTCCATCTACGCACACATTAATCCAGGCACACACTCGTTCATACAATCCGATATTTCGTGGTCATTGTCATCCGGCACACTTTCACACATCAAACGATTACAATCTACAAACACACTTTATCTAGCACACTTTTATCTACACAAACAATCGTATAAACCGCGCACCTTAACGTATCTTCGGCGTATCTTATACCTCCGCTATATTTCATCTATGTTTACGTTTTTTTCTGCGGACATTTTACCAACTAAATGGCCGGAAGTAGGCATATGTGAGCATTTGCACGCTTATCCTTGTGTATACTCCATCATCTTTCCCTGACACATAATCATTTTCGACGCCCGGAAGAAAAATGATAATATAGATTATATAGAGCGCAGAAAGTATTCACTGAAGTATATTTTCTATCGCGCTATATAAGACCTCTAAAATGATTCTTATCAATGAAATAGATGTGTTTCTTGAGAATCAGTCCGTACGGGTGACAAATAACTAGAGCAGAAAATCCGATCATTACAACAAGTGATCTATGGGCTAGTAGATGTATAAGAAGATTTAAATTTTTTACGCACGCATTCATCTCTAAGATGCTAGACCCGCAGGTCTCTCGGAGGTCTCTCCTCCCGATATAACTGATTGGGGGAATGCAGGTGGACCACTACACCGGGGTTTCCCCCTAATCTTATACGAATAGTGCAGTGGGTTCTTAACGTGCAAAGGTGGTTACTCTCCTCTACACGGGGCCTCCATTTAACGTCCTATCCGAGGGACGGAGTGTTTTCCATTGTAACATAGCCTGCATCTATGAAACATGGGAGAGACGTTTACACACAACGCACTGGCTTCAGTCATCCGCCCTGGGTGGACTCGAACCCACGATCTTTGGTTCGACGGGCAGACGCGTTACCGACTGAGCCAACTCCGCTCTTTCACATCTAACCAATAATAGACATTCATCTTTGAGTATATATCTCTATGATCTCTGCTTACTTTTACGTACACGCACAATCTTATGTCCCCTAGCTATTTCACCCCATTTTCACCAACACTTTCCTACAAGTATCATGTGCACACCAATCCACGTGTACTCCATCATCTTCCCTTGACACATATTTTCGGCACCCGTCAAAATAATCCGACAAATTACTAGAGCAGAAAGTCTTATTCAATCCTTACAATAAGTGGTCTATAGTGAATGTAAAAGTAGATTTAACCATCCTAATCACCAATGAAGCACTTTCGCACCCGAAGGTAATCGAAACAATTTAGACACTAGTAAATAGAATCAAGCTCAATATTGTACAGATGTCAATAATGCGATCTGGATCAGTTTTCCAAACTCTGAATTAGTTTTGGAGCTTGGGGAAGCAATTCAAATTTCATCACCAACACTTGTGCTTGTGTGGGTGCCTGGAAGTGTGTGTGTGGGGTAGGTGTATAAGAAAATGCGACGTCAACTGTCAAAACAAGTTTCAAAAACTTGGGGGGGGGGGGTGGAATTATTTATTGCTCATGCGTGCCCCAGGCCCGGGGCCCCAGGAACCGACTTCCTGAAGACATCTGTATCTCTCTTGAGTCCTTCAAAAAGGTTCGTCTTCATTTGTAAATTCAGCAAAGTTGTTCCAAAACTTTGGAGCATTCAGATCCTTTGTTGAGAAGCAAAAAGAAATTTAATATTGCTTGGCCAAAAAAAAGACACAATCTCTCGGCTCAGAAATGGAAGGTCGAATCTTAATTTTTGTTATCTTCTTCTCTAAAGTATATCATGTTTACTGTGTATGAGCAAACGAATACTTGCCATCAAAGTTGCTGAGTAAAAGTCTCTGGGTCATTGAATAAAACTTTCTGCTTTTTTTATATTACTTATATATTTTTTTCAACAATGATATGATTACTTATTGTAATTGTTTGATTTGCTGTTTTTTGTCGTTTACTTTGTTTACTTAACATAAAATTATTAAAGCGTTTTTACTTCCTAATTTCTTTATGTGCCTTGAGCACGGTGTTTTTTTTTATTTTAAGTCACATGTATTATTGTTATTATGCCTCATGTGTTGTCAGCTGCATTGGCTTGCCGATCATCGGATATATCTGATATTTAACCTCTGAAAAGGTGTCAAGTTGGGCGGCAAACTCATTTGCCAGTTGTCAGGAACACGGATTTTAGAATTGATGAATGACGTAATACAGACTTTATTTATGTTACAAAAATCTAAAAAAGGGAGATGCAATAATTTGATTCTGAGATGTTTTCCGTCATCTGCTCGGAAGAGATGGATGAGTTACGGAGGATGCTGGGAGAATGCGGTGGAACGCAAGCTCACCCGTGTCGGTGGGGATCTGATTGGCGTCGCGGGGAATACGAATTAAGCTAGTGGATGAAATATGAACTAATGTTCGTAAAAAAAAAGACAATACGATATGAGTTATTTGGTACACACGAAGTAAACGTACAATCCAAGTGGATAAAAAATGATGAGGCCAATTAATTATTCAATGTCGTACGAAACGCTAATTACCGTTAAATAAACATATAGGCCTTAACGTTGTTCACAGAATACGAAAGGCTCTCAAGAAGTATTTTTTGTGCTGTGGTTGAAAATAATCAAGGGTATTTCATCGCATTTGCCCTTTTTAGCGCCTATCAATTTTCCGCGTAATTGCGAATCAGCAAAGGGCACGAGGGTAACACGTTTATTCGCCATTGTTAGAGGGGGCGAGCTTTTAATTATTGAGATCCGATTATGACCATCAATCAAGGGGATATATCCAAATAAAATAGAAAGGAGGAATCTGAAAACAAACAGGAAAATGTACTTTTTACCATTTTGAAAAAGTTTTGTCATGTTATTTTTTTTTCTTGGTGGGAGTGGGAATTTATCTCCCTCTTCCTAATCGATATCACTACCGGTATATGAGCAATTCAAGCGACAATGCATTTCTTAAATCTTGCTATTCGTCAATGAACTAAGAAAAAAAAAGAGATATGACATTAAAACATAAAAAAACGGATTATGGTAAAGCAGTCACATTAATCTGCCCTAAAACTTAAATTTACAGGATAACGAATGCAAAATCACATACACAAAATCAGTAGCTTATTTGTTTTAATTCTATTTTCAAAACAGATTGAGGAGAAGCGGTACATATGATAAGTTTTAAAAAAAGAGGAAATAGACATAAAATTGAAAATTTGACTGCTAGGTCTCTTTCAATTCGAAGTGATTCTGATGGGGGGGAGTCGATCTATGGGTGACGTCTTTTTACACTCTTGATTGACTAACAAAGCAGTGTTTCCACAGCTCCAAAATAAATTTCCCGAAATTGGATTCCAAATTTCCTAAAATTCATAAATATTTCCTGGAATTTTCAAGTTTGATTTTTAACGAAAATCGGGCAATAATACAACGAGTGTAAATTTGTTCCAGGTGGCAAAAATCAGGGAATTTAGCAATTTTTTTGTCCCGGCCCTCTTTAAAAATAGGAACAACATTACGAAATGCGAGCGCGGAGCGCGAGCGAAAAAATTTTGAGCTACGTATGGAGGTTAAAATCATGTAAATATAACATGAATATTAATAGTTGCTATATTTGTTGTTTCATTCAGAAACTACCTTGTAAATCGCAAACAATTCGTAAGCATAAATGAACAAAATTCTTCTCTACAAAATGTTAACTGGGGTGTTCCCCAAGGTAGCCTCCTGGGCCCTCTTTTATTTATTATCTATATAAATGACATCCAGAACTCCTCTGAAATATTATCTTATGTCCTTTTGGCAGATGATTCAAATGTACTCTACTCTCATCCTAACCCCAATATTTTAATTAATGTACTGAACACTGAACTGGATAAATTGGTACAATGGATTAAGGCTAACAAATTGTCAATAAATGTTCAAAAAACGAAATGCATGCTTTTAAGCAATTATTTAGAACAATTGCCATTTAATATCAAATTAGACAATGTAGACATTGAAGTTGTTACTACAACTAAATTTTTAGGCCTCATAATAGACAACAAATTATCTTGGAAATCGCATATTGACTCTATATGTCGCACAATTTCACGCAATATTGGTGTTATCAACAAAGTTAAGTTTTTTCTTCCAACTTCCTCCCTAAAAATGCTTTATTCAACATTAATTTTACCATATCTAAATTATGGAGCAATTGTTTGGGGAAACACACACTCAACCTACCTAGATAGAATATTGCTTTTACAAAAGAAGGCATTGCGTGTTATTTTCAACTTGTCCTGGAGATCTCACACAGATGAGTTGTTTTTAAACAATAACATTCTAAAAATAAAAACACTGTACCAATATAATTTAGGTCAATTCATGTATCAGTTAAACAATAATATGTTACCACCCATATTTAATTTTTCATTTAACAAAAACAAAACCCTTCACAAATATCCCACACGTCAATCCGATGAATTTCATTTACCACTACCCCGGACCATCCTTGCAAAATCAATTTTTACTTTTGAAGGCCCTAGACTCTGGGGAACTATCAATAGTAACATCAAAGAATCTCCAAGCCTTAATTCTTTCAAATATAAGTTCAAAAAAATTTCTTCAAGATAACCATTGAATTTACCTCTTCATCACTCAAGCTCTTGTATTTTTTTAATCAAACATGTTTATCATGTCACGTACACTTATACATCTCTTTCGTTTTCCTGTTGATCGGCGAGGTCCGTCTGTGAGTGCTGGGGCTGGATTCTGGAGACCTTTAATCTCTCTTTTTCTTATTTCCTTTTCTATTTTTATTTCCAATTTTTCTTTTTAATTCAACTGGTCATGCTCAAGTTGGTACCTTATTTTTTTTATATGCTAAACAACTGCAAGAATATTTATTAGGAGGCTGCACTCTACAAGCTCCGCTTTTTAGCAGCCTCCTCCATTTTCAACCTGATTTGTAATAATCTTGAATATAATTTTCTGTACAGGAATAATTGAAATATGTTTTAATATTTATATATGTCAACATGTACAGAAGAAACTGTAATTGTTGAAAATGGAAATAAACGAATGAAATGAAATTGTAATTTTCGGATTTCCCGGAATTTCCTGGATTTTTTTCATTTCCCGGAAATTACCTGGAAAACGTCTGGATTTCCCGGAATTCGGGTAATTTCCTTCAAAGTGGAAACACTGTAACAAAGGTAAATAGGCTTATACAACACAGACATATATTTCAAACCATGTTATCTCACAGAACCACATGGTCAGAACCAGGGGCTTGATTTGAGTGGATTTTCATCTCTATTGACACAGACAAAAGAACCATGTTGACTCTTCACGACTATTTCTGCTCGTTTTGCAGCTTTTCAATTCAGGCCTCATCCAACACTTGAATCCTGCTCTTTTCGTGATGACATGATCATAACAAGCATGGTATCGTTTTAAAGAGAATTAAATAATCTTTCGAATGATGTCAAATATGCATTGTGTAAAACTGGGAGTTGGGAGAAAGGAATGGTCAAACTCAGATTTCCAAACCTTTTTTTCTCGTTTTGCAGCTTTTCAATTCAGACCTCATCCAATACATTTAAACCTTGCCCTTTTCGTGATGACATCATCATAACAAGCATGGTACCATTTTAAAGAGAATTGAATTATCTTTTGAATGATGTAAAAGATGCATTGTGTAAAATTGGAAGTTGGGAGAAATTAATGGCCAAACACAGATTTCCAAACTTTTTTTGAGGGGCTTAGATTTAACATCATTCATTTTGTGAAATATGTACACTTTCAGTTAATTGACTTTGCAAGCCAAATAACCTTGATAAAGATTTTACAGTTTTTTGTGTCTCCAATCCACGATTTTTCCATTTTTCTCTCTCCCCCCATCTTCCTCCCTTCGCCCTCACTTTCTTCTTCCATTCTTTCTCTTTATCCCATTCTGTTTCCTCTTAGGCACTTTAATAAATTAAACTTAATGGTCAGTCCATCCCTAGAAAATGTTGATTTGAATCAATGGAGAAAAATGAAACAAGCACATCATTGAAAATTTCATCAAAATCAGATGTAACATAAAGGACATTCAGATCTCTTGCTTATTTTTCACATGTTTATATGCATAACTCAGTGATATGCAAATGAGAGAGTCGGTGATATCCCTTACTATTTCTTTTGGCTTTTAGTCATTGAATTATACAATATTTCAATTTTTACAGTTGACAATAAGAACCAACTTGACTGAACCAGAAGTATAATGGTAATACCACATAATCAGGGAGGAATAATTTTTTTCATTAGACATTGAGAAGAAAATAAGCCAATTTAATATTTCATGACAAAAAAATGAGGGTGACGTCATCCGATCCCCTCATTTGCTTACCGACCTGGATGTGCATATATTAAAGTGAACCTTTAAATCATCATAACTTTCTTATTTTACATTCGATTTTGAGGAAATTTTCAATTTAATACTTGTTCAATTTTTCTCTTTTTAGTCAAATCAACTATTTGTTGTTTGTTAGAATTTTCCTTTAAACTTATCAAACAAAATAATGTTTATTTCTTTGCAGCACTCAGATAGAAATATGATTATAAAAGACACATTAAATGCACATCTTATTTCAATGATGCATTTTAGTTTATTCCATAATTCCATATTAATATTCTACATCAAAGGGATATTCCATGTTGAAAGTACTAGTAATAATATGATCTCAATAAATATAGTAAAATTATACAAGAAAACACTGAATATTGCATTAAAATCAAATGAAAAATAAGATCTGACCTTTTTGAATATTTGTACCATTTGAAAAAAAAACACATCTAAAAGTACGGATGTCATCCGAACATCCAATGATTGAGCTCATAATGCCATCTCTACACTTTTATTGTGTATTATATTACTCAAAGTTAAATTATCCCTTTTCTACTCCATGACTTTATTATGACCAAGTAAATGTGTAAGTTCATCAGAATTTGTTGCAAAGGAGATATATTCTTTTGTATATGTGTATATGAAAAGAATGAAATGATTTAATCAACATATCATTTAATAAAACTTATTTTAAAAATGAAACATGGTGCATGATATCATCATTTCATAACATTATTTTTCATCAAAATTTGCTTAAGTATTTTTTGAATGTTTAATAGTACTATATTTATTAAAATCGTATCATTTCAGTATGGAACATCCTTTCAATTCATATATAAATGCCTCTATTGTAAATACAATATATATATCATATTTATAAAAAGATGAATGCTTTAAGATGTATGTCAGCTCTTCTAACTTTCCTTTTCAACCAATATTTTGGTATGCAATTTTGAATATTAGATACAAGATAATATTAAACATTTTATATAGATATCTTTATATTAAATATGGAATCATTTGGCAGATTCAAAGGTGTAGATCATTACTCCTTATCTTTCTTGGTGGTTAACAAACAAGATAAGAATATCAATTGAAAAATAATACTTTATAAGCTTGAAACAATACACTTCTTGTATTGAAAATATATGGTACATACATGACTCTCCACATATCAATTGCACATTTTTGGACACTGAAATTTGTCAATAGCCGTATTAACAGTGTTAAAGTGTACAAGTTTACGCCATTTTTACTCTGACAGATTAACTAAGGTAAGAGTTCAATAAGGCTTGTTATCAATTTCAAACTTCTAAGCCAGTGTTACAAGCTACTGAAATCCTCATACTTGATTGGCTAAGAGTCAATTCGTCGGCAGTCATCCGAACTGTCGTATCACAAATACAATGGTGCAAACCCATTTTAGAGAAAATCGACTTCAAAATTTACTGTAATTTCCACACTTTGTTCCTCAGCCTTACAACATATTCATTGCTAGAAAAATTCATGGTTGGAAAGACCAAGACAATTGCTTGACATTGGTATTTCTATTTTTACACAAAATCAGAGAAAAATATCGCAAAAGAGCTACATGTTTGTAATTTTGGTTTGAGCGGTTTAGATTTTCCCTGTACAAAAATGCCATTGGGGATACAACAACCCTGACCTAGATTCCAATGCGTGCGGTCAGTCAGTACGTCGTATGGCTATTTCATGTGCAAGTCAATGCAGTGCCAATATGACGGTTTGACTGACCTTGCATTTGCATATTTAGTGCGCATAGCTGTTGTTTGCTTTGCTATAGTACACACTTCCAAGGGATTTGTGCATTTTTATCAAAAATCTGTATGGCATTGCCATGGAAATCCCCACATATCTTAGAAACTGAAATAAATTGCTAGAAATTAAAGAAGGTATAGAATAGGACTTTGACTTTCAATTGACCAAAATTGACTGAGAGAACGGTTCGGATGAACGCCGACGGATTGTCATAAACTGGTTTTGATAACAAGTTATATGAAAACAGGAACATGATACTGCTTGAAGAAATATGCATGATCATAGTTGAGTCTACAAAAAGGGAAATTTTTAAATGAATACAAAAATCAAAATTTGGTGATCTAATTACTACAGAGGGTATTAAACACAGATGCTTGAAAGAAAAGAGCATTCATAACAGATACAGTAACATCACAAATCCACATAGAGGGGTGGAATGTTAGAAGAAAGGAATATTTAATACCTGACATAATTAACTCATCCTAAATATTCATATACTCCTTTTAAATATATATCAATTATTAGATAAACCTGTACCTGTATGGAGTTGGTTTGACATATGTTGACAATTAAAAAAAAGTAAAATAAGAAGCAGAAAGAGGGATAAGAAGGGAAGAGGGAGTGAGAGAGTAAGGAGGAGATGAAAGGAGAGAGAGAGAGAGCAAGAGAGACAGGTGAGCAGAAAAATAGGTTGAGGGAGATGGAGGGGAAGGGGGGAGGGGTGGCTTAATGGGAAGGATGTGTGTGTGTGTATTTGAGTTTTTGTCAGACGTGTATCAATCAGGTATGATTATTTACGTCTCGGACCGACCTTTAACGTCACCATCCGAAAGATGTGACCAGGGCTCGAACCTCTGCATCAATTTGTAACTTCCCCACAGCTTGGATTACAGGCGCACGCCACAACGCCCAGTTGATGAAGGATGAAGAATGTTTCCTTTTTATAGAGCTGTGCATTCTTTCTTTTCATAAAAAGCGGTTATTAACAAATTAGTCCAAAATAATCCATCGACTATTGAGTAGCGAGGTCTAATGTGTAATGTTTTTGTTTCACAAAACAGAGCCTCTACTTGGACATACTAGTAATTTATTTGATCTGTACAAAATCTACATTGTATCTTTATCCCATATTTTATGAACAACTCAAATTTTGAACTGTACAAAATTCTCAGAGATGCCTATGTGTAAGCCAGGGGGGGGGGTTAATAAAGCTGATTGTAGGTTTTTGTACAAGTTTAAGCCAAAGACTCAGTTACAATCAACATACAATCTATTTCGTCTTTCTAGGTAAAGCCACTTGATCTAGAACGCCGGTTTGTGCTTCTTCACTTCCACCATGAGATGGTGAATGTTGATGAGTTCTCCTCTGACGCTCAGAGCTTTGAAGGGGTTCTGAGATAACACCTTCTGAAACCGGTGATAGTACTGAATGAGTTGTGTGAGGGCGCCCTACAATTGAAGACGAAAAAATATCAAAACATAGAATAAGAATAAGTATTGTGTCCCAGAGGATTGTGGGTTTAACTCTATGCTACGTATAGTTAGAGCCCAAGAGTTTTGTAGACCAAACAGCAATTAGACTGATTTGATAATAGACCAAATGGGTTTATTTAGCCTATGTTGTATAAGAGCAACTCAAAATTTGACAAACTGCTGATAGGGCAAGTGACAATAAACTATTAATTCTTAGACTTGCAGTTCCTATAATCTTGGTGCAGTGGTCATTACTAATCTGAGATTCAGAGAAACCTTCTCTAAATTCAAACGTCATATTTCAAACATCCATTTGCTTTGAAAAATGTAAATCATGTCAAAACCATGCTTTAGGAGTTGAATAGCAATATCATAAATCAGAATATTCTAAGACCAAATGTACGCCCACCCTTATGAACAGCATCGAACTGTGCATTTGAGCGAATTACATATCAATATTTTATAGAAATTTTTTTGGGTGGTAATGGTAGAATAATCGAAAATCATTCTCCTAAGTTCTCGTAAGGAACATTCGTCAGTTTCAGAGGATTTGATGTGAAAAAGAAACTCACTTGTAAAATACTTGTGCCATTTTTGAAGTTGGTGAATGATCTCATGATTTCTTGGTTGATCAGCTCGATGGCCTGCTTCCACCCTGAGGAGAATCCTCTAACCAACTGCTCAACATGACCTATCAAAACAATCATAAAACAACATCTCCTTCAAAAATAATGTTCAATCATGCTTCATTTAAATCCAGAAAAAAATTCTACAAGAACTAGATCCATTCTAAATTGCGCATAGTCAAATTTTATAACTCCACCATTGCAAGATCAGAATTATATTGCAAACCCTATCATAGTGTAAATACTCATTGAGTGAATAAGTAGCCAATGCTGTTAGAAGACCTAGCAGCAGCAGCAAACAAGAAAGCTAATCATCATTGAGCAAATGCAGATTCTTGGATGAAAAGGATTTTAATTGTTTAAAAGGATTTTGATTCTGATTCTCAAAACCTTTATGCAAATGCTGCCTTTGGTTTTAAGTAGCAGTATCAGTGAACAAGAAAACCCAAAATCCCCAAAAGCTCGGTAAAAAACTTTTCACCAAGAACATTTAGATAAAAAAAAATATTCAAAGATTGAAACATCACTGGGTTAGACAGACAGTAGAAATTGCTACATCTAAGAAATAAAAACTTCATCTTTCTTCTCATTATCTCTAGTCAATTCCACATATAAGTTTACTAGAGTTTACAACTGATTTCCTATGTAGTCAAGTACTGTATATTCCTACAAACAACAGTGATTATGAGACAGATATTGCATTTTATCATGGATCAGGACCTAGTTCTACAAATGTTCGTTTTATCGATAATAATTCAAAGAATTGAAGGATAAACTTGATAAACAGCCAACCTGCCCAAAAGGTTGAGTCTTCTCCCCTGCTCCTGTTCTACAACTCTACTCACCGACTCAAGCCAGTATTCTCTTGATCTCTCTAACAATACAACACTGTCATCTCTCCGCCTCTTAACTTTTTCTGGCCTTCAGTCCTTTTAAGGATTACACTCATTTCCGAAAGATACCCTACTTGCTAACCAACTTTCTCGCCTCTCCATTTCACTTCTAACTATACCCTCTTTTCTTGGTCCTTCTAGGTCATGGAAATGGTGTAGCTTAAACCAATTCCATGAATGACCTTACCACCATGCAAACCTTCAAACATCATCCAAGCCTCAGGTCATTAAATTGAAAAACGATGTCTTACGTTCTTGGGTCTTGAGATGGTCTGCTTGTCCTCTCTCGATGCGATTCTCCGCGTCTTTCACGAACGACATCATCCCTCCAAAGTGAGGTGCGAGAACCTCCTCGATGAACTCCTGCGTCCTGGCATCCAGGAGCTGTCGGAAGCTCTCAGCCTCCCTGGAATCTTCGGACGTACACTCCTGTAAAAGAAGAATGCATTAAGTTCTTATCAAACTTTGTTATAGCATTCACTAACAAGTACTGGTTATCAAAAGGCCTTGATGAACTCCTGCATCGTGGCATCCAGGAGCTGTTCGAAGCTCTCAGCCTCCCTGGAATCCTCTGATTTGCACTCCTGGAAAAGAAGAATGCATCAAGTTTATATCAAACTTTATGGTATAGCATTCACTGAAAAGTGCTGGTTATCAAAAGGTGAACTCCTGCGTCCTCACACCCCGACTGTCAGATGTTTTCCACTTTCATTTAACGCTCCAATATACACTCCTGGAAAAGAAGAATGCATCAAGTTCATATCAAACTTTTAAAGACTTTCTGTGACAGCACTGGCAGACGAGTACTTGTTATAAGAAAAGATGTGATGAACTCCTGCATCCTGACATGCAAGGGCTGTGAGTTTTCTACTATATTGGAATCCTCTGTTGTACAACCCTGGAAAAGAATATATCAAGTTCATACTCCAAAACTGCACCTGAAAATCATTATTTACTGCTTCGGAAAAATTAAATTGTACAATATGATTACTAACTCCATCCCTACCTCAATTAAAGATTCATATATTAAAATTATTTCCCTGTCTAAATGATTCCTTTTTTTTCAGTTACGGATATCTCAAGAGTGAAATTGATTTATTTTTATTTCTGGTTATTAATTTTTTTTATCAACATAAGCAATACGACATAAAACATTCATCAAAGTTCAGGATCTATTTTAGAATAATTCTATTGTTAGTTAATATCTTTAACCTGTTGTAACATAGAGCATCGTGTCATCATGAAGGTCAAAGGACTTACAGTTATGACATTGAGCATCATGTCGTAGTTGTTAATAAGAAAGATAAGCTGTTCCTTCCTCGAAGGGAACTCGGCGGCCATTCTCAGGATGAAATTCTCCACTTCAGACTGTAGCTTCAGCAGAAGCCTGTTCACACGTTCATCCGGGAACGTTTCATTCAGGTTGACAATCGCACCGGAGTACTCTGCATACCGACGGGTAATCTGTAAAGAGAGGAAGGGCAATGTTCAATTCAATTCATTTCCACTTTAATGCAAAACAACAATACAAATCAATATAGTACAATATCAAATACATACATATCAGTGGGGAATCATAAAAAGCTCAAATTGGCATACGGAAAATGACCCCTTACAGCAAATAAACAAAGATAAAATTACACAAATTCATACAATCTTGAACTACAAAAAAAACCTTGACTAAAAGAAAAGAAAGGAAAGAAGTGAGGAAATCATACATGAATTAAGTCTGCATTAATCAGGTAAAGTAAGAAGGTGACTTTTATATAAACATTTGAAATGCTTTACAGTCTTACTATTCTTAAGATGAAATGGAAGAATGTTCCAAATGCATTGGACCTTGAAAAAAAAAAATTCGCGCCATTGATGTGCGGTAAAGAGGAAGGTGGATATTTTGAGCATTCATGGTATTATGATTATGAATTGAACAGTTCAGTGTGAATATATAGTAAGTAATTTTTGGAAGATTATTATTAAATTAAATATTACAAGTTCTGAAACATAACCCTTTCACAAATGTTCATATCATTGATATCACTTAATTTATAGAGCAAAATTTAGTTAAACATTCCTTTCCAGATTATATATAAAAAAAAAAATCTGCTAAGAATTGGGCTTTTTTTCGAGTGCTCTTGCATTCATATTATGACCCAAAGCCCATCCCTAAACAAAAAAAAAACAAAAAAAAGAAAAGAGACAAGCACACACTCAAAGAGCTGATCATTCTCATATACATTTCTGTGTGCATTATTATGTGAACCCCCCCCAACCTTGGGTATGATTCTCACGATAATCAGCATTTATATTCTCATCATTATCATGACCATCATTATCATCATTGTAAATCATTATCATAGCCTCAACCTCCTACACAACCACCATCATCACCACTGCCACCATTACCATGACCACCACCAACACCCCTGCTGTCATCATCATCTTCATCATCACCAATATCATCATCATCATCATCACCACTATCATCATCATCATCATCATCATCACATCATCATCATTATCACCAATATCATCATCATCATCACTATCATCATCATCATCATCATTCTCATCATCATCATCATCATCATCATCATTCTAATCATCATCATCATCATTCTCATCATCATCATCATCATCATCACCTTCATCATCATCATCATCATCATCATCATCATCATTATCATCATCATCATCATCTCATCATCATCATTACCCTCATCATCATCATCATTATCATCATCCTCATCAAATGTCCTCATCTTCATCATCACCCTCATCCTCCTCCTCAAATTCATTCTTACATAGTGCGGCCTGACATCAATGGAGCCTAGTTTTTGTGGGTCCATTTCGTGAATACTTTGGACGTTGAGTTCTACAATCAATTTGAATCTCGGCCATAACATCTCAAGAAGCGTCTCCCAATATCTGGTGAGAAAAGAAAAGATACATATTTGGCATTTTTAATTGATGTGTTTTCTTTTTTTTTTCTTCACTGAACTCAAAATATTATGATGATGTTAAAAGCACCTAAATCATAGTAAAAGATAAGCTTATGATACATGTATTTTCATGAATCCCTTTTGTGTCCAATACTAAACGTTTTTTTTGGGGGGAGGGGGGTGAGATTTTATATAGCCATAGACAGGGTTGTCGCAAGGATTATTTTGGGCTTGTGACTGGAAATCAAACTCCTTGCCACAGGGTTTCAGGGGGTGGAAACTATTCAGTTTTACATAATAAGAATATCATTTTCCTTTACAGTGGAGAAAATCAATGCCGGTCTGAAATTAATAGAGGTGGACAGTTTTGATCAATGCTGACCACCGTTCTGACAACATTGTGTGGAGTGTCATGGCCCAGTGGATTAGTCTTCTGCCTTGGAAACAGAGGGTCGTGGGTTCGAATCCCAGCCATGGCGTAATTTCCTTCAGCAAGAAACTCATCCACATTGTGCTGCACTCAACCCAGGTGAGGTGAATGGGCACCCGGTAGGAAGAAATTCCTTGAATGCTTGAGCGCCTAGGCAGCTCAGCTAAAGCCGGGATGATAATAATAATAGCAGGGCCTGCTGGTAGAACAGTTTTCGAAACTGAAGTGGCTACCCTGGGTATATATACCTATATTATCATATTATTATTATTATATACAAAGTAGTAGTATGAAGTGCACGGTGAATGATTGGCTGAGAATATGCATTTATTACTTCACTTACTTGTCTAATGCAGGAACAGACCTCTTGTGCATGAGTACCCTGTAGCGTTGGATGATATGAATACAGAGGAATACTGCTATTGAGTCATAACACTCATTGGTGTATGTGTCCATATGTTTCTAAAATAGGAGGGGAAAAGAGAGAGTCATTCATTAGTATTGCATCCGAATGATATCACTCATGACACAATTTCAATAATGCAAGGGACCTCAGTAATACAGCAGCTTTTTTTTTTAACTGAAGACACCAACCTGTTGAAATGATGAAACTGGAAATATAATAGAAAATAATAATTCAGGGCTCCGTTTCATAAAACAATTAAAGGCAAATCTGTCATCACTGGCAAATACCATGGTAAAATCATTGATAAACCAATCACATCATTGCTATTTTTATTTGTTTTATGTTCCCCTGAATATTTCTTTATCTATGCAACAGTTGTGCTCACAAGTTAGTGAACCTCTAAACAAAATACCCTTCTTCATTCTGAGTGATGAATTCAGACAATAACTCTACAATGTTTGGTGAGCACAGAAAAACAAAGTTTATTGAATGTAATATTTTATTACTTGATTTCACAATTTGACATCTACAACATGGCAGAACTTGAACACTTGAAATATGTCAATTTTCTGGTGGGGTTCAAGTTTTGTGCACTACTGTGTTTTTGGAATTGCAATTTTTGTAAAAGAATACATCTATAAGGAAAGGTGTGCTTTCAGAATGATTGGTTCACTAATTAGTCTCTTTTTCTGTCTCATATACTAGTCAAAACTTCAAAATGCTGGTGTAATTTTACTGTATTCTCCAAATCAATAAACTCCTTCAGTATTACCCCATTTGTTAGCAATTGTCCAAAAGAAACCTTCAAGAAGTAACGATGAACTTTTGACAAAACTGCCCAACTTTGGCAAAAGGAAGCAAGTGACACATCAGTCAAATTTGAGTTATTGTTGTTTCTGAAACACCCTTCGTATGTTGCATGGTCAGCCAAAATTTGGTGAAGAAATGATCGTTCTATGGAAAGATATTGAAGAAAATATGCTGTTAAACTGCATTGACTTCTCTGTAAATGACGGACACACATTGGTAATTTACAACAAATGATACTCTTATAACTTGCTCCCTTTTGCCAAAGTATGGTAGAAATGTCTTTCTTGTGACAACATAAAATCTGTGATTTGGATTTATTTCCATCTTTCACTCACAAAAAATTCAGAAAATAATAAAAGTGAGATAAACAAATAGAGTCACAATGGAATGTGTGAGTTCATTGAATACATACAGGGGGAAAAAATATAAAGCTTGCAGAGTCAGGTCTCCCTTAGCCTTAGCGAATAAAATATCTCATCACTCAGACCACGTTCTCATAACCATCCTAAACCTAGTTTACTTGAAACTAGAGCAATGGAAACTAGTTTAACATGTAATGAGAACGCTCAAAGCGGTCTTAGAAGAAATCTTCCAAAGGTTCGGAAACCACCTTGCGATGTAGTTTTCAAGATCGCTCTGCCTCGTTAGACTGGTTTTAGCGTAAGTGAGGATGCAACCATTCTTCTTCAGGAGCGGGCTACTCCACACACTGTGTGTAGAATGTCTACGGTGCGGTTTTTTATTTTTGCGTGAAACATGTAATCCCACTGAGGACGTTCCTGTAGCAACAAGACCGATTTTGAAAACAACTTTTGGGCGATGAGATAAGAACGCTAGCAAAGCGACCTTCCAAACTGGTTTCATTAATCTGTTTCCACTAAACTAGTTTTAGAAGGTATACTGAGAATGGGGTCTTATATACATACATGATGAAACATAATACTCACCAAAAACATTGATAGTGTCTTTCCAAGGATATTGGTGAAGAGATCCTGCGCGTTGCTTCCACTCACCATGAAGAAATCACAGACAAAGAGATACTCTCGACAGCAGTTATCCAACAGGGCAAAGTGCTGGCTGCGGAACAAGCTCTCGAAGGTATGCTATAATGGGGAGAGAAGTCAATGCAAGAGAGAGAGACAGAGAAGAGAGTTTTGTGAATAATTCTTTTATGTAGTAAATGATACAAAGGCTATTTCAGAAAGCTGATCATACATGACCTCACAACTTAATGCACTGGTACATTGGCTCAGATGGTAGAGCATCCACCTCACAACCAAGGGGGTGTTTCATCAATGCTGTCAGCACTGACTAAATGGTCAGTGCTGACTATTTCAGTGAAATCCTTGGTTTTGATTGGCTAAGAAGCACTGGCCTCTGACTGCTGCTATGGTAACTGTCGGAGAAAGACAACTTGTCAGTGCTGATAACTTTCATGAAACTGACCCTAGAAGATCGGGAGTTCAAATCTCAGCCATGTCAGACCAAAAGATGATAAAAGATGTGAGTTGCTGCTACCCTGTTTGGCGTTTAAGGGATAGAGCGATGTTGATCTCGCACTGCTCAGTGGCTACCGGGCCCTTGATTAATTGGGCAAAATTAATTTTCGGAGGACTTCTAGTTCTGATCTCTATTTTGAACAATAAAATATGAAGCATTATTCTTGTACCAAATCAGATTCTCAATTAATTTCACTTCACGTTTCTAGATTAAAATTCTCATTATTGTCGTCCATTTTAGAATAATCTCTTGCTCTCATGCTTGACTTTACGTTCCCTGTCTGTATTTCTTTTCTTTTCTTGCGCCCTTGCTATATCATACCGCTTTTTGTCTGGCAAAAAACACCTCTTTGACACAAGATAATGTAAATTTTTGTTACCTCATCATAATTTTTGTATTGTTCAAGGGTAGCACAAGAAAGCTAATATAGCCCTGTTCGTGGCCTTTTGTCATAAAGAATTGTATGCTTTTTGTGGATGATTTGTCTATCCACTGAGCTTATATTGGGCAGGAGAATCTTGGGAGTCTCTGACAACATACAAATAATTAATGTTTATGAGTTCCATAGACGTAGTATTTCACGAGGTGAAAGATTAAATGATTCATTCAATGAGGTGTATTGTCCAGTGCACGAATGAGAAGACATGCATTATTTGTCTTACGACACCAAAAACAGATCCTTGCCATTTGACTATTGGGATTCAAAAGTACATGCAGTGTATGTAGCTGAGAGAGCGTGGTCTGTTCATCGTCACATATACATATAACAGTAATACATGCTGCATATACAAGTGTCTATACATGTAGTGCCTTGGTCTCAGCGAGTGTGCAATGGACGCAATCGAACGGGACCACAATTGCAAGATGAATGGATCCAAAACTACACGAACGACAACGTCATCGTAAAATGGACTGGATGATCGATATCAAACAACCAATCAAACGGCAATGATCCCTCTTGGGGGGGTGTTTCACAAAGATTTAAGTATGACTTAAGTTGCACTTAAATTCCGACGCGTACTTGATATGTAACACGCGATCTTATTGATAGATATGCAGTAGTGCGCGTCCCCATGACACGATCTGACCAATGCAGTCAAGCCTTTCATATCGTACGCAACTCAGCATTTAAGTGCGACTCTTAAGTTATAATTAAATCTTTGTGAAACACCCCCCAGGTGTCTTATAATGCTATAATATACATACCTTAGTGTCATCCTTCTGGGCAGCATGGGGGAGGATGATTGAGGCTTCTAATCCTGATGTTAGAATGTTACCACGGTTACCAATCGTGAAAACTGTGGAACGATTCTTGAGAGACGGCTTCGATGAAAAAAGTCGTAGACATTCACAGGTCAAGGAAAAGTTTATAGTCAGGAGGATGATTCCTAAAGAGCTAAGTGTTTGCCAATTTGAGGATGCCATATAAAGTACAACAAGGCCTTTGAACATCCATAACCTGCTTATTTCACAAGTGATTTTGATGAAACTTGTTTTAAATTGTTCCTCTCATTTTACTCTTTCCAATAAGATTGCTTCTCTTCTTGAGTTTGTTTTCCTCTATTAAAGATAGGTTTGAGTGCCATTGTGCATATTGGCAATTACTATGGAATTGAAAGTAAAGTGTGATTCAAGTTAGGTTCGAGTGTCAATTTGCATATCAGTAATTACCATGGAATTGAAAGTTAAGTGTGATTTAAGTTAGGTTTGAGTGCCAATTTGCATATCAGTAATTACCATGGAATTGAAAGTTAAGTGTGATTTAAGTTAGGTTTGAGCGCCAATGTGCATATAGGTAATTACCATGGAATTGAAAGTTAAGTGTGATTTAAGTTAGGTTTGAGTGCCAATTTGCATATCAGTAATTACCATGGAATTGAAAGTTAAGTGTGATTTAAGTTAGGTTTGAGCGCCAATGTGCATATTGGTAATTACCATGGAATTGAAAGTTAAGTGTGATTTAAGTTAAGTTTGAGTGCCACTGATTGATTACTATGCAGAAGTATGCATCCTCTGTAGTGATCTTTACAATGCTGTTAAGTCTGATAAACCACATTTGAAGAAAAAAAAAATAAAGCAAATACGAATCAGTGGCCTAACATCTCAAGTCCTCATCTATAAAAATCTGGCCATTATCCAACCCATAATGAAATATTATGGGCAGTGTAGTCTTGGAATACTAGACCCACACAAATGATAACATATTAATTCACTACTCAACATATCCATACTACGATGATTATTTTACCAAGAAGCTACACAAGCACTTTTCTCCTCAAAATATTTTAGTTTCTCTATACAAATACAATAATAGGCTAATTAATCATCTTTATCATTAATATATATCTCAAAACATATATTTTAAGAGTAGGTAATTACACCACACAGTTTATAAGTTTGCTCCCCTTTAAGTGCAACTCCTAATCCACAAGTAACAGAGAACCCTAGAACAAAGAATTTTTCATGCCAAAACAGTTTATCATTGAAATGTTTACAATCCAATATTTGGAGGAGATGAGGCATACATCATTTCTTCATAGAGCCCTTTTTCACAACACACTCATTCCTGGGCCCAGTCTTACAAAGAGATACGATTGATCCAACCAATCGTAACTCTATGGAAATCCAACAGTGTCATAACTTTCTACAGGAAATTTTCAAAATGTCCTTAGTAAACAGAGGAGAACACACCAAATTGTCAAGAAATCGATGAATTTATAAGTATCACCATATCTATAATTTTTTTTGAAGAAACATGCTTTTATATGTTGACGTTGCTGGCCGTTCATGGATGCAATTGATCGGATCAATCGCAACTCTTTGTAAGACGGGCTCTCAGTCAATCTACTGTATTAACTGAGACACCCAGTGATTAATGGATTGAAAAGGATATCTCTCTTAGCTGTGTCTTCCACACCCATCAGATCATCCTTGTCTGCCACTTCATCGTACTGTAAAGAGAGAGAGAGAGAGACACGGTTAGAGGGACACGGTGATAGGCAGAGAGTGTGTGTGAGTGTGATAGAGAGAGGCATGTACTTAAAGGCCCAAATTCACAAAGGTGGTTTTGAAAAACCCACGGTTGAATCTATGGTTTATGTAGATTTCCTGTATAAATTACGCTTAATTGAGCGCGTATCGCCGCGTGTATAAAATATGTCCAATGCTGATGCGCGCTTTTGTCACAGTGCGCCAAATTGACGCCTGTTACCATGGTTAGATACGCTTTTTTATTCATGAGTCCACTGTTTTTATTCATGAGTCCACCCTCCAAACAGTGGACTCATGAATAAAATAGCGTATCTAACCATGGTAACAAGCGTCGATTTCCTGATGCAGGGTCAAAATGATACCATGAAATGAAATGCATTATTTAATATCTATTAAGTATGAATAATAGAAATTAAAGGAAAAGTTCACCCTGAATAAAGTTTAATGTAAAAATAACAGAAAAAATAATGGTGAAGGTTGAAGATTTAGAAAGTTATTATACCTTAAAGAGAAATACCAGTAGTTGCAGTAAACACTGATTTCATGAGAAAGTCTGTAAAACCAGGCTTAATTGTCAGTATATCATCAAGGATCTAGATCTGGTACAGTTACCTAAACTGAACTTTGTGAAATCTTGAAATCTACGCTGGAAAATGTTCACACTGAAGATCACCAACACAGATAGGCACACGTGGGACAGTGTATTATTATTGCTGACCAGACGGAATTGACCGAATCCGCGCCTATTTTGCTTATTTCTCAGCAATTACACAATTTCTTCCAGAATCTTTTGGCACATATTTTTTATTCATACAAACAGACACTTGGGTGGTCATTATATTAGATTCTGTAAAAAGTCATTTTGACATTTTTTTTGGAATTTATCTTTAAGATTTTGATTTGTGACATCATATACATGTACAAGCAGAGCTCTGCCCAATATGTTACGAAATATAAAATGCATAAATTTCAATTTTTCAATGGTTCATGATGACTACAAATTTTCTTCTTTCAGGAGTGGGTGAAAAAATTGATGTCTGTTGATATACTGAAGGTACAACAAAACCCATTTTAAAGTTTTAAAAGAAAATGACATTTCATTTAGTTCTCTTTTAATTCACTAAACATGGCATGCTGCTCGCATTTGATGTCCCAAATAAAATAAAAAATTCTTTAATAACTTTTTAAATCCTTGATGGATTTTCCTCAATTGTTTTGAATTCTAAGAAATATTTTCTACCGAGTCTAGGTGGTGCATGTAAAACGGCTACAGAAAAACAGAATTCAGTCATCGATGGATTTGAGCGCAATATAGGGTCGGAGCCCAGGACCCGTCCGTGTAATATTAGGCAGAGGATACACTCCAATTTTTTTTATCTATTTATTCCACGTTTAAAACAAATAACATAATATATATAACAAATGTTTTCGTAATTATAGTGTATCAATGATAAAATTAAGTATCTAACATAAGTATTCAACATAAGGTACACTACAAAATGTAAAAAAAAGTGAGGAGCCTAAATAAAAGGCAGAGCAGAGCTAGAAAATTAGGCTCCCATTGGGAGAAAATATAAGTTCTTACTTTGAGTGAAAAAATGTGGAAACGGAATACATATTCATTACATAGATTGTTATACACAAAATATATCAGAAGGCATCAAGTTACCAGAAAATGATGGAGTAGAAAAAGAATAAAGATAAAAATAGTAAGATAAAATAACAAGTGGAATGCCTCTGGCCGTCTCACCTGCATCACGCGGTTCAATATAGCAGCAGTGCTGACTTTGAAAACTACTCTAACTCGCACAAGATGTTCAGTGATACATGGTTACTCTTATGTCCACTTTTTATGAACTAGACCAATAAACTTACAGAGATATGATGGTTATTCAACACAAAACCCCAACATGGCCAAAGTTCATTGACCTTACATGACCTTTGACCTTGATCATGTGACCTGAAACTCGCACAGGATGTTCAGTGATACTTGATTACTCTTATGTACAAGTTTCATGAATCAGATCCATAAAATTTTAAAGTTATGATGGTAATTCAACAGATACACCCAATTCGGCCAAAGTTCATTGACCTTTGACCTTGGTCATGTGACCTGAAATGCGCACAGGATGTTCAGTGATACTTGATTACTCTAATGTCCAAGTTTAACGAACTAGACCAATAAACTTTCAAAGTTATGATGGTAATTCAAAAGATACCCCCGATTCGGCCAAAGTTCATTGACCCTAAATGACCTTTGACCTTAATCATGAGACCTGAAACTTGCACAAAATGTTCAGTGATGCTTGGTTACTATTATGTCTAAGTTTCATGAATCAGATCCATAAATATTCAAAGTTATGATGGGAATTCAACAGATACCCCCTATTCGGCCAAAGTTCATTGACCCTAAATGACCTTTGACCTTGGTCATGTGACGTGAAACTCATGCAGGATGTTCAGTGATACTTGATTAACCTTATGTCCAAGTTTCATGAACTAGGTCCATATATTTTCTAAGTTATGATGACATTTCAAAAACTTAACCTCAGGTTAAGATTTTGATGTTGATTCCTCCAACATGGTCTAAGTTCATTGACCCTAAATGACCTTTGACCTTGGTCATGTGACATGAAACTCTAATAGGATGTTCAGTAATACTTGATTAACCTTATGGCCAAGTTTCATGAACTAGGTCCATATACTTTCTAAGTTATGATGTCATTTCAAAAACTTAACCTCAGGTTAAGATTTGATGTTGACGCTGCCGCCGTCGGAAAAGCGGCGCCTATAGTCTCACTCTGCTATGCAGGTGAGACAAAAATGGAAAACTACCAAAAAGACGGAGGGGGGGGGGATCAAGGGATAAATAATAGAGAGTATAAGAAAGAAAGAATAGAAAACATAATTATAATCATTTGCAGTGATCAGTACGATCCAGCATTGTACCTCTCTAAGAGGTATAACTTAAGCTTACATTTGAAAGAATTGAGAGAGGGGCTATCAGCCAGTTTGTTATTTAGGCTGTTCCAGAATTTGATTCCTGTTGTAGTAAAAGTGCTATTAGCAAAACAGTTTGGGTTTGTGGGAGGTGGTAATGGTTAGCTTGTCTGGTTGAATGGGAGTGTAAAATAAAATTGCGTTGAAATAATGGCACAAAGGCATCTGGTAAATTATCACTCTTATGTTTGAACGTAAATATACCAAGGTTGTACAAATATAAATCAGATATTTTCAAGATTTTGCAATTATAAAAAAGGTCATTTGTATGAGCACGAAATCCAGCGTTATTGATTATTCTTATAACACGCTTTTGGACAATGTTAATTTTGCCCGATCAACTATTATTGCTAGAACATTTCAATATTGGAGTGATCTTTTGGTTAATATTATAATTTATGATCTGTACACAAGAGACCAAAACAACTCCAGAATAATAGGAAATTTATTCCTTGAAACGCAACACGCGTAACAGCTGCACTGCTAAAGCCAGGGTAATTATGCTGCATATACTGTAGAGCGCTTAGAGACTCCTGACAAAGTAAGTAAGTATTAAGTGTTATATAAGCAAGTATAATTATAATTATTAATACACAAAATTATCTTTATCTTTTAACTTTTAATGTGTTTTATGTACCTAAAGAATGCCCATCTATGAAAAGACAAAATTTTACATACACTGTATAATTTATTAATATGAACAGGTCAAACAAATTCTTAGATATCATAATCAAAAGCTTGAAGAGGAAATAGTAACATGAAGCCACATGAAATCCAATCTTCCTATCTAGCACGTGGGCGAAGATGTAGTTGATCCTGTATAAATGTACCAATATTCCTTTAAACTACAACAATCATTTCAAGTCTATCTTTTGGTGATCCTCCCTGCATCCTGCTACACTTACTTATATACAGACTACAAATGCCAATACTGACATTAAGTCTTCACTTTTGGGGTGTGCAAATGAAAAGGAGAATGTGTTAGGTGAATACTCTTAAAGAACTCTTGCTCTACTGGAAACTGTACAACTCCAGATCTTAACATTCACGCATGCATTTACCTACAGCAAGAGAAGGATGGCAGTTAACACCGTCCGTAGCAAATTCAGAAGTGTATATAGTCTGCAGCTTTCACTATTAGCATTCTGCCCTTTTTTTTTGATCCATGTGCAATCACCTGATGCAGAAACTGCCAAGAATCTTCCAAAATGTAAGCTTGTAAACTCCAGCCATGGAGTCGCTGCAAACTGTCAGCATCTCGGACTAACGGAAGTCCCTCAAGATCTGCCTTCGAGTGTGTATGAGCTTGACCTGTCTGAAAATAAACTGACCGCTCTGCACAATGATTCTTTTCACCATGTTCCCAACATGATAAACCAACCCAATAATATTTCTTGAGAGTGGGTCATTCTGGCCTTTAACAAAGCTCAGGACTCTAATTCTCAGCTACAACAACCTACAGTCAATACCACCAAGAACTTTTCTGAAGAATGTGCTACTTACAAAGCTCCTAATGAATGACAATCACTTTAGGGTCTGTCCCCCACAGACCCTGAAACAGAGCTATTTCCGACATACAACCTTCCCTAGGCATGACTTCCATTGACTATGCCAGATCCATGACCTTTTACCACCTGAAACAGCCTCCAAAATGTCTGTCACGTACCCAACCATTCGATCTCTAATGCTGTCTGGTAATAAAATTGAGACAGTGCCAGTGGGTGCTTTCTGGGGCTTCACAACACTTGAAGTGCTCTCCTTGAGACTAAACAAACTCGAACTCCTCACAAACAGATCTTTGTGTCATCTGGAGTCACAGAACTGGATATTTCCTATAACAAAATAACCACCTTCTCAAATGCTACATTTGCCTGCCTGCAGAATTTGAAAGTGCTTAATGCATCAGGAAACTTACTACAGGCCCTTTTGCCAGGATATTTTAATGGATTGCGATCCATTCTTACCATAACAATCTCGAGTAACAGAATCGAAGAACTGAACAATGGCAGACATCTGTGGTCAGTCAAGACACTGTGCATGCTCGACATATCCCACAATGCCTTAATCAGTATTTCTCAGGACAGATTCCATGGCCTTGCCAATCTGGAGGTACTAAACATAACTGATAATAATATCAATTACTACAGTTACAAAGCTTTCACCAGCATTTTGAACTTAAAGGAGTTGTACCTCAAAAATGAAGTGACAACATATCTAAAAGATGCCTTTAGTCAACTACATACCTTGCTTATTCTAGATATATCGAATGCACCCAACAGGGTATCACTTCAAACTCAAGAGCAGTTTTCAAATATGAGAAGTTTAGGTGAACTTCGAATGGAAAATGCACAGCTGGAAAATACTACCTCATATGCCCTGGCCAATAGCTTCAAGAGAGTCTTGTTGATCAGCAGCCATTCAGTGGATGATGCCTGGTGCATGACTACTACCTTCCATGCCCTGGACAATAGCTTCAAGACAGTCTTGTTGATCAGCAGCCATTCAGTGGATGATGCCTGGTGCATGACTACTACCTTCCATGCCCTGGACAATAGCTTCAAGACAGTCTTGTTGATCAGCAGCCATTCAGTGGATGATGCCTGGTGCATGACTACTACCTTCCATGCCCTGGACAATAGCTTCAAGACAGTCTTGTTGATCAGCAGCCATTCAGTGGATGATGCCTGGTGCATGACTACTACCTTCCATGCCCTGGACAATAGCTTCAAGACAGTCTTGTTGATCAGCAGCCATTCAGTGGATGATGCCTGGTGCATGACTACTACCTTCCATGCCCTGGCCAATAGCTTCAAGACAGTCTTGTTGATCAGCAGCCATTCAGTGGATGATGCCTGGTGCATGACTACTACCTTCCATGCCCTGGACAATAGCTTCAAGACAGTCTTGTTGATCAGCAGCCATTCAGTGGATGATGCCTGGTGCATGACTACTACCTTCCATGCCCTGGACAATAGCTTCAAGACAGTCTTGTTGATCAGCAACCGGTCAGTGGATGATGCCTGGTGCATGACTAAGCTTCGTATGGCTCTTGAGCACATCAATGATACAGGACTTGACAAGATCGTCTTGCTCTTTGTTAAGGAGATCGATAATGAGAACCTGCCGATCTTGTCAGGTTGTTCCTGAGCAAGAACAAACCTTTCAAGCTGTGGACGGATGATGAAGATGGGCAGGAACTCTTCTGGGCTCAGTTTGAGAAGAGCATGAGATCTAATAAGGCTATCAATAATGCTATTCCTTTCTGATGGGCACTTATTTTTTTTGAGGTTTTTTTTTTATATATATACATGAATATAGCGGCAAATACAGCCCATAAACATTGAAAAAAACCTTGTACGTGAGCATTAGCATTTTGTGTGTGTGTGGGGGGGCACTCACATATATTGGTGGTACAGGGATATACTGTAACTCTTTGGAGAACCCCTTTTTCAGACTGATTCCAGTTCCCTAGACACTCTATATGACAAAAGTTCCGTTCAGATGCCATCCGTTACAAAAAACCCGTTCCCAGGCCTGCCAAAATTCCAGCACGTGTGTGCACCGCAAAGCTTGCTGCACGCACAGCATGGCTCCAAACCACGACGCAAGCACCATGCATGGATAAGAGTGCCTTGAGCAACTTACAAGGTGGATATACGCGCTTTGCAGTGTAATCTTCTTTTAGGAGATACCTACTAACCTGTAACTTCATCAGTCTGTTGATATAGCCCTTGAAGTAAGAGAAGTAAACTTTACTCATGGTGTCCACATACTCATCCCGGACTTCCTTAGCTACATGTCTCTCATTGGCCAGCAGAAACTCGTAAAAGAATCTGTAGTATGGAATGATAATGGCATATATTGGAAGCTGCTGTCATAAGCTACTGAAATCACTAATGCTAAGACAATACATGTATGTGATTAAGATTTTAGTTATTGATGGATTTACTTGGTTTGCGCAATTCTCAATTCATTCTTCATTTGTGTACCTTTCTTAATATGGCTCTCAAGTCTCAATATCCTTGTCATTTTTTTCCTGAAACGAATCAGCGACCTGTATACAAATTCATGTTTTTCAGCAATTTTCGGTCTGAATGCACTAACGAAATGTTTAATTTCCGGCCTGCATACCCAGGGGGTCACAATTTTGGTCTCAAAAAGTTGCGCGAGACTAGAAAGTAAAAAGTAAGCGTCACGGCGGATTTATCATTAAAAAAATTGAGGGTGGCTGAATCAGCCCCACTGTCTTTTAGGGTTAAACCTCAATGTTTGAATATGTTGTATTTCTGAATAAATTTTGCTAAAAAATAATGTTACCTTGATTTAAGCATTGCATTCTGCTGAAGCTGGTAGTTTGTCATGGGCTTCTTCATCTGATTTACCTTTTGAAGTATGAACTCTCGAATCTTGAAGATTGCCTGAAAAAAGTATCAATTCCAACGGGTTGTAGAATACTATTAGGAACGTAATGCATGTAAATAAAAGCTAAGGCACATATCATACAGAATCAATATTGTGTAATATTTTCTTTTAGAATTGGTAAGTGGATATGTGGCAAATTAGACCAAAGGGGCAACCCTCCCTCCCACAATGGATATTGTGCATGCCTCCATCACCACTATCCACCATCTTGCTACCCACAATGCTTCGCCGTATAAATAATGTTGGAACAACAATTACAGCAGCCACATGTTTTTATATGACAAAAAAACGGCAGCAGACCATTTATTTGCGGCGTCAGGGACTGTGGGGCGTTTTGCGTGTCAGTGTGCGGAAGTGCTGATCTATGCCAGTGCCACTGAGCTTCGATATCGCTTTATAGTATGGAACATCAAAATCGCAAATATCTTTTATTAAACATAAAAAAAAACATTTTTGAAACTTGAAAAATCGTATGCCTGTATTTTAATTTAAAAAAATCGTACTAAATACAGGAAAATCATACTGGTTGGAAGGTCTGTATCAGGTTTATTACAAAACAACATAATCATGAACTGACCTTGAGTTTTAGTTTTTCCAAAATGTCCTCTACATCACGACAGGACAAGGCATCTTTGAATGCCTGCTCCTTGACGAAACGTATCTTGTGGTTCAGTTCATGGAGCTGCTCCAGAAACTGTCTCTCTGTGACAGGGGCATCTAAAACAATGCTAGATAAAGGGGTCAACAGGGAATCATGAATGAATATTCCCCAGGGACTGAAGAATGTGCAAACCGGTACATTGTATTTTACAATTTGGTATTCAAGCTTCTCAAGAAAATGTCTGTTTGTAACAGTGCCCTCCAAAGCAATGGTAAACAAAGGGATCATAATAACAATAATATGCATTTATATAGCGCCATCTATCTAGAAATATTTTATATTGAGGCGCGAAGTTATTATTATTATTACCCCGGCTTTAGCTTAAGCTGCCTTTCAGCGCTCATGCATTCAAGGAATTAATCCTGCCGGATGCCCATTCACCTCACCTGGGTTCAATGCAGTACAATGTGGGTAAATTTCTTTCAGAAGGAAATAACACCATGGCTGGGATTGAAATCCTCAACCCTCTGTACTTTCAAAGTCAGAAGACTAATCCACTGGGCCACAATGTTCCACTATCAGGGACTTAGAATGTGCATAGTGTGCATTCATTACATTTCATAATGTTGTATCCAGCTGCTCAAAATCTGTCTCTCTAAACCAGTGGCCACCAAAATCACCAACAAACACTCATAAACATACAAATATTCCCAGGGACTGATGAATGAGCAAACCATGTATTTCATAAGGTTATTACCAGGCTGCTCGAGAATCTTTCTATGTAAGTGTAACAGAGGTCTCCAAAACAATGCTAAACAATGTGATCAACAACAGGGACTCATGAAACAGATATTCCCCAGGGACTGAAGAATGTGCAAACAACATGTTTCATAACTTTCTCATCAGGCAGCTCATAAATCTGTCTCTCTGTTACAGTGGCCTCCAAATTAATGCTGAACAAAGATAACAATGAAATGATAAACACATTGGAATATCCCCCAGGGAATGAAGAATGTATATATTCATATATTTCATAATTTGGTTCATTAAACTGCTCTAGAAATCTGTAACAAGGGCTTCCAACACAACAGTGAACAAAGAGAAAAATGAAAAGGTCTCATCATAAACAATTGGAATATTTCCTAGGAAAATTTAAGTTCAGGTCAGATTGAAATCTAGTTACCCACTGAGGTCAAGGTTCATAGGTCAGGGGTCAACTTACTTGATCATTCGCTCGTTGACAGCCATCTCATCCACAAACTGGCTGAGTTCACCTCTCACTGCTTGCCTGTTTTTAAGTTTGACATTCATTGCGATGGACTGCTCCTGCAAGGTCTGTATCTCGGCACTCAGACTGCCAAGGTCTGATTGGAAACCATTCAGCATCTGTTCCATCCTCTGAAATAATCACACAATTATTATACAAATAATGCATGCAGCCGAGTGCGTTAGTGGAAATGCAGAGCACGCGAGGTTTCTTTAGATAGATGCCGCACTATGCATGAGCCGCTTGCGGCGAGTGCCCAGTGTGCATCATCTGAATAAACCGAGCTTTCTCAGCATTTTCACTAACACACGACAGTGCGAGTGCATTATTTGTTTTATAAAATAGCAACACAGAAACAAATTTTTAAAAAGTTACAGTACAGTTTTGTTGGACTTCTATCGGGACTTCTACCGCACGCGTGCAATATCAATTTTCGTTGCGCACCTTTTGCACTGCCGTGCAGTGCACAAAAAAGTTGGATGTCATGTGACGCATATTGGCCAATTACGATGCTTAAAAATACAGAGCTATTTTATAATTTTCATTTTCACACTATGGTATTCCAAAAAATGAATTAAAAAAAGAAAATTCAATTAAAATTCAATTTCAATTCAATTTTTCAAATTCAATTTTTTTTTGCTCGTTCTTGTACAGTACATTTGTACAACAAGCAAAAAAAAAATCAAAATTTATTAAAAGGCTATCAATTATCTGACCCCGCTAATCAAAATCTTGCTATCTTTTGAACTTTTCAAACCTTCTGCCAAGAAATTAATGAAGAAGTTCACCCTGACAATGAAGACCCGTTATATTTTGAATTATAAGGATACAAAATAACAGGGAATCTTTTGGTGCAGTTTTGATGAAATTCATAAAAGCAAAATAGTTATGAATTATAAAGTTATCAAGTTGTGATGTTGATATGCGAGCAACTACCCCATATGGAATATAATTTAACCCTCATTTTCAATGGCTCATGGTAGTTGAAATTTTATTTAGAAGTGGGTTTGAAATAATTCATCTGATGATAAACTGAATGCAAGTAGTAAAATAATTGAAAATTGTCATATGAAATGACATTTTATACAATTTATTTCACACGATACATGGGGGAGCTCCTCATACATTTATACACAATAGAAACTTTGAAAATCCCTTACTCTGTTAATCTTTGATGGTTTTTTCCCAAACCTTCACCAAATGTTTCTTTTGTTTTTATGTATATATTCATACCACCATTGAGTCAGGGTGAACTTTCTCTTTAAGGATGTGTAGACCTCTTCATTTGCCAAAACCTTATCATCAGCAAATTGATTTTTTTTAATCTGAACGGATAAATATTGAGACGTGGTCACTTCCATGGTCTGTTAAATAAATAAAATCTTCATTCATATCTGTTGGAAAGATGTGCCCTCTTTTTTTTAAAAGGGGAAGTTCAACCTGCAAAAAAAGTTTATTGTAAAAATAGCAGAAAATAATACAATATAATGCCGAAGGTTTGAGAAAAATCCATTCAAGAATAAAAAAAGTAATAAGAATTATAATCATTTGATTTGTGACGTCATATGCGAGCAGGCTTCCTACATGTATACCGAATGGAAAAAACTCAATGAAATTTCATTTTCTCAGAAAATTGAAAATGATTTTTAGTGTACCTTCAGTATATCAATAGACAAACTATTTCAAACCCATTCCTAGGGATTAAAAAAAAATATACGAACCATTAAAAAATAGAAATTCATGCATTTTTACTACCGGTAAATAATATATGGGACAGCTGCTTGTTCACGACGTCACAAATCCAAAACTTAAAATTCTAATAACTTTCTTAATCTTTAGTGGATTTTCCTTAAACCTTCAGCAATATTTTCTTATAATTTTTTCTGCTATTTTTACAACAAACTTTTCTTCAGGGTGAACATCCCCTCTCTAGATTTACCTCTAGGATGGTATCACATGCTGTTATTTGGTTATGCAGACTGGCAATGTTTTGGCTTTCCTTGATATCTGTTGCAATGACAGTCAAGGCATTCAAAAATCAATTTCTGGGCCCAATACAAAAAAAAGGTTTCTTTTATGGTAGCTTCCATGGAATTCTTTTTTTCTGATTGGCTGAATAACATTGTAACATGGTAGTTACCATTTTATGCAACAGGGCCCTATCTGACCCTCATATCCAAAAGAGTTCAGCAAGATATTGTTCTGTCAATATCAGTGAAATTAAATTTATGTAATTTTTTTTTATAATCAGATGTTTACAAAACTTGTACACATGGAATGAAAATATTTGTCACCGGCATTCACTTTGTTCAGATATATGCATAACTTAGTTAAAATCTGTGTTCTACATGTATTTAAAAATGTGCAATGCTTTAACGATTTCAGGGTTCCCAGCTTTTCAAGAAAACAAAATTCCCTGATTTTCCTTGATGAAGTTTATAAATTCCCTGATAATCATTTATACCGATTCCTAATTTCGCATGTTTTCTAAGTTGTTGTATTGGATTACATGTATAAAAACAATAATGTAAAACTAATTAGTACCACCACCATAACCAATCATTCAATGGATGTTGTTTTGATTTGCAACAAAATATAACAGAGTCTGACTGACTACCATGCTTTCGACTTTTGGGGTGATCAAGATTCCCTGATTTTCCCTCATTCAAGGCATTTTTCCCTGATTTGAGGTAATTTTTGTAAAAATCAAATTCCCTGATTTTACCCTGACTGGAAAAAAGTAAAATAATTTCCCTGATGGGCTGGGAACCCTGAATTTATGAATATGGATGTAACAGCAAACAGTCTGTTATGACTGATAATGAATTCTATCTTTTTTTATAAATCACCTTTTATTCATAAAAAAGGGAATCAATTACAATAAAGGGCCAAGGTTATCAGTTCTAAACAAACATAATACAGGGCAACATAAATTGAATACATTAAAGGTATACATAAACAAACATAAAACAAGAGATAATAATTATTTACATATCAAACACGTCAATTTAATTCATAACAAAATTCATACTTAGAGTGATTAGAAGGGTGAAGGAGGGGATATGCTATCCCGTGGTTTAACTTAAGTTGTTCTGATTTTAAAATGAGTTCAATGGACTAACATATCGTATTACAAAAATACATAAATTATGCATAACTGAAAATAATAAAATCATAACGTTATAACATATCCATAAATATCTTAATAAACCTTACTTGATCACAAGTTATACAAGCTCATCTCTATCAAACAAAATAAAAAATATTTGGGATGCATGGTCATTTCTTGTCTTCATGTCATTTCCTGTTCACAGTGTTATACATTTTTTTTCTATTCAAGTGAATAAATGGTTAAAATGAACAAAATCAAAAAGGATACAATCATCGATCGAGGCATTTTCCACTTCCTGAAGTTCAGCTTCAATCTGTTTGGAGTACTGCCTCAGATCCACACCCTGTTTAACATAAAATGAGAATGAATTAAAGAAAGTTGAGTAACATAGTCTAAAAGAGACTGATAAAGGATGGTAGGGATCGAGATATGGAGAAAAGGGTATAATGAGTCGAGAACAAGAGAGAAAAGAAACTTGAAGAACATTAAAGAAAAATGGACATGGTTAATTACGTTTAATAACAAATGATGATACTGCATCAGATGATTTTGTAGAAGTTTATGTGCATTTGACTATGTTTGTATCGAAACATAGTCAAATGCTTTGCACCTATATGTAACCCACTCACAATACCATAAGAAAACTTAGAGAAATCTTGTAATTGTTCTATTCACAGGGAATAATTTTGCTTTACAAATTTGCGTAATGTGTTTGGTCATAAGGGAAAAGCTCTCTACTAAGTAATGTACAGTCCTATGTAAAAGTATGCTATATATACATCATCCATTAGATAAAATGATAATATTCCGTCACTGATTTTCATTGACCTTCAAGGAGATGTTACACAAAGAAAAACAAAAAGAGAAATTAAATTCAAAGATGCACTTTTTTTGCAATGGGATATAGAAGTTATGTTTTACAAGACACCCCCCCCTTCTGAATGAAAGGGGAAAATCCCTTTAAAGGGAAAGTTCACCCTGACAAAAAGTTTATTGTAAAAATAGCAGAAAAAATAACGAAAACTATTGGCGAAGGTTTGAGAAAAATTCATCAAATAATTAAAAAGTTATTAGAATTTCAATGATTTGATTTGTGACGTCATATGCGAGCAGCATTCCTACATCGTGAATGGTAAAAAATCAATGAAATGTCAGCTGCTCGTTTATGACGTCAAAAATCCAAAACTTTGAACTGTAACCCTAACTTTCTTACTCTTTAACGGATTTTCCTCAAACCTCCACCAATATTTTTAATAATTTTTTCTGCTATTTTCCAACAAAGTTTTCTTCAGGGTGAACTTCCCCTTTAAATTGGTATATTCAGCTTTGTCTTTGTTTCTCCTTTTCTCATATATCTGATCCATGAAACTTTGAGATCAGATGGGAATGTCCCCTTTAACACGAATCACATAAATATCTAAAGAACATCTGGTTTCTTTTAATGCAGCCAGACAGTATTTTATCCAACTTCTGTACTTTCCAAAATATCATGGAATTGAAGGCAATGGTAATGTATTTTTCTACTCTATTTTCTTTTGCACACTGTAGACTAAATACATCTACAATCACTCGTCATCTAAGTTTTATTGTTTTTTGCACAATCTGAACCCTCTCATACAATACGTTGGAAATGGAAATAAATTAAATTGAATTTATAGGGATGGTCCGTGCTGAAAATATTTATATCTAAATAAATAGAGTAAAATTCACAGAGCAAAATGATGAGAAGTTAATCAAATTGGGATAACAAATAACGAAGTTATTGAATTTTAAAGTTCATCCATAATTTTTTTAAACGGTTATTTCCACATCTTCAAGAATATTCATTAGGTGGGATGATGATGTCACATCCCCACTTTCCTTTTTCTTATGTTATTACATGAAATCATAAATGTTTCATTTTTCATACATGTGCAAATGATGTGTCTCCATTATGATGAAATAAGTTGTGGCAATAAATAACTTATACACTTAATCAGTTGTCAATCCAATTGTTCTTGTTCTTGGTAGAATTTTTTTTAGTAAACCTAATTTCATATAATAAAATACAAAAGAACAAGTGGGGATATGACATCATCAGCCCACCTAATGAACATTCATAAAAACATGCCTAGAACTGTTTCACCAGGATAATGCAAATCTTTAAAATTCAATAGTTTTGTTATGTATTATCCGATTTTGATCAAATTTTCTGCATTTTTGCTCTGTGAATTTTACTGTATTTTTTGAGATATAACTATCTCCAGCCTGGACCATCCCTTTAAAATAAAAGATTGATTGATTACCGATTCCAAAGCTGCCTTGACCACTTCATCCTCCAGGTTCTGCTGGATGTGAATGTCTACTTCATCCAAGATGAACTCATCCGATGTTAGATCAAGAACACCAAGGTTCAATTCAGCCACAGCCTCCTCAATCTGCAATCAGAATTATCAAGTGATTTTCAACACAGGCCTGTAGTAGCCCAGGGGCCACTTCCTTTGATGAGTGGATACCATGTGTGACCATGGGGTTTCGAAACGCACCCTTAACAAGTATTTTCCATGTTCTGACAATGCACCCCTTAACAAATATTGGCGTGTGAAACCCAACCTGTAATAAGTATTGGAAACAAAATGGTACCCTTGACAAGCATTCCCTGAACTGACCCCCTAAACAAATATGATATCTTAATTGTTATGTCACGGAGTGGATCATTGACGTCAGCTTTACGTTTATTAACTTCATTGGGTTTACTTTAGTACCACTCCACACATCTCGCTCAAATCGGACCCTTAACACGTAGTGTTGGGGCAACAAGTACTTTAGTATTTTAGTCTTTTTATACCCTTGCTAATTGGACCGTAAACACATAGTTTTCCTCGTGAAATATATACCGTTTTTCCATTATATTAGTGTTTTTGACACCCTAATTACCTTACATACATTACGGTGCTCGCGCAATTGGCGGCCGAGATGCACCCCACACATTCACTTGCTCCCTATCACACAACAAAATCATCCTATGACATGGGCAAAATCTCGAACAAAAGTGAAATTTTCTTTTCTAAATGACCGCATCTCGCACTAGAAATGTCACAATCCCATTTCCTTCACATCATAATTAAGAAATAAGGGGACTAAAAACGAACAGCCAAAAAAAGCCCGGCCTCGTTAAGGTTAAACTTAGCGACATCTTCTCATTTTGAATTTTTCTGGCAGTCAAGTTGATTATCTATTGATGTGACATGTTTCCTCTCAGACGCTCACACAGTCGAGGCTCTCGCAAAGTACGGAAATTTTACGCATGGCGCATTTTAGAAATTATTTTCTAACACCCAAATTCAGCGCCACGCTGCTGTGTAACGCGCGGTGCGGTGTATACGAATGGATTAAGGGATCTACACGAGATCAATCTGGTAAAAAAAACACTAACTTATCATCTTTTTATCAACACCTTCATACACACTAGGTGTTTAAGGTATATAGGGTCATGCGTCATGAGGTCGCCCCCTTTGCGTTACATGGTGATTTTTGCTTTCGCGACGCACTTTCAACTTTAAAAACATTTATCTGACAAAGTATACACCCTATGATAGCAAAAGTATACATTTTCTGAAAGGAAATTGCACAAGGAATCCAAATCTGCACTCAAAAATAGCATTAGGTGTAAGGCAACAGTTTTACATGGATTTGATTAGGGAAATTCTGATATTTTTTTAATCTCTTGGTTTTTGTCTTAAATTTTTGTGTAGTCCCCTATGACAAAAATAATGCTATATTATGACAGAACACATTCAGACCTTTCTAACAATCATGTTCAATTAATGATCTGAAAATTGACCCCGACTTTAGCCCCCAAAAATCATGCGTTTTAGGAATCGTGTACTATATATCAGGTGTTATAATGCTTGCAATACCAACATTTGTTGGGTTTTCTTTGCCTTGTACATCAGAATTTATAAGTTATTAACATTTTAAAAGGAATTGATGGTACATGTAGGTACATAAACAATTCAAAGGAAAAGTAACCATTGAAGTGTAAGTTACACAATTTGCTTAACGAGGCTCTTATTACAATGATCTGCCAAGTGATGATGACATGCAAGAGACAATGTCTATAGGTTCAGGAGTAAAGACTGAAACAAGTTTGCAGATGCTGTATGTACAAAAATACTACTGCAGCTTCATGAAAGAAGTTTCTTAAAGGTCAAGTCCACTTCAGAAAAATGTTGATTTAAATCAATAGAGAAAAATCAGACAAGCACAATGCTGAAAATTTCATCAAAATCGGATGTAAAATAAGAAAGTTATGACATTTCAAAGTTTCGCTTATTTTAAACAAAATAGTTATATGAACGAGCCAGTTACATCCAAATGAGAGAGTCGATGACGTCATTCACTCACTATTTCTTTTGTTTTTTATTGTTTGAATTATACAATATTTCAATTTTTACGAATTTGATGATTAGGACCTCATTGCCTGAAGCACAAAATGTTAAAATAATGGAATTCCACATGTTCAGGGAGGAATGAAACTTCATTTCACATGACAATGACGAGAAAATCAAAATATTTCATATTTTATATAATAAAATACAAAAGAAATAGTGAGTGAGTGATGTCATCAACTCTCTCATTTGGATGTAACTGGCTCGTTCATATAACTATTTTGTTGAAAATAAGCCAAACTTTAAAATGCCATAACTTTCTTATTTTACATCCGATTTTGATGAAATTTTCAGTGTTATGCTTGTTGAATATTTCTCTTTTTATTCAAATCAAGTTTTTGTTGGGGTGGACTTGTCCTTTAAGGGCAATTGCACACATTATAGCCACATAGTCTGTGTTTGATAGTTTAAAGCCATGGCGGGTTTTGATGAGTTCAAAGCCAAAATATAGTATGCAGTCCTTTGGTATGATAGTATTTGAGGTAGGTTATGTCCATTTGACCATTTCACACAGACACTTATTGTTTAATGTCAGTGTGTGTATTTTAATAGTGAAATATGTATTCATGAATGTGTGTAATAAGACATCAGTGAAGATGTACAAACTTGGTGCTTTTAAGAAAATAATGCTAAACCTTCTAAAATTCGTAACACATTTTCTGGATGTTTGAAGGTCATTGACCTTTGTCAGTTAATAATTTGGATTATTTGCCTTAATACTGAGCAGTATTTTCATCCCCTCAGAATTGTAGGAAGTGTTTTTTTTTGTAATTGATGCAAGTTTAGTGCTAACAATAACTGTCATTCAAATATGTGTCAATCTGGAAGAAATGTCAAAATTAAGACATTGCAAATTTATCAGATTTTTATGTTTCAACCTTATCACACAGGTCTATGACATGGCCAAACCTACTTTTCAATCATTAGACAGTAAAGTAGAGTATGTTAGCTTTAATTTGATACCAAGTTTGTAGGTTTAGGCCAAGTTTTGACAAAAATATTGATGTTTTCCCAAAAATTGTGTTTTCCCATTGACTTTGTACAGGCGGCGCCGCTTCCGGCACCACCCCTCATCACCTCTGGTGTCCTGACTTTTGAGAGCTATAACTCAAGTTCTATAAAGTCTACAGCAATGAAACTTTCCAGGCTATTGCCTTATTAATTCAGCTTTAAAATGATACTAAATTTGTTGGAATAGCCTCTATGGTTTTGAAAATAATTAAGAATTACTATAGCACGAAGCCAAAATATGTAACAGCACCACCCTTTTTGGGGGCGAGCTCATGACGCATGACCATAGATAACTTAAATCAAACAAATTTACATGACTTCTATCTTCAAAAATGGATTTCCAAGGGGATCTTTGTTTACAAGTGTCTCTTATGTATATGGCAGGGGCTGCGGGCTGGGGCACTCATTCAATGAACAAGCCTTCAGCCCCCTACTTTTTTCTAAAACCGTGTACAAATACGTAAAAATTACCATGTGATTGTGATTTTTTGCATGGTCAGCCCCCCCCCCCACTTTCAAAACCGTATGTATGGGAGGGGGTTCAAGGCTTTGTGATGAAGAAGTATAGGGTAATAACCCTATTAATCCCCCCCCCAAAAAAGGCATCATATTTCCTTTCACCATACGACAAGATACATGTGTGTGTGTGTATTTGAGTTTTGTCAGACGTGTATCAATCAGACATGATTATTTACGTCTGGGACCGACCTTTAACGTCACCATCCGAAAGACGTGACCAGGGCTCGAACCTTGAACCTCTGCATCAATTTGTAACTTCCCCACAGCTTGGATTACAGGCGCACGCCACAACGCCCAGTCAAAGTTAATTATAGAATAAACTAAGCTGATGGCGCTACAACAACTATAATTAAAAAAATATCGTGTGTCATGGGAGAAAGAGACTACTAATAGTAGAGATCCAGCGATAGTAGTACGATCGCTGGATCTCGAAGAAAAAGAAAAAGAATTTAAAAAAGAGAAAAAATAAGAAATATAGGAAGAAAAGCAAAGAAAACAGAAGAAAAAAAGAAAAAAAAGACAAAAAGAGAAAAGAGAAGACAAAAAGAAAAGAAAAAAAAATATAACATGAAAAAGAAAAAAAGACAGAAAATAACAGAAAACAAAAGAAAAAAAAGAAAAAAAAAGAATTAGAGAGAGAAGGAAAAAAGGAATGGAAAAAAAAATATATAATAAGCTACTGAAAATGAACAAAAGCTGTGGCAAAAATAGTCAATCCTGACTGGTTACCAACCAAGGAAAGAAGAAGATCCGAAATAGAAGCATCTCCGGCATGACCGGAAACAGGTATCTGTGGAGAGAAGCAGTATTATTCAGCTCTGTAGATGTCAGTGGTGTGGTCGCTTCTGTTAGCTTTCTTTAATTGAGCACAAGAGGGCGTGTTACATCCTTTACGTAGAAGTCTATGCGCTGCTGAAGACCATGACAAATTTCCGCATACATTCCAACGATTTCTCGAAGAGCCTTCAAATAAATGACAATATAACATCGATTCCAGCTTACATCAAAGCAACAACGGAAGGAAGATCAACGTTTGGTTCGGGTGGAAAGACTGGTAAGTCAATCTCTCTTACTTTTAATTTTTCAAAGAGAATTGTTAGTAGATCTACGCCTCACGTACCACTAGTCCCATTCCCTACCTTTTGCTGTATGGCAAATGGTCGGGGATGACTAGACCAAAAGCTTCAGTCTCTGTATTTTGGTTGTTCCGCTGAACTACGTTGGCTCCACTCACCATACATAGACTGAAGAGGTTGGGGGTCCGTGGCTACAGACAACGTATAGTGAACTAGCGTTTTATAGATCGCGATTTAAAACTGTTTTTTGAGCGAAATTTACAGTTTAATTATCAGGGAAATATAAATAACTTAAGTAATTGCATACCTTGGACCGGAGTTATTGAAAAAAATCCACTGGATGATTGAGAAATCTGTCATCTAAGACATTTTCTCCTGACCTGACGGTTTTTCCTGCAAGTTGCCATCTTGAATGACGTCATTATCGTTAATGTCTCGATATATCGCGATTATAACTATTATCGTTTGTCTTCGTGAGTGTATCGTATCGTATTATTGCCTTGTAGGTGTGCTGGTGGAATGCAATATCGATATCACATTCGTATATTGTTGACGCCCTCTCCGTTCGTTTGTAAATATTTCATAGTTTGGCTGCCTTAATTTGGATCGATGAGCTGTGCTTTTCCCAACTAAACATCGGTAAAGTATAATTTTCATGCATTTTCATCTATATCGTTTAAAGTATTTTAAAATTGAATAATTAGATATTTTTAATTTAGTTTTCATATCCTTAGATTGTAACCTCAATGTGTTATACACAACGGCAAATTGTCCATAGACTGTGTACAACGGATAGATCGTCTCCGCACAGCGATTCGAAGACCGCTGATTGGTCAATTGCGCAGATCACGTCATGATCACGTGGTCCGAAAAATAATTCCTTCGGACTGCGTGCGGAAGTATCGATAGCGATAACGATATCCGGTCACGATGTGTACGCGGTAAATGGTCTTGGTTCGTGATCGGATCACTCCGGTATCGATCGAAAATTATCGAAACTCTGCAATTTCATGCATATTCACGCGACGCTCCGAAACCCGGAAGCCAATTGACTTTGTGCACGTTGCGATAGACTCTACAAATTCCAACGAACACGATGACATATAGACGCTAATTTGTAAGATTTTGACGGAAAAGCAAAAAGTAATCGAAATTCTCTTACCTGTGCGGTATCGGTGAGAAAATAGATCCTCCGAGAATACCTTTCATAATTCATATAAAATACGCGAAAGTGAAATTCTAGGTCGATTTTGGTACGAGGTGATAGAGAATTGCACACTTGTTTTGGTGGAATTCTGTGTGGGGAAATAAAAGGCTTGCACTGCGCATGCTTACTATATTTTCATTCATAAATTGGTTCTCGGCAGTGGCTGGATGACGTCATGTAATAAGCAAAAATGTACACGACCGCTACGTCCACGCTCCGCTATCCGTTGTACACAATTTGTCGCTGTGTTATATAACCCCAAACTTTGGACTCTGGTCGGACAAAAGTGCTGGTGTTATAACAAATGGGAGCCCACACGGACACTTTACCGTCGGTGAATGGGGATTACAGTAAAATGTCAGAAATTGTTGAATAAATCCCCAGAAACCACGGTTATTCCTGTCTAGGGGATGACGAGTGGATACAGGTACGGAAGATTGATATTGTAACAGTAAATTTTGCTGGTTCTATTTAATCTGTACTCTTACATTTGGCTTTCCATACTTTATTGTTTACATTCAACTTGTTTATTTCCATTCCAACTCATCTCATCCTTCTTTCCATCCTCACAATCCACATACATTGTCATGATCTCATCTTTCATTCCATCTCCACAATACATCTCACATAGCAACACAGGTTCATTGCATTTCATTCTTTCATTCAGTTTCCCCTCAGTCATGCTTCCTGGTTTTCCATTAGCTTTCCACTCCACATGGTCTTATTGTTTAATTCTCATTAGGATTCAGTTTAACTCATGATCACCCTTCTCTATTCTCTGATTGGTTCTTATTTTTAAATAGGGTTAGTTCATTTTATAGTTCATACCATTTTTCTTGTATTTGATTGGTTGATTTTTATGATTATCCAATGTGGGTACATTGGCAGAAGATAAGATTGGAAAGTAAAGTCAGTGCTGATCTGGACTTCATCTTGTAAACTTCTAATTTATTCTGTGTTCACCCTATCTTCAGTTTGATAATTTTATTTTAATCAATTAAAGTAAGGAGAGTTTGAATGTACAGGAGAGCATAGGAGACTGAGTTTGGAATTGTACGGTCATGTTACAATATATTGTAATATGAATTATGAACGTCTGACAAAAAGAAAACCAACCGATCGCCTGACCGATCAGCTGACCAGTACGCGAATCACATCAGAGTTGATCTGTGGAACGCCCACCAAGAATTCAAGAAAAAAGACTGAAAATGTAACTAAGTTTAAGTTTAAGTTAACCTCAATCCATTAAAATCTGAAATGTCTTAAATAGGCCTAGTTAAAAATTGGCAGTGTATACAGCCACACGCGTGTGTCTTTACCATTCAGCCACACGCGTGTGGTTATATCCAGAACACCTATCTGTGGATACCGCCACACGCCGCCAGTAATAACAGTAAAACACGTACCGGTATGTAGGTCTGACCGTCTATATCATTATCACGATCAAAATAACCTCATTTCTTCATTAAATTCTAACCCCTTTGATATCCTTAGATCGTTTCAATTTCATTCTCACCGTCTTCTCTCCTTGCTTTTCTTGTCTTGTTACAAACGGTCGTCTGTTTAACAGCAAATTTCCACACTACTTGTGTCGATTCTGGCTTCCTTCGCGGTGGCAGACCCATACAGCGTTAACGCAGCGCAGTTATAGTAGACATACACAGTTTGGGTTTACGTTTGGTACGAATTATGAATATTCATAACTTAGTAGTACGTCTTGGTAGTGCTTGCATGAATATGCATGATTTCATTTTTACGATCTCCTGCTAACGATATCGATAGCCTCAGGAGATGAAATGGAAACGAATACTTAGATGGATAGACAGATAAAATTTAGATAAACAGGAAACAGATAGAGTGATAGACATATAGATAGATAGATATAGATAGATAGATAGATAGACAGAGACACCGGGGATAGTGGACAGATAGATCTGACAGAAAGACAGAATATATAGGCCTGGCATTAGAATGAAATATAAATGAATATAATGAATATGAATATAATATAAAAGAAAATAAATGAATCTATAAGTATTAGATTTATGGGTACCTACATTACTACTAAAACAAATGATTGGATAAATAAATAAATAAATGAAGAAGTAGACCTAGGTAAACTTAGACTTCTGGTGATGGGAGGGGGTCATAATGTATACATCATAACCACTGGCGTAGCCAGGAATTTTCAACAGGAGGGGGTGGGGCAAGGAGAGGGAGCGAAGAGACCGAGGGGGGGGGAGGGTGGGGAGGGGGTATTCCCCTTCTCACGGTAGGGAGATTTTTTTTGAAAATTCGAGCATGATAATGGCATTTTCTGCACACTAAAAATTCAGGATAAGGGGCATCTTGGCAAGTGGCATATGGGGGGGGGGGGGGCAAGGCGAGGAGAGAAGCGACTGATCGCTCACAAAATGCATGTGGGTTTGTGCGTGTGTTGGATGGGGGGTTGGAGGGGTCTGCACGGTGAATGCGTGTGTGCATGTGCGTGAGTGTGTTGTGTGTGTGTGTGTGTGTGTGGGTGGGTATGTGAGTGTAAGGGTGTGTGTATGTGTGTGTGCGTTCACGCAAGAAATTTTGGGCAAAAAAAAGTCGATCACCCCCTCTTCAAAACGGATTCACGCCGGTATGTGTACGATAATTTTCTTCTAAAAACGGTCGACTAGTTAGACCCTATGGTACGATAATTTAGCATTTTGAACTGGCCTGGCAACCCCCCCCCCCCCCCGGGGGATCACTTCCATTGAAGAGTGGACAGCATTCGCGAGAATCGTCCTTAAAGAGCACCCTAAACGAGGATTCAAGGGCAGGTCGCTAGGACACCCTTAACACGGATTTTGTGCAGATGTCCCAGCTTTGCACACCCTAAACGAGGATATTCCCATTTTCATATCTGGAGTAGTGGGGGGGGGGTCCATTGCGTGCAGCGCGCGCCCATCTACGTTGCCGCCGAATTTGCATCTGCATGCTGGTTGGTAATGCCTCTGAAGAGTTAAAAATGACTTTGGAAGTGGGACAAGAATTCACTAGCTTTTCAGATTTCAAAAAGAAACTAGAGGTATATAGCCAGACTCGTCACACTCAGTTCTTCACAAGGACATCAAAAAGTTACCAGCTTTGCAACAGATCTAGACCAGAAGAGAGACGTATCTCTCCTCAACTGAAATATGGAATGCTTGAGGTAAGTCTGATCGACCCTAGGTGCCTAGGCCGGGGCCTAGGCCAAATAAGGCATGTGCTTTCGTTGTGTCGCTTTTTAGACGATCATCTACCCAAATGTGATGCGCAATGATAAGAAAGTCTAGTATAAATTCTTGTTTAAAAGTAAAACATACTGCAGGTTATGTAATGTCTGTTTTCATGTGATTGCAAGACACTTCATTCCACTGTACTCTGGCACTAGCTCGGTATTCACGCCAATCGCGCGCTCGCCATTGAAAGCTACTGTATACTGGGTATAGACGTACGTACGTAGCGCTATAGCGAGCGCAGCGCCCCTAATGCCAAGGCGGTCGTTGTTTAGCTAGTCGAAATAACGAAATCTGATTGGTCTGTTGTCGATGGTAACTTTGAGCCAATTACCTTGCAACACTAACAGTGGCAGATTTATGGTGATTGTGTGCTTTTTTTTCAATGATAAAATCACCTCCAATAGAGTGCTGACAGGCTTACAACACTACATTTGGGTTGGGGGGGGGGGGACTGTGTTGTGTACATATGTGAAAATTTACTACTTGTAGATCTACTGGAGTCAGTGGAGAGGTGGGTGCAGGCAGAAGCATATTCAGAATGAAGACTCAAAATTGATTATTCCCAAGAGGAGTTAAAACCTCAATTGTTTCATGACATTGGCGACAATTTCTTAATTACAAACCAGTAGAACTTGATATTTGGGGTATAACAAACTCAAATATCATTTGGCAATCTTTCTAATCTAACAAGTTACCAATTTGCACCAATTTTGTAAATGCTGCCAATTGAGGATTCACATTATTTCAGTTTGCACTTGAAATAATTCCTATGAGCCACTCAGCCATTCATGAGGGCTAATTTTTTCAGAAAAAAAACCCCTCTCTTTTTGTACATATTTCAGAATTTTAGAAAACCTGATTGAATTGTATCAGATGTGGTCTGCTACTCAATGGGTGAAATTGAAGCATATAAATGGAAAAAAAAGTGGATTGAAACATAAAGAGAAGGTGAGAAAATAGTGGCAATTGAAAGTAGGCATTTGGAACATGACCACTACACTATAACCGTGCTCATTGAAAAGAGAGATAATGTAAGTGGTAGAAATTTAAAATGTACATTTTTTTTTCTTTCAGTTGCACTGTGTCATTGGAGGAGAAAAACCAAGAAGTCGCGGATCAGGAAAGCGTGATAGAAGGTATGATCCTGGTATGATCAGTGAATGGGCTCTAGTCCAATCAATCCAAGTCTTGAGACCAAGATCGAGTCACTTTACCCATTACAAATGCAAAGACAATGAAAACGCACACATCCACACACCCTCACACAGACACACACACACATATATATATAAATATATATATATATACATACACCAAAATCACTGAATTACTACTGAACCACTAAAAGAGGTCTAATTTTCAAAATTATTCGAAAGTCTAAAATTTTCTGAAAGTGTTTGATGGCTCAACCTAATTTATCATTAAATATGCGTATGATTCTGACCAAATTTACCATGCCGACCAAACTATACATTTATAATTCTTTCATCTTCATTATGTAGCACAATGCGGTCATCGTGTCCTGTCATGCTAAAGTTGCTGGCTTCCGTGGATGGGAAGAAACTTCGCTTATCGTCCATGGTATCAGAGCATAATCATGAGGTGTCAGAGGTATGATTTAGTCTGGAAGATAGATTACTCTTTCTTTAAAAGAGTTGAAGAAATTTTAAAATGAACAGAATTATTAGAAAAAAAAAAATGCCAATCATAATTCATTACATAGCTGCTAGAACAAATTACGAGAATGGAACTAGATTAGAGCTAAATCAAAAAGAAGGAAATGTCCTCCCTAAATTCATCTTAAACTGTTACAGGTGCAAATTTAAGATCACCTTAAACAAGAATGAAAATTTTCATGATACTAATGATGATGGTGATGATGATGATGGTGATTATGATGATAATAATATTGTCTTTTCAGTAATCTAGTATTAACATTAGTATTCTGAGCTACTAGTAATTAAGACCTTCCCAAGGTACAAATCTACACCAGAGTGAACCAACGTGAAGGGCTACACTTGTGAATAAATTGGTAAATGGCATTATCAGAGATGGCAAGTCTTACTTTTTGCAGTATTTTGTACTGTTTCTTAAATGAAAATACTGCAGGATTTGTGAAAATACTGTTTTTGTCTCAAAGTTTATCACTACACATGTTTATTGCTAAATTGGTGAAAGTACTGTTTTCATCCAAAATACCACTTTGCAGCCTACAAATGCTGCCAAATATCACTGCATTATAGTGATGCATAGTGAAAATCATTCTGGAAGTTGAGAGCCCACCTGCCAGATTGTCACTATGATCTACTGTATGTGTGTTTAATACTCCATCCTACATACCGGTATCCATTAATCAACTTTAACTGTTTCATCTGCAGGCACTGTTTCGCCACCTGCCTCAGCAGAGGAAACTGTCTGATGATGAGAGGGAGGAAGTAATGGGATTTCTTGCAATGGATGTAAGTATGTCACTTGATCTTAGATGGTAAAAAAAACAAGTTGTGGGCTAATACTAACTGCAAATAAGTCCGTTTCTGAGAGTGAAAGAAGTGAAATTTCACGGAGGTCTCTACGAAGCAAAATTATCAAAATGATTAGCCCAATTTTTTGTTAGTGCAGCCCATACAAACGTGTACTCTTGTCTTTAATAATCACAACTATCAAGAAAGATGCATCACCAGTGACATTCGCATTTATCGTGTTGTAACAAAAGAAAGTAAACAGCAGATCAAAGAAATATTCCGTCATGTAAATGTTAGAGCTTGTAAGAATACCATACTCACAATTAGTAAACTGGCCCTTGTAGGATCCTATGTAATATTCAATGCCAGGGGTGAACCGCATTGGACAGACATGTCACTACTGGACTAACTTGGTGTATCCTGCCTACGTCTTGATTTCTTGTTTTTTAGTCTTCCTACCCCCTTTCTTTATCCTTTGCTAAATTCTCTCTAATCCAGTTTCGTCTTTCAGAACCCTTTCCTTCTATACAGTTCCTTCTCCATATACCCTCTTCTTCCCTGTTTTCAGTCCATAATTCCTTTCCTTCTGGCCTTTGCTGCCCTTCAGCTCTTCTATTTCTTTCACTGCAGGCACTCACTCAGCTACTCCTTCATTCAGAAAACATCAGCATCAATTTATTATGACGTCTATATGTTAACTGCATTTTCCCCATTTTACCTTCATTCTTGGTTTAGTTCTTACCCTCACTATGTCTCAATTTGCTTAAAATGTTTGATGTATTTTATGTGTATGTATTATGATGTAAGTACTATGTTTTGTAATCATGCTCTTACCCACAGTCCTGTACAATGTTCCCATAGAAACATGTAACCTGGACTTTTTATGTTTGTTTCCCTTGGTTTGAAATCAATAAAGGTGATTATGAAAAAAAAACATGTATTTATGCACATCTACACTAGCTGATCACATATATTTTCTTGTGCAAATTGGATGCAATACGGGGTTTGAATTACATCATTCCTTTGTATACATCACACTGTTCTTTTTTTGTGTTTTCATTCAGGCCAACAAGAAACTCATTCAAGAGAGAATGCAGAGCAAAACTGGGAAGGTCATTGTGCTTCGAGATTTAACAAACATTGCTGCTAAGGTGAAGTGTAGAGAACAAGATGCAGCCACCATTGTGCGGACACTCCGTGAAAAATATGGTTAGTAACTTGCCTTTCTGTCAGCATCTACTGGTGGGGGTCGAGCTGAAAAAGAAATTAGGAAAGGAATAGCCACTTTCTTCCAAGGTAGAAAAAACAGTTAAAACCAGAACTGGAATCAACTGGTACCAGTACAAGTTGCCTTTCTGGTCCTCAATTTTTTTTTTTTTTTACCTGGGTTCCTTCCTTCCTTTCTCTCTTTCTCTCTTTATCTCTCTTTCTTTTTCTGTTTCTTTTCTTTCTTCGATATGAGGAAGGAATGGCAATTTAGCATCACCAGAATCCTTTTATTGTTATATTACAGGTGCGACAACAGAAGTCCTGAAAGACAAGAGCAATCAACTCACTGGCCTATTCTTTCAAGATCCGGATATGCATCGAATCTATCAGGCCTATCCGGAACTTATCTGCGTAGATGCAACATACAAACTAAACAACCTCAGGATGCCTCTCTACCTGATTCTTGTGGAAGATGGTAACGGTAAAAGTGAAATAGCAGCGGCAGCAATTCTTGCGAGTGAAAACAGAGAGAGCTTGAAATGGCTGTTTGAAAGTTTCAAGAAACACAATGAACACTGGCCCCAAACAGTTAACATCATGAGTGACAAAGATATGAATGAACGAGAGGCAATAGGAGATGCCTTCCCTCAAGCAAGCATGCATGTTTGCTTGTTCCACACACTGCGGACCTTCCGTCGAGAGGTAACAGAAGGGAAGATGGGTATTACCAGTGGACAGAGAATGACGGCTCTGAGGATACTTCAGAAAATAGCATACAGTCAGAATGAAGAAGAGTACAAGAAAAATCTAACACTTCTTGAGGAGTCATGTCCATCTGCAGTCACACAGTATGTGAAGGCAAACTGGGATCCCATCAGAGAAGAATGGGTCCTTGGCATGAAGAACACTTACACACTGTTAAACAACACAAACAATCGTCTGGAGTGTCTGAATCAGAAAGTAAAAAGCGTTGTAGGACGCTACAGCACACTGCCAGAGTTCATATCAAGATTCTTTGTTTTGGTGCACTCATTGAGAGGTGAGCGGGACCAAGATGCAGCAAACATAGTTCATAAGAGGAAGGTGATGAAGTTGCCAGAAGATGCACCGGAAAGGAAATACTGTGAGGTTCTTACCCCATATGCAGCCTCATTAGTGAACCAGCAATTGAGCAGAAAGGCCAGCCCAAATTCCCAGTACAAAACAATGCAAAATGAATGTAACTGTAGTTTCTACAATGCTACTCACCTACCATGCTGTCACATCTTCCAGCTTAGGGCTGAGCAGGGGCTGCCAAAGTATGACAATGACCTGTGCCCACTGCGTTGGACCACTGCCTTCTACAAATCCCAACAGAGGATTTTTGTGACTCACCAGGATCAGCACATGGTAACACCGAGATCTGCAGGAGTTTCAGTGGAGCAACAGCAAATACGCCCAATTAGCCAGCATGCGCGCTATAGGACAGCGATAGACATAACATCAAAGTTGGCATCTGTTGCATCAGAGACAGCTGGACAAATCTACCAGAACAGAATAACATCACTTAGAAGGATCTACGAGATGTGGTGCCAAGGAAAAGAAGTTACCATAACGGAAAAACAGGATGGTGAGTTCATTGTTTTTTTGCCTAATGAATACACACCCACTCACACGCACATACATACATTCATACCAGGTGTTAAAAAGAACCTTTTGCTATTTTTCATCGCCAATACCTTTTTACTGCATTCATAGATGATAATCAGATTTTGGTAGTGTATAGCAGATGAGTACAATTTCATTTTTATAAAAAATAAATTTGGAGGCACAGATATCTTGCATTTTTTCACTTTTATGCATTCTCTTCAAAAATTGGCTTCAGATTTTGGTGATCTTGAAACCTTATGTGTTAAAAAAGAGAGCCACAGAGATTGCACTAAATGCAAATGAGTGCGTCCAATGAATAGAAGCATTCATTGCAAATCTGGGTCATCCTTTATGGGGCTCACAGTCAATGTAGGAATTAACACCTGGAATTAGGAATGTTCTGCCTTTCCTCATTAGTTTCTAAAACAAGAAAAGTTATGTACCATAAATTAATGCATTGCATTGCTTACTATTTTCTCTTTCTTTTTCCTTTAAAATCAAACTAGACATTGATGCCCAGGAGGCCACAGAGGTGATGGTAGTTGACAGGATGGACCAGGAAGAGGAGAGAGAGCATGGAGGGGACAATAAGGAAGGAGAGGAGGATCAGGCTGAGGAGGAGGAGGTGGGACAGGACAAGGAGATTAGACAAGAGGAGAGGGAAGATGATCTGACAGCTGTAGGTCTGCTTCAGGAAATGCATTTGACAGGTATAGTAGTTGTTTGAAAGTATTGCTTTCATTACTAAAACATTCTTTCAAAAGTAGTCTTTTAAGCATGCGCAATTATTTTGCGCAGTTATTTGAAAGTAAAAATGTATTCCAACTCGAGATGTCAACTAAGAGAAATTTGTAATGAGGTTGATGGTACACTAAATAGCATTCTTTCTATGAAGAACTATAGACATCATAATATGAGGTGTTTCAGATTTTTTGTTTTATAATGGATACTTCGATATCTTTTTAATGGTTTGGTGAAACCTGTATAAAATTGTAATAATAAAACTCATGTTTTTTTATCTGAAAGTGTAAGATCATTTTCTTGTCTATTTAGTATCTGTCTTCTTCAGATATTTTATGTGAGTGTATATTTTCAGAAGATTGATTGCAACTTATCATTTGTTCCTTTGTATTGCTGATTTGCTTTACATAGTTATCAAGTCTCCAGAGGTTGAGATGATGGAAGAGGAAAGGTTGAAGGAATGTGAGGTAACGCAGGACAATGAAACTGTATCAGAGGTGAATGACGATGAACTAGTCCATTTACTGGAGGAACTGAGGGCAGAGAGTACAAACGTTGATGGTTAGTTATTTCTTAATCTAGAAGATTACATCACTACATTTGACTGCTGTTAGAAAAGAGCCTTTCCCCTTACCCTTCCCTTTGGCCTTAGGGGTTGCTCATCATACTGAATCCCCTGGTTGCCAGATTATTGTTCATGTACTGACACAGAGATCAAGGATTCACAGATAGTCAAAAGACAGGAATTAAACTTTGTCATTATAAATTTGACATGCTAGAGGTTATGACAATGTGTACAATACGATTTGGACACTGATATTGTGCTGTTGTGTGCATGTGAACACAATACCTCAGTATGAATGTGTTAACCCATTCGTGACAGAGGGTCCACATTATGTGGTTTGACCTAATAACTTTTGATGCAGAGCCCTAAAAATCATATCAAATACATGAGCAGAAAGAGCAAAAAAATCTACACTTACTGTGCCCATTTTCGTTGCATCAGTATTTGTTGTTTGATGCTGAAATTTTTTAAAAGGAAAATAAGCATTAAAATCCTTAAATTGACAATGCTATGAAAATGTCAAAATTACCGTTTTTTCCTGCAAATTGGCAACTTCATGACTTCTCATCATACATACTGTCAATTAAAATTTGTTTCAGATACATGATGTTTTATAAGAAAAATGTAGCAATAAAAGAAAAATGTTGCCAATTTGAAGAATAAAAGCGGATCAATTTGAAGGATAAAAGCGGATCAAATTAGACTTTAAATAATTCCTGTCACGAATGGGTTCACACCAATGTTTGTGCCAAAAGTCAAAGCTGCCAAGTAGCAGATGTGCGGAAAGTCGAACTTCAGAAGCAAGGAGTTGAGAGCCTTGTAATTCAAAGATTTGAATTCTATATTGAAAATTCATTAATCCTTTTAACCTAACAACATCTAATCTACAGCATTTATCTACAATAAGTCTACATCTTTCTAGTGTCTCTCTACTTCCATGTATATATCTATCCATATATTCAGCTATCTTAGATCAACTATTGACCTATCTACGTATTTAACTATATATATGTTTATATAATTATACATGAATCTTGTATATATTCTTATTTTAGCTCCAAATGCTTTGGAGGTGAATGAAGGACGTACTGAAAATCAGCAGAAGGGGGAAGTACAGGAAGTGACAGCACAAGAGAAGGGTGATGATCATCAGGCGAAAGAAGTGCAGATGAAGGATGCATTTGATGGTCAGTATTGGCATTCATTTACTGTATACTGGTTAATAAACAATTTAAGGTGATGCACCTGTCGTGTGAAGTCAGTGGTTATACCTGAAAGCCCAGTCATTAACCCCACCCCCTATTATTGTCCTAGGGGGCTTATTGTGCTGGGGGTAATTGTCTAGGGGGTAGTTGTGCAGGACTCATTTCTGACAAATATATAATATAGCTATCATAGTCAAGGAGGTTCAATACTACACTCTTGAAATATGAATATTCCAGGTGCAATGAAACACCTGTTTATTTCTTCTTCTTTTTTTTCCCAGATCTGAAGGGGTTGAGACTACCACCCAAAATGAAGAAAAGAGGAAGACCAAAGGGCCAGGAGTGCACTGTTGTTGGGCTGCCAAAGAGAAAAAAACGTCAGACCATTCCATTCTCAAGATTGCATCCATGTGAGAAAGATCAAGGTAATTCAGGGAAATTAAAGGAAGATTGAAATTTTTACCAAGAAAATAATAACATGCATGGACTCTGCAAAAGAAAAATCAGATATTACAAAGTTAGCATACACCATTGCAGGCATTTTGTGAGTATCTGGACTCATGATTTGAAGCTAAATTGTCATACTTGCAATTTTTCCTGGCAAAGAAACAAGAAACAAAGTCAAAATAAAATCAAGTCAATAGATAAAGAGAATGAAAATTCACTCTTAAATATGATAATTTTCATGTACATGTAACAATTTAGCCAAGTTTAAACGTTACAGTTGTAGTCAAAGTCTGAGTCATGCTCTTCCAAATATGGATCCAACTTGGCTGAGGCCAGGGGAAAATATAACCTTATTTATGGTACTACATGTAGTACATATGAATCACTTGCTTTAATTTCTGAGGTATACAATTACATGAAATGATTTTTTGCCTTTAATGTTGAATCTTAAACAGCTGTTGTGTCATGGCTTGTCGGAGAAGAGCTGGCAAAGAGAAGTATTCTAAGAGGATATATGATCGAGGAGGTGGATGTCGAGGTCAGACCTGAGAAACTGCCCTCCAGGATTTTAGACGAGCAGGTCGATGTTAACAGGATGAGGAAGTATTTTACCAAAGATGCCTGGAGTTTGGTGCAGGATGTGGTGGCTGCCAAGAGGAATGATCCAAGATGGACATGCCCTATTTGCAACCTTGACCTTGATGACATAGACTCACCTACACTTGGGTGTGATGCCTGCTTGGAATGGTTTCACCTGAAATGTCTAGGGAAAGCAAGCCAGCCAAAGACGGCCAAATGGTTCTGCTCAGTTTGCCGCAATGCCACACACCGCAACTCCCAAAACTGATTAATTTGGGAACAGATCCATCCAGGCTCAAAAGTCATGAAATTAGTATGGAATTGCTAATTTTACCTAGTTTGGCCTAAGGTCGGTCAGCTAGGCTTACCTCAAGCATTCCATATTTCAGTTGAGCGGAGATATGTCTCTCCTCTGGTCTCGATCTGTTGCACAGATCGATACTTCTTGAAATCCTTGTGTAGAACTTAGTGAAAGAAGACTCGCTTTCATTTTATTCTTTATTCATTCCTTTGGTATTCATTTTAATAGTTTTTTTTTTTTTTCAAAATCGGAAAAGAAAGCAAACTCTTGGCCTATTTCCAATGCCACGTTTAAGGAGAGTTTATGCGGTTTTCAGCCGTTATGTAACTGGCATAAGATATGTATGCTATACAAAAAAAAACATGAAAGAATGAACAGTAAAATAATTAAAATGTGTAATCTGCTATAGCCTAAATATTCAAATACATTAAAGTGATTACACAATGGTAAACAAAATTTTGATATATGATCAAGAATAGAATTCTAAGAAGAATGACATTAAAAATATGATGATTTTCAATCGAAATCATTGCATTTTGGCAAATTTTCTCATAAAAAGTTATGAGCTGACCCAAAAAAATGAGTTTAAGGTATGACGTATAAGTGGGTACCCAGCTTCACGCATTGCAGTTGTGCTACGCGCTAGACTGTACAACATGTATTATACATTGCGCGCATTTTGCTAGAAGTGCGCGACAAGGTACCCACTTTTAAATCATTTTGACGTCAAAGTGGGTACCCAGTTGAAACTGGGTCACAGCTTAGGGGTCAAAAATATCCTGAATTCTTACCACATTTGGGGGTTTCCTTGGCAACACGACTTTTAAAGAAACTTTAGACAGATGATTTTCTGCTAATAAAATCATGCTCTTTTAAATGAACTAACATTGTTTGAGCATTGGGTACCCCCTTTAATATTAAAAATTTGCATGATTGTAGTATGTAGAATTCTGTATGATTCTAGGTTTATATATGATTCGGCAGAAGAAACTCTTAAAGCTTTTTTGTTTCTTTTCAAAAGCTGAATTCACTTAACGTACCTACACATTGATGGCTCAAGTCTCCTCGTGATTAATGACTCAGTTTTCCTCATGTTGACCATTTTTTGAAGAGGATGACAGTTTCAATGAAGTGCTGATATTGAACTGAATCAAAGTCATCGGGGGGAAAAAGGTTCTATATGTTACATGATAATTTTATGTGTTCCAATGAATCAAAGTGCAGTCACAGAAAGTGATGAACTGGTAACTCCTTTTCACTTTTAACAATCATGTTTTTGGTACACATTTTTAAACAAGGCATTACAGTACACTCCCATGTTTGCATTTGCTAAAAAAGGACAGCAACTTTAGACTCGATACATACAAAATGCAAGTATATGGTTCCATTTGATATAGACTGGCCATCTGGATAAAAAGAAAAGAAAACTGTGCACTGCCAAAGATGAATGTGATTTTCATATTGGCTTTCTTTTACTTTGACCAAGTAGAGTCATTGTTGTGTTTTAAAAGATTAATGATCTTTATAAGTTGGCATTATACATGTTTATGTTCTCTTTTGAACTGAGTTTGGATATAAAGTTGAAAATAAAAATGTGTTTTGACTTAATTAGAATGTGTGCAAATTGTGTCTGAATTATTTTAAACTGGGGGGGGGGGATCATAGGGATGGGGGGGGGAGTCAAATAGTCAATCGGGGTTAGTATATGTAGAGTAAACAAACAAAATGGCTACATAATGAGTAAACATATTTCTTATCAATGTGCGTGCTTGTTTCTTTGTTTCTGTATATGTGCATGTGTGCAAGTATCAATGGGTGTTTATACGTCCGTGAGTTGTGTTGGTGTGTACATGTAAGGGGGGAGGGGTTAGTGGAGAATAATGAATAATTATGAAATTAATCTAAAACCTGTAATGATCACTGTATGAGGGGAAATAATGAAATCAATAATTAAGCTAATGGTAATAATCACTGTTTATCATACCCCCTAACCCATCCCCATCCCCCCCCCAAAAAAAAAGGGGGAGGGCAAAAAAGGAGAATAGGTATGCTAAAATCACACATCCACATCACCACAAACACATACAAAGTTGGTGTTGTTTTCATGCATGGCCGATTACACACAATGTGACCTCCCACAAGCCCAAGTCAAACAAATTATTTATTATTGACAGGTATTGATTGATTGATTTATTCAACCATTTATTCGATCATTAATTTCTTTATTAATTTTTCTATTCATTTAGTCATTTATCTATTCATTTATTTATTCATATTCATTCATTCATCCTGTTCATTCATTTATTCATTTGTTTATAATTTTTCAGGTATCAATCTATAATAGATTCATTTATTTTCTTCTTATTTCATTCTAATTTGCTAGATATATCTGTCTTTCCATCCTATCTATTTGTTTATCTATCTATCTATCTATATGTCTATCACTCTATCTGTTTTCTATTTATCTAAAATTTATCTATCTATCCATCTACTAAGTACTAACGTTTAGTATTCGTTTTCATTTCATCTCCAGAGGCTGTATCGTTAGCAGGAGATCGTAAGAATGAAATCATGCATATGCATTACTATCATGCAAGATATACAAGCTTATGAATATTCATAATTTTCGTACCAAGCGTTAAGCATGCACGAATCCCGAGTTTCGTACGTACGCACGTACGTACGCGCACATAGCCTAGAGTCAGTAGATCTAGAGAATCGACACAAGTGGAGAATCGACACAAGTAGTGTGGAAATTTGCTGTTAAACAGACGACCGTTTGTAACAAGACAAGAAAAGCAAGGAGAGAAGACGGTGAGAATGAAATTGAAACGATCTAAGGATATCAAAGGGGTTAGAATTTAATGAAGAAATGAGGTTATTTTGATCGTGATATAGACGGTCAGACCCACATACGTGTTTTACTGTTATTGCTGGCGGCGTGTGGCGGTATCCATAGATAGGTGTTCTGGATATAACCACACGCGTGTGGCTGGATGGTAAAGACACACGCGTGTGGCTGTATACACTGCCTTAAAAGTTTACTTATGATGTTTAGAACTATACCCAAATTGTTACCATCCAATTTGTATTAAGCCCAAGCCTTTCAATTTAGCCTAAGCCAAGCCCAAGGGCGTACATTCGCCAAACTTGGAACATTTTACTAAATTAAAATTTTTAGAAAAAAACCCAAATTGACATGACATGAATATGGACAGGTGGGACCGTGTATACTTCTTAAAGTCCTTCTCCACACAAATAATGAGCTAAATTAATGAGAGCATCGTTCAAAGATAAGTTTTAAACTTCATTCCATGAGTAAAAAAATAAACAGACCTCTGGATTGCCTGGAACATGTTCATCCCAAAATGGATTTTCAGGCTCGTCAACATCATCAAAAGGATTGGTGGACTTTCTGGCACTGGTGGCTGCCATCTTGCATCCTTCTCACTAAAGAGACGACATTGGCCATTGGTCGAATCAGTGAGTTTCTTGTAGATTTGTCCAATCAGGGATCTCGGAGCTGGAAGCAATAAAAATCAGCATCTCCCTTTTTGCTCCGCACCCGAATCAAGATGGTAACGAAACGACACTACATCTAAATTATATCATGTTAAATCTCAGCTTTATTAACCCATCCTCTCAATAAATTGTCTTTGTTGATTCCGTTTTTACTACTGCATCATAATTTATTGTGTGTGCGTTTATTTGTAATTACGATTAAATACATTTTTCATTTTTAAATGCGAGGTAGCGCCGAGATTTTTTGCAAAGTTACTTCTCATACTCGACATACTCGACAGCGATAAATGTGTAACGGTATCCTGTCCAAATTCGGTTGTTGTATCCCTTTTTAACGAACTAAGAGATTGTTAGCCAATTTTTGCCTTGTATCAGATGGAAGGTATAGTATAGGCCTACATTTATTCAGGAACAACCTAATTTCATATGAGTAAGTTGGGCCTAAAAAAAGTTGTATGGTGAGACTACCACATATGGACCACCTCTTTTGAAACCGACCACCTTGCGCGCGTTAAAATTAGGCAGTGTATACAGCCACACGCGTGTGTCTTTACCATCCAGCCACACGCGTGTGGTTATATCCAGAACACATATCTGTGGATACCGCCACACGCCGCCAGTAATAACAGTAAAACACGTATGTCTGACCGTCTATATCACGATCAAAATAACCTCATTTCTTCATTAAATTCTTACATTCTAAACCCCTTTGATATCCTTAGATCGTTTCAATTTCATTCTCACCGTCTTCTCTCCTTGCTTTTCTTGTCTTGTTACAAACGGTCGTCTGTTTAACAGCAAATTCTCTTTTTCTACTTGTGTCGATTCTGGCTTCCTGCTTCGCGGTGGCAGACCCATACAGCGTTAGCGCAGCGCAGTATAGTAGACGAGACATACACAGTTTGGGTTTCGTACGTACGCGCACATAGCCTAGATTCAGTAGAGAATCGACACAAGTAGAAAAAGTGTGGAAATTTGCTATTTAACAGGCGGCCTTTTGTAACAAGACAAGAAAAGCAAGGAAAGACGGTGAGAATGAAATTGAAACGATTTAAAGAAATCAAAGGGGTTTAGAATGTAAGAATTTAATGAAGAAATGAGGTTATTTTGATCGTGATATAGACGGTCAGACCTACATACCGCGGTACGTGTTTTACTGTTATTACTGGCGGCGTGTGGCGGTATCCACAGATAGGTGTTCTGGATATAACCACACGCGTGTGGCTGGATGGTAAAGACACACGCGTGTGGCTGTATACACTGCCTTAAAATTATTGCGTATTACAAACGATACGCGCGGGAGAGTAGGCGCAGTGTCCATAGAAACGGTAAAAATTGATTTTACGAGAAAAAAGGTAGCAACAAAAAGTATAAATTGAGTAGAATTAAAGTAGAAATATATTGAAAATCGTAAAAATGGAGAATCATATATCACAATAAAGGAGAAAATAAGGAGAACACGATGGTGTACATCATTTATCATGGAGACGGATGAAACTCAGTTAATTGATAGTTTGAAGTTCTCTCTCTGAATGCTTCAAACACGCAGAATTACGTCCGCGACATTGGGGATTTTTTATGACGTCACTGTCTGTACGAGAGGCGTGATTGGCTCTCCCACATGAAGCTCCACTTGCATGCAAAACCTGTTGCAAGGGTAGATTTTCTCCACATTGTCACTGAATATTTCGATCCCGAAATGATCGAAAGAAAACCCAGAATTTTATCTAGATTTGGATTTTCAAATTGATGATTTTGAGATGAAGAGAATGATGATGAAGTGAAACAACACAGTGACGTAGTTGGAGGTAAATTGGGGGAATTACGCCGATGATGATGATGAAAATTCAACTTGCAACACAATCACAAGTAAAGTCATGTACATGCCGATTCGCTACCAATTCATGCTGCTGGAAGTGCTAGCTACACCGCGCGGGCCAAATTGAATTCATGCTGAACATGAATAACCACATCCAAATAGAGTCTATCATAAGAAGGAAAATGATATAACTGTACTTACAAACAAGTGAATAATCCGAACCTGAAGGCAAATCAACTCAACGAATAGTAGCAGACGATATGTGGCAAATGCACTGACGATAAACTTCGTGTGGCTGGATAGATTGTCACTCGTTCTGTTAGATGTAACTTTTATCTCATTAATTTGACAAAATTACGAAACTCGTGGAATTATCTATGTAAAAATATAGTAACATCTCTTATTATTTTTTGAATTACGATAAAACCTGTTTTGAAGGAAAACGTTGAGGTAAATTAAGATTAGATGTAAAAGATCATCCCATCATGCGTAGCATTATGTGATCGTAAACAAACCATCACAACAACACATGCCGTATTGTTTGCTCGCCTTGGCTGAGACTGAGAGAATAGATCTATGCACGTGTTGCACAGCTCTCAATCAGCAAGGAAGGAATACGTGCATGTTTGCGATGGTTTGTTTGCAATGACATACAAGCTACGCATGTTGGGGGTGATCTTTTACATGTAATTTTAGTTTACCTCAACGTTTTCCTTCAAAACAGGTTTTATCGTAATACAAAAAATAATAAGAGATGTTACTATATTTTTATATATATAAATAATTCCCCGAGTTTCGTAATTTTGTCAAATTAATGAGTTACAAATTACATCTAACAGAACGAGTGACAATCTATCCCAGCCACATGAAGTTTATCGTCGGTGCATATCGTCTGCTGCTATTCGTTGAGTTGATTTGCTTTCAGGTTCGAATTATTCACTTGTTTGTAAGTACAGTTATATCATTATTTTCCTTATGATAGACTCTGTCTGGATGTGGTTATTCATTTTCATGGATTTAATTTGGCCCGCGCGGTGTACGTAGCTACCACTTGTAGCAGCAGCTGAGTTGGTAGCGAATCGGCATGTACATGACTTATGATCGTCAGGCAAGTTGAATTTTCATCATAATCACCGGCATTGTTCCCCCATTATTTACTTCCAACTACCTCACTGTGTTGTTCACTTCATCATCATTCTCTTCATCTTTAAAATCATCAATTTGAGATGAAATTCTGGGTTTTCTTTCATTTCATGATAGAAGTATTCAGTGACAGTGTGGAGAAAACGTACCCACGCAACAGGTTTTGCATGCAAGTGGAGCTTCACGTGGGAGAGCCAATCACGCCTCTCGTACAGACAGTGACGTCATCAAATTCCAGTCAATTCAGAGACCGATGCGAGGCATATTTCGGAGGGGCATTTTAGCGTTTTTTAATCGGCGATTTTCACCTTTTTGTATTATTTTCGGATTTTTTGAATGACCCACTGATGATCCCCACATCATTACCTTTCCATTGATATATAATAAGACCACATTCATAATCAATATATTTCTCCTTTAATCAAAATTGTATTGACCAGACCCAAACCCCGCTGAAAAACCAAGAAATCCGATAGGAAACGGCTTTAGAACAAATTTCCGTTGTCAATCGTTGAATCATGTACCGGAGCTCGCAATGGAAGTAGTGAGACGATCATTTAGCATGTTGACATCATAGAACTGATTTGGAAGAGTTAAAATTCTTCGCCACCGCGACAAGAATCGGCCGTAAACTTAGTGTATCGCGGGTGGTCGGTTTCAAAAGATGGGTGCAAATGAGCAAATGTAAAATCGTATTCGTTGTTCGTCGATATATACGCGGATCGAATGGGAGTCGCCGTGCGAAACATGGGAATCTGATCTGCTTAATTTTCTGCACAAATGAGACGAAAACTGGGTAAAATTGATGAATATTTTCGCAGATACGATGCTTAGAAGATTAGGTGGTCGATAAGGGGTAGTTCCAACCATACATGATCATGAAGGCAAATTGAGCTAGATCTAACGTTAGGCCTTTATTAGGCTTGGCTTATAACTTAGATCTAGGGCCTAGTAAGACTAGGGCCTAGGCCCTATTCTACTTCTGAAAAAGGCCTAGCCTACCGCCTTTATCATGTTTATAATAATGATGTAGGCCTCAAACTGAATGAAGGTCTAACATAAAACAAGTTGGGCCCTACAAATATGGATTATGGTGTCTGGAGAAAAAAATATTTTTCTTTGTTTCAAGAAGATATCACATTTTTGTGAATTTGAAGAGAAATGACCTTCAGACTTAGATCTACACTAGAGTCGCACGGCCAATATTGGAGACTGTCTCCAATGTACTGGGAGATTATCTCCAATATCAGAGACTTTTGTAAAGACTGGGTATCCAATTTCAGAGACAGTCTCCAGTTTTGGAGACCAATTTGTTTACATTTGCTGTAAAAGGAGTACCTTGGCGGCAAATAAAAATGTGATAAGCAGATTCCTCATGAAAAGTTACCCCTTTTCACTGTCTACTTTAAAAATTCACCATCTACTTTTGTTTTGATGAGGACTTTTGTTGTCGATCACACACAAAACAAATGGGTTTCTCACCTCAGTGAGCCAAAATTTTGGGTGGAAAAATCCATGAATGCTTTTGTTGGAGTTTCTTATGTCCTTTTGCAAAGCAAGTCTCCAATATGGGAGATTGTCTCCCATATTATTGAAGAGAGTCTCCCATATTGGCCGTGCGCCTCTAGTGACTGACAGAAATGTAACATATTTGAAAAAAATCCAATTATTGGCTGCAAAAAAGAAGAATGGAATTAGGTGCAGCATTTCTCTGCCATAGACTGTGTATAAATGGACACACACAAATCAAAATTTTTAGCTTCCGAGAGCTGTTTTAAATTTATTATTGATGCCAAAAACTTGTCCAGAAAGAGTCCAATAGAATTTTTTATGCTCTTTCTGATGGTATGATTTTTTTAATGATTTGGAAACCAGATCACAATGAAAAATTGCGACAAAGTGAAAAAAATTGTGCAAAACAGAAATTTCATTTTCTCATAGAAAACGCTTGGGGAAATGGCAATCTCAACACACACAAAAATAAGGGTTTGCAATTTTCCTCTAAATCCTTATTTAAAATGATCACATAAACTTGTCCTTACTGTCAAAAGAAGCCCCTGAATTTTCTCTTTCCATACATGCCAAACATTTTTCTAGTAGCCTAAACTTCACGAAAAAATGTGCCATATTTTCCCCTAAATCAGCCTGTTTTATGCTGACACTTTTCAGTGTGGCTTCAGACACCCTACTACAAATATTTGACCACCCCCTGTCAAGACAGCTGGCAGCCATCTGTTTCGAGGAGTTTTTTAAACATTTTTTCTCCTTGTACACAGACAGCTATCGTGCAGCCACCATTAGGGGGTTAACAATGCAAAATTCCCCCTGACGGTGCTCATCGATTTTTGCCTTTATTTTCAGTCTAATTTAGGCCTAAAAAGAACTTTCCCCAATAGAGAGTAACATTCCGTTTTGGCCTGAACTGCACCAAAACGGGGAAAAATAAACTTAAATTGTAAGGACTTCGAAAAGTAGAAAAGTGATTTCGGCTGTCGTGAACTTCACTTCTCTGTTTCATCCGAACTTAAATAAAAGTATTTTTTATAAAGTTCCTTATATTTATTCAATAAATAGCAAATTTTAAGAAAATAACACAAATGTTTACTGACCAGTCTGTTTACGTTGCCATTTTGCAGTCTTTTATTATCGATGCCTAGATACCACACGCGTGTAGAGCTGCCAACTTAGATTTATAAATAATTTCATCGGCTGATAAATATCACAAATCGTAAAATACTTGTTTCGGTCGATAAATATAAAAATCGCTTTATGATAGAGGTGGATTTATTGATGATAGTCTTTTTTAGATTTTCAGATTTCTATCTAAGCCACAGCAGATCTCCAGATGAAGGCAAACTGAATGTGTTCCTGCATTCTTTCGTTCTTGTAATCATAGATGAGAAAGATATTAAAATTCATATAAAATGAAGGTGGGGGGGGGGGTGCCTGCACACCTATGTACATGAGATTCATCAATATTGTAAATTTTAAAAAATATATATTTTATTATTTTTTGCAGCCTGCTCTCGTGCTGCCAGAGAAGTTCCAGCACATCTTGCGTGTGCTCAACACCAACATTGATGGACGAAGGAAGATAATGTATGCCCTCACAGCCATCAAGGTACCACAATTTATTTCATGCAGAATCATTCTTTGAACTTAATCTGGCTTGACCTTTTGAAGTTTTGTGCATTACCCATGAAGTCATCTACCAATTATTGTAGTTTTAAATGTGGCAATCTTTATATGTAAGCCATACTTTTTGGTATAAGTCACAAAAATGAAGTTCCAGATATTAGTATTATAAATAGCTGTTGCTTATTTTTATGTTTGACCTCGGAATTCATATTTGATTGTGATATTTCAATTGGGCTACTAAGCGATTTAACAGTTTTAAAAATAGAAAAATCTTAAAATGAAATGGATAGATTGAAAAAGAAATCATTTATCACATTGTGCTGCTTCTCAAGTGTCTTGGTAAATTGTAACCAAATTATTTCCTACGCAACATATAAAAAGCAAGAACATTCTTGTTCTTTCAGGGTGTGGGAAGGCGATATGCCAACATATGCTGTCGCAAGGCCGATATTGACCTGACAAAGAGGGCAGGAGAACTTTCTGATGATGAGGTGAGTACATAGATGTATTCAATGCAGGAGTGGCAATGGAGTATTTTGATACATTGGTGGCGGGGGAGTGGGGATTTACAGCATCATAAACATCAAATCTTAACCAAGTTTAAAGTTGTTTTTTTAGCTCATCCGGCCTGAAGGCGTGGTGTGCGTTGTCAGCTGTTGGTCAGTGCTTTATATGATAGCACTAGGTGGGGGATTCAAAACTTTTACATGGAATTTATATTTTTCAAAAACCCACAAAAAATATTTGTTGACTGATTTTGATTTTTTATTTTTATTCCATCTGAGAGCTGCATTAGGTTCACGAAGAATATAGAAATTTTTACTTGAAAATGATTTCTGCTAAGTTATACGAACTTTATTCATAAATCACAAAAATTCTTCATTCATCAATTTCCATTGTTTCCTCAATTTATGTCACGAATATAATTGACTACCTTGTCAACAGGGCTGAAATTAAAAATTATGTTAAATTTCATTGCTAGATGCCGGATGACCTCCACATCATTAAGTTTTACATGTTATAACTTACAGTTAGGGCCTTTTAATCTCCCTGGTTGTCTGGGAGGCTCCCTGAAAATTGACTGATTTTTAAGTGAAAAAAAATGCATATGTTCAATATGTCCATGATTCATACATTGATCTCCTATATTGAATTGTGAGTAATTGAGAGAGATCTCTACATTTCCTCAGTAAATTTGCCCTGAAAGGAGATTATTTAATTAATATTTGTTTATTTTGTTTCATTAACCCAAACCCTATAAGTGTAACTTATCACTGTTCTTTGGGGGGCCTGCAAGAAAATGACAATACGTATAGCTATACAAACAATTACGGTAAAAGAAAAACAGGAATAACAGTTTGTAGCTCTGAGTGACCCATTTTATGTAACATGCATTATTGAGTCACTCATCATGTCATTCGGGGCCAATGAATTTTGAATACCATAATGCAGAATCAACAGTAGAAACTGGACGAGGGTTGATATTTAATTGGATTATAATATTTTGAAATCACCATACTTTGAAGTCCCTATTACAATTTACATGAACCTTATGCAATGGTTACTTGGTATTGACAATATTTGAATGTTCGATCTCATTTGTTGAGAGGCTGCCTACCCTTCTGCAGAACTCTGTTGAGACATAGTTTTAGATTTATCAGAAGTTATGATTGCAAACTTCATTAATTTATATCCTCTGACAGGTGGAGAAGCTGATGACCATCCTCCAGAACCCCCGCCAGTACAAGATACCCGACTGGTTCCTCAACAGGCAGAAGGACGTCAAGGATGGCAAGTACGGCCAGATGATGGCCAACAACCTGGACAACAAGCTCCGTGAGGATCTGGAGCGCCTCAAGAAGATCAGGGCTCACCGTGGGCTCAGGCATTACTGGGGGTGAGTTTGTTTCAGCAGATTTGGGGAGTCCTAGCTCTCCTTGTAACTTAGGGAAATTCTGTTCATATGCCTCTTATTTTTCTCTGAATGGGCGAAACCAGGAATCCACACTGCTGGTATATGTAGGAAACAATGCAGGAATTTTTTTTTTCATCAGCTCTCCTGTGCTCTTCTGCGCCATATATGTACTGGTTAGTTGAGCCCTCCGCAAACCATATGCTTGGTCTACAACCACAGTAACATTTGATGTAAAAATTTAAACTGATATATAATATCTTATTTTCTTCTATTATATTGCTATTGAATGTTAACCTTAATGATTTTTGGGGTTGGAAATTTAAATTTGAAAAAAATTTGAATATGATTAAGTATACTAGACAACCTATACAATCCTAACCGGTCTAAATAAACAAATTTCCAATTCATAACCACAATGATATGGTATCAATCTTACGATTATATTAATTTGGCCTTAACCCTAAAAAGACTGGGGGGGGCTGATTCAGCCCCCCCCTCGACATTTTTCGCGATAAATCCGTTGCGCAAAATTTTTTGACCGCGTCGCTCGCTGACTTTTTACTTTCAAGTCTCGCGCAACTTTTGAGACCAAAATTGTGACCCCCGGGTACACGGTTCCAAAATTACGCAACATTTCGTAAGTGCATGCAGACCCAAAATTACTCAAAAACGTGAATTTGTGTACAAATCCAATGCAAATAGTGTTCTTAGCCAAAATTCATAAATGTTTCATTATTTTTCCTTTTACTGCTTAAAATCAATTAATTTTATCTTGTTTATGGTCAAAATAAAGTCCCCGACAATTTCCATTGAAAAAACAATAAAAAACAAAAAGTCGAAAAACAAGGAAATACATAAGAAATTTAGAAAACAATAGAATACATAAGAAAATAAATTTGATTTTGAAATTTTTTTAAAATCAATTTGATCAGATGCCTATCTAGAGTATGTGAAACAAATATTAGCATTTCAGGGGCATTATTTTATTAATTAGAGCAAACTTATGATTTTACGCATAAATTAGCATAATTAATGAGACATGAGATTTTTTGCCGAATTTGATGTTATAGTTTTGTAGATAATGCCATGGGTAATGTGTGTGCCAATTTTCGTCGCGATTGCGCGATCAACGGCCGAGATCATAAGGGGGGGCTGAATCAGCCCCCCCCCCAGTCTTTTTAGGCGTCGAAATAGCCCAGTCTGTTTAGGGTTAAGTCATGCTATAGGCTTGCAATTGATCCAAATTTCGATATTAGTATTCCACTAGAAAATTTTGAACCCCCACCAAATTTGTTTACATTTTTAGAAAATGTTCAAAAAGCTGTTTCTTCCAATTCAGATTGTTCATGCGTGTGTGAAGTATTTTTCAGGCACGACATCATAGCATTGCATTAAACAGCCGAGTAAAAATAAATTACAGCTGGCTAGTAGTCACCACGATATGTCACTTGTCACTCTCTTCTTTTTGCCATTTTCTGGCTGAATAAGTTTCTCCTCGACCCTATCAATGACAATCATCTTTCTGTTTTTCTTCCTTTTCAGTCTACGTGTGAGGGGACAGCATACCAAGACCACTGGCAGGAGAGGAAGGACTGTTGGTGTGTCCAAGAAGAAGTAAAATGGGACCAGAGCAGTTATTATGTATTGTCTACAATGGACTCTTTGTAAAATAAAGATCAAATAACAAAGAGGAAAGACTGTATTTTGGTGTTATTTTTCATGGTCTGCAGTAGGGTAATAAGCTTAAAGTTTCAAGGGGGCAAGATATGGCATCTTGGAAAAAATTTCTAAGAAGCTGCGAGCAAGCAAAATTACATATTTTTTAATTTTTTTTCAAAATAGGTTTTTAAACAATTTTCAGATTAAATTTTTTTTCACTTTTTCTTTTTTTTTCTTAGTCATGAATTTTTTGGGGGCCTATTACATTGTAACGCATAATTTGCATAATCTGGTCTTAGAAGGTGCTTTGAATTGGGCGTATATTTCCCTTATGGAAGATCGATCCATGCTAGCTTACCTGTATTTTTGAAATACAGTCTTCTCTGCATATATCAACTACCCAAAAGTTGATTGGAATAAAAAGGGAAAAATCAAGTATGACACTGAAAATTTCTTCAAAATCTGATGTAAAATAAGAAACTTATAACATTTTTAAATTTTGCTTGATATCACAAAACAGTTATATGCACATCCTGGCCAGTATGCAAATGAGGGGATGACATGACAATTTCTTTTGTATTTTATTATATGATATATTGATATTCTTATTTTTTCATTGTCCTGTGAAACAGTTTTATTTCTCCCTAAAAATGTGGAATTACCATTGTTTGAAATTTTATGGTTCAGTCAAGTTGGTCCTTATTTTCAAATCTGAAAATTTTGCATAGTGATTGGTAGTGATTTTTAACCCGAATGCTAAGAAAGCATGATTGCTTGTAAGCAAGCAACCAGAGGACCAATGGCTTAAAGTCTTTTCCAAGGGACCTGGTATTTAGGATAAATGCCTTACCAAAGGGCACTAGCGCACCAAGTGGGAATCGAACCCGGGTCACCAGAATCCGAATCCCCTGCTCACCGACTGAGCTATTGCGCCTCCCAAATAATGTTTTGTATAATTCAAACAAAAAAAAAGAAATGGTGAGTGAGGGACATCGACTGTCATTTTGCATGTGAAAAAATTGCACATAACTATTTTGTGAAAAATAAGTGAAACTTTATTTTTACATTCAATTTTGATGAAATTTTCGGCATTATGCTTGTCTGATTTTTCTTTATTGATTCAAATCAACATTTTCTGGGGTGGACTTGACCTTTAAGTAAAAAAAAAAATACCCAAGTAAAAGCAATTTTTTTAGTCCAGATTACGTAAGATGTGTTATTCACTCTCCAAAGTCGAAAAGATGTCTATGGTCTCACGAGATCGACTTTGGCAGAGTTGCTTGCACAGCCTTTGCTGAGCTCGAAATTGAAAATCAATTTGAGAGAACAAGGTTCTTAGAAGGTACAACCCAGTGATGATGTGGAGATGTACGGTGGTGTAAACTGGAAACGTCACTCCGCTCATATCAGTGCTGTGAAGATTTCTGAGAGAAGGGAGTTAGATTTTTGAGGAATTGGAGTATGCAGTGAGGAAGTAATGAGAGAGCCAAGGAATCGAGTTGTGCTATAGACATTCCCAACAATAACATTTTCGCACTCACTACGCAGACGCTTTCTACAACGCACCAGTTCCTTTGAAAATGCAAGTCAAATCACAATGGACAGCTGAGAGGTCTTTGTCAAAAATTGGTAAACCAGGATTAGCCGATTATCGTTAAATTCTGAGCTGCAAAATGAAGCTGCTGAAAACTAAAAATAAAAAAGCCAATGGAGTAAATTAGAGAGTCAAAAGGGGCCTAAGCCTTTGATCCTGTATTTGATTGTACCATGGTGGTGCCCCACCCACAAGTTTTTTAATGAAAACTTCTAGAGGCTCCCAATCCCATGTTTTTACCTACTTTGTATATACCTGTATTTTTATGATTGATTGATTGAAATATATTTTGAATTGAATTTTGAATTGAATTGAATTCTAGCAGAATCTTCGTCAGAGGCAAAATGACCAAGTTTTTTTTTTTTTTGCAGCTCAGAATTTAACGATAATCGGCTAATCCTGGTTTACCAATTTTTGACAAAGACCTCTCATTTTGCCTCCGAAGAAGATTCTGCTAGGATCAAAAGCTTAGGCCCCTTTTGACTCTCTAAATTCAGAGCTGATGAAAAATTGCAAATAAGTTATTTTTCTAGGGTCATGGATGACCCTGCCTGGTTTGATTCACAGATTTTCGACAAAGGCTGCTTTGTCATGAAGGGCTTCTGACAATAGATTCTCTACATCCCAGAAAGCATCTGCCTGGTAGTTGCAAAAAGTCCTTCATGTAGACTTCTTGATCAGTATGAATATTGTCATGGACTCCATGCAAATTATTATTAAGCATCTAACAATTCAATTGTACCCAAAAGGGATGGTCCAGGCTGAAAGTATTTCGAGCTTAATTAATAGAGCAGAATTCACTGAGCAAAATGCTGAAAATTTCATCAAAATCGAATAACTGATGATAAAGTTATTGAAGTTTGGCAATATTTTGTGAAAACAGTTTCATGAATATTCATTAGGTAGGCTGATGTCACAACCCCACTTTCCGTTTTCTTATGTTATTACATAAAATCATAGTTTTTTTCATTATTTCATACTTGTGTGGATGTGTCTCCCTTGTAATGAAAATAAGTTCCAGCAATAAATATCTAATGCAGTAAATCAGTTGTCAATCCAATTTTTCTAGTTCTTGGAGAGAAAAATTTGAGTTAACCCAGTTTCATATAATAAAATACAAAAGAACAATGAATATTCATGACCACTGTTTCCCACTGTTTCACAAGATATTCAATAACCTTGTTATCCGTTTTTGATGAAAATTTGGCATTTTGCTCAGTGAATTCTGCTTTATTAAGCTAGAAATACTTTCAGCCCGGACTAATTTTACCCTGGGGATATCTACGATGTCATTGCCCTCTTTCATTAATGGTCCAGATTTAGTTATTGCATATTAAGCAGGTTGCTTCACACCGCATAGTGAAATCATGTAGAGGTAAAGTGTAATTGAATATTAAAGGGCAAGTTCACCCTGACCAAATAATTGTAAATAAAATATATTTTGTTGAAACTGAGAAAATCCATCAAAGATTAAGAAATATATTAGAATTCAAATTTTTTGACTTGTGATTTTATATAAAAGCAGCTTTTTAATGTTTTTTTTATGCCAATTATGTGAAATTATTTGTCTGTTGAATACTGAAGGTACAACAAAATATGAATAATTTTAGAAAAGGCAATTAAATACACAATACACAGGTATGCTGCTCCCATATGACTTTCAAATAATTAACTAAAAATTCCAATAACCGATTAAATCTTTGATGGATTTCCCTCATTTTTCTTCTATTTTAATGACTTATTTGTCAGGGTGAACTTCCTCTTGGTGTACCCCCCCCCAAAAAAAAAAAGAAAACTGGAAAAATAAACATCCTGAGATTTCAAACCCATTCTACGCTTGAGAAGTCAAGTGTTTCTATTTGAGCCAGGTGGTCCAGTGAAAAGTACCAGTATATTGTTGACTGAAGCTCACCTGATGCACGCACCCCTTATGTGCCTACCACTGGCATAAATCATTTCGTCACACCTGTTGTTCAGGGGGAGATGATCTATTGTTCCATCCCCTCCCCACTTGAATAGCATGAAGTCACAGATTTGCCTACTCCAGAGCTGGGGAATTTATAGAACAGCCGCTTAAATGTACATGAGTAATGATTTCTAATGGCATTTCAGAGAGATAATTTAAATACATTAACAAACTTCAATGAATTTAATAAAATCAGATACTTTTTAATGTGTCAAAGTTATATAATCACATTAATAATATACAATCTGCATTTACAAAGATTTTTTTTCATATATACACCCAATTCATGAGACAATGAAAATACTAAATTCCTTACAGTCAGTGGCAGACCGCAATGGGGGGGGGGGCACAGCATTGTTCACAAACAATACAGTGCCCCCCCCCCTCAATGCTTTGTCTCCTCCGGGTCACGGTCTGCTACTGCTTACAGTTAAAAGCACGCTGTACATATTTTCAAACTTTGAATACATCCATCTGAAAGTTAATGCATAATAACGAAATGACTAAGCTTCTCTAGTTCTGCAAGAAATATAGAAATGAACAGCTTTTCAAATGCAATATTAGTACAATAATTTTATCACCAATACATTATTAAAAATATACCGTATGAATGCACTATCAATGAAAACCAATTTCACTTACAAAATCTAAAAACATGTATCTAATTCAATGCATCTAGGAAGAATGAAACTTAGAACAGATAGTTTGTGAAGCAGAATACTGAAACTTAGAAATGATATGGGGTCAATATGAGTTTGGATGTTCACCCTGACAATAAGTGGTTTAATAGAAGCAGAAATAAATTGAAAGTTTGATGAGAATCCGTCAAGAATATCATATTTAGGAATAGTTATAATTCCGTGATGTCAAAAAAAGAGCAACTCCTCCATACATGTACGTAATGGGAAATATATATTTTTTTAATAAAAACTTGAAAGTCATGTGTTTGATGGATGTACCATCAGACCCATCATTTCATACCCCCTCCTTTTAAGAAAAAAAATAATGTTGTTCATGTTCCAATAAAAAATGTGGATTTATAGAATTCATATAACATGATATAGGGGGGAGGGAGAGGCTACAATATGATGTCACTTGGTTTTCATGGATTTTCATCAAACCACTATTTTTCTCTGATTTTCCTGCCTTTGTTAGGACCACCTTAGTGTCAGGTTGAACTTTACCTTTAATAAAGTCCCTGCAAACATCCAATTTGCTCTTGTCAGTGGACTCGTGTGATTATTATATTATTTATAATGTTTTTTCCCTTTCTTTCATGTATTTCAAATATGCTCAACAAAAAGTATGCCATTGCCATGGCAATGATGTTTCCAAGAAATAATAGTTGTTTTGCAGTTCATCTTCATCCAAATTTTAGCTTTTATCAAATTTCATGAGCAATGCACAAAGGGAAAATAAATAATTTCATCCAGAACAAAAAAAAAATCAGTTACTGCAATAATATAGTAGACATGGCAACATTTTCTGACTGACCAAAATCATAGGTCTCCGATTTTCTGACCAAATTCATGAGCATTGATTAATAAATCAAGGCATAATTTTACTAATATTTACAAGATTTTTATTTTTTTTCTTTATTACAAGTACTACAATATGTACCTACTATGGCAACACAAATACGGACACATTCAGTAAACACATCCTAACACATGAATTTACTTACATGTAACTACATGATCAATGTATATTTTAGGAACACCGTTGAAAAAATTGGTAGTTAAGGTAAACCTGTGTTAGTCTACCATCTATTGAATAGTCAAAGCAATGTGTAAATCACATTATGCAAAATGTGATTTCTAAGATGAATTTCTCGGAAGTTGAACGGATTTTTGCAATGCCATGATTTGACTTTTTCCTGTACTATAATGAAAGTTAACAGGGCCGTCACCAGCTTTTTTCTAGGGGGTGCTTTTTATGAAAAAAAAACACAAAAACACAAAAAACAACATATTAACTCAATTTCATGCAGTTATATAGCCCGCCGGCCAGAATGGATATAAAAGTACATACTGGTCAACATGCCTATTGTTCCTCAATGCAGTTTCGGTGTATCCCTACCCCCCCCTCCGTTTTTTTTTTTTTTTTTGGTTCTGAAGGGGGGTGCGTTCGCACCCTCCGCACCCCCCTGGCGACGGCCCTGGTTAAATGTACTGCTTTTCAATTTGCAGTTTAATGACTGATGACTAAAAAAAAGTATTACCATTCTTGCATGCTTATACTCTAGGTGTACACATTTTGGAGAGGCACCTAGGCAACAAAAATGGCATTGTGACATTATCGCAAAACATTTCATGGTCGGAACATTTTGGTTTACTACTGAATGAAATGTTTTAGATGATTGCTCTATGTGACATCAAAACTTTACATATACTTATACTTATACTTATAAATTGTGTAAATTGTGTACAATTTTTTTAATCTTTTTATAGAAGTGCCACATATATGTTACATGTATATCATTTGGCGAATAAAGATGATATATATATATATATGATTGATTGCTGATATTTTATATATATATATATATATATATATATATATATATATATATATATATATATAAATTGTACACAATTTACACAATTTATATACAGACTGTCTCATATTTCTGAAAAAAAAAAACGTATTTCATATTTCAGAAAAAAAAGAAACGTTTTGAAAAAAACAGACACAATCATATTTTCAAAAAATATTTACGAACATGGAAGACATTTGATGTACACATGGACACAAATATTTCACTTTTAAAAATAAATGAAAAACTTTGAAATTTGCAAATAGAAAACAAATGTATGCATTAACATGAGTATCTAGACAAGTTGAAAAAGAAAGCCTGAAAATAATTAATTATTGACATGTCATAGGGGGTGTTGCAAGAAAATATTTGCAATTAATCACAAATATTCTGTTGCAATTTTAAAATCAATAGATCAATCTTAGCAGTAGAAAATCAGTTTACAATCCTTGTTGCAAGCATCAGGGGCCCGATGCAGAAAGAGTTGCAATCAATCGCAAAACTAAAAATCATGCACAACTTGATTTTCTACCAATCAACATCGCGCATTTGGAACTTGCGATTGATTTTTTGACCTACGTTTGAACGCAACTCTTTCTGCAACAGGCCCCAGATCAGCAATCAATCACACATTTGCAATTAATTGCAAGACATACAATTGATTTAGGGACCAAAAATAGACTTTTAATTGATCAAAAGTTTCTTGCAATGCCCCACTAGTGTCATATAATAACATACAATTAAAATTGATAAACGATAGGTAATGATTAAGCTTTGGCCCTCTTTTTTCTTTTGATGCAAGCTAAATGAACTTCTAGAAGTGTATTTTTCTCTCTGAAATCCATAGAACACCCACCAATAAATTATTAGTAATTGGTACCCTCTATTCAAATTGTATTCACCACCTTATTTGTGAGGTATTCTAACCTTTAAAATTAATTTCATCTCCATGTAAAAAATTAAAAATATATAAAATATCACAGACACAGGTGACAAGTGTGACCTTCTAGCTCAGATTTTTTAAAAGTCAAACCAATGTTAACCAATCACGATAGCATAATTATGAAAAAAAAATATTTCTAAGATTCATTTTTTAGGCCTAAAAATGGGAAAGTTCAAAAAATATTTCAAAAATAGTACAAGCATACGAAAAAATTGTTAAATCCCTAATATGCTTAATAACAGAAGATGGTTAAGATAATGAGGTTGATGGTGACAGTATGTGGTAATGATTTTGGTGACAAGGATCAGTGGCGTAAGGGGGCCAAAAATTTTGAGGGGGCTGGATATTCAACGAATCTTTACCAAAAAATCTAATTTTTTGATAGATTTTGACTTAATATTCAGAAAATATCATATTTCACCTTTTATCTTTCATGTTCTTTTGTTTCTTGGTCATTAAAAAGCAGACCCCCCCTCTGTACGCTACTGATGAAGATGATGATAATGATGAAGATGATGATGATAACGATGAAGATGATATCGATGAGGTTGATGGTGATAGGATAGTGATGATGACGATAAAGATGATGACAATGAGGTTGACGATGATGATGATAACGATGTTGTTGATGATGGAGATGAATAAGCAGATGATGATGAACTTTTCAGACTCATCTGGGGAAAATACAAGAGGTTCTACATGTATATCGTTTCCAAATAGTTCTAAACAATTTTCTGTCTCTTCATTTCTTCTGTCAACTTTTCAAAAAGATTTTCATCCATGATGCTGAGACACAGAGAAATACATTAGTATTGCACATGTGCTGTAGTAGACGAATGTACAAATATATTTATTTTCAGAAATTAAATCCCCAAAACAAACAGACCCAAATTTACAGAGGTGGCCTTGAATCAACGGTGAAAAAAAGAAAAATAAGATTTCATACATTTATTACACTTACTTCAGTACAAAATGTGTCCAGTAATGAATTTGTGCTTTCATCACACGGCATATTGTTTACTTGTTACATATGTCAGCCTACTGTTTTGAATTGATGAACCCACTGTTCATTTCAATTAATTTACATAAACAGTTGCTAATTCATGCAGTAACAATTACAAGTGAGGATTAAGCACCATATGACAAAATCTTGCCTTCATTATTAGACTCTTTCTCAATAAACACGCTGAAAATAAGCATCATGAATGAATGAAATTTGCATACATGTAACCCAAGGTTTTGGAACCACCTTTGAGAATTGAGGTCATAAAATGCAACCATTCAGTTCTGTGATCTATTTCTACCAGTGATTTTGTAACTGTGATCAATCACTACAACATGCGATCAAAATATTAAAAAACCTAGTCCTCCTGAGATTAATAACAATTAATAGATATAACGCCATAATTTAGCTCTTCTGCCATCCATTGATACAAGCGATCGCTAGAGAAATGCCATCATTTTGCTCTCCTGCAATCCATTGCCATTAGGGATTAATAGATTAAATGCTATTGCTGCAAGTGATCACAAGATGAAATGCCATCATTTTGTTCTACTGCAATCCATTGCAATCAGTGATAGATAAAATGATACCATTTAGTTCTCTTGTTATCCATTGCTGTAAAAGCGATCGATAGAATGCTATCGTATCATTCCTGCAATCCATTGCGGTACGCAATCAATAGATAGAATGCTATCATATAATTCCTGCAATCCATTGCGGTACGCGATCAATAGATAACATGGTATCATTTCTGCAATCCATTGTTATGAGCGATCAATAGATAGCATGCTATCATTTCTGCAATCCATTGCTATGAGCGATCAATAGATAGCATGCTATCATTTCTGCAATCCATTGCTATGAGCGATCAATAGATAACATGCTATCATTTCTGCAATCCATTGTTATGAGCGATCAATAGATAGCATGCTATCATTTCTGCAATCCATTGCTATGAGCGATCAATAGATAACATGCTATCATTTCTGCAATCCATTGCTATGAGCGATCAATAGATAACATGCTATCATTTCTGCAATCCATTGCCATAAGCGATCAATAGATAGAATGCTATCATATCATTCCTGCAATCCATTGCAGTACGCGATCAATAGATAGCATGCTATCATTTCTGCAATCCATTGCTATGAGCGATCAATAGATAGCATGCTATCATTTCTGCAATCCATTGCCATGAGCGATCAATAGATAGAATGCTATCATTTAGTTCTCTTTCGATCCATCCACTGACATCATTTATTTTCCAGTGATCGATTGCCGCAATAAAAGCACACCACCTGTTTTATTATACTGCGATCAATTGCAACCTGCAATCAATAGATATTTGATTCTCTGACATGTTGTTTATTGAGAAATCGCTCAAAGCCCATTCTGTTCAGGTCAATCTCCACAAACTTTCCTTCAAATATAAGATCGCTTATTGCTTGTCCAACTGCCGGCGACTGCTGAATACCATGACCACTAAATCCTGTAGCAAGAAGGAGGTTTGGAAAGGCAGGGTGGGTTCCGATGATGGCGTTCTGGTCGATCGTGTTGTAGTCGTAGAAACCAGCCCACGCACTCTTTAGCTGAAAGACACAAAAATAAATCATTTTGCTATCATTTTTTTTCATTATCATTGCAGAAATATGGAGCGTTGTGCCCCAGTGAATGAGTCTCCGGACTTTGAAACAGAGGGTCATGGGTTCAAATCCCAGCTATGGCATAGTTTCTTTCAGCAAGAAATTTATCCACATTGTGCTGCACTCGACCCATGTGAGGTAAATGGGTACCTGGTAGTAAATGATTCCTTGAACTACATGTGCACTTTAGGTAATTACTGCTGTCAAGCTAAAGCCAGGGTAATAATATCCAAGTCCTTTGGATGTGCACAGAGATGTTATAATCACAACATGACATGTGCTATACAAGAGTTGTTTATTATTATTATTATCATTAATAAAGTCAAATCTCTAATAGAGATCACCCATTTATAAAGACAACTGGTCCATGAGGTCCGGAGTTCAAATCCTACTGTAGCACCCATGCCCTTTGACAAAGGCATTTTACGTAATTTCCACTCTCCACAAAGGTGTAGTAAATGGGTATCCAGTAGGAAGAAATTCCATGAATGCTCGAGCACATGTCCAGATTAGCAATGCTGAAGTCGGGGTAATAGTATGCAGTGCTTTAATAGAGACAATGAATTAAGCACTTTAAGAACGTTGCACACCATTATCAAAGACTAACTTTCTGTTTCATTGAAATATTGGAACATGTATTACACAAACTGTTGTTTTTATGTATCCATTAGGTCATATTTATAGATGGATTTCTCTGAAATACACGAATTGTATAGTTTGGTCTATTAGAAGTTAAGTTACGATGAATACAGGTAAAAACAATCAAATGAGGTGGCTCCACAAAGCAGATCTTTAACTTCCACTGATAAAATAACACATTCATATACATATAATTATGACTTCCTGCTGGAAAAAAAAAGAAATTTCTCAACAAAATTACATAACACAGTATCGTATGTTGTAGTTTATTGTTCAGAATGATTTTTACACATTTTAGAAACTTAAACTGAAAAATTAATTCATGAATTGAAAAAAAAATAAAAAGAATCAGCAATTATTTTTCTAACAACTTGATCATTCAGGTTGGGAGATATCAGTTTCTAATTCAGTTTCTAAGAAAGGGCAACAACTCGTTCATGACTTGGCTTGTAAGTTACGAACAGCTTTATGAAACATCCATCTAAAGAATAAAGTATGATATATTGGATTTGCTATTAGGAAGAACACTTAGTACACTAAATTTTTCAGGGTTTCTTACCTTTAAATTTTCAAAGGCTGGAACTCTGTTTGCCATTGAAGGCCATACTTTTTCCTCAAAGAAATCATAATCTACATTGAGATTATCGCAGTCTGGTTCCGCCTGGAAATGAAAAAGAAAATAGAAAAGAAAACTCTACTTACAGTCCTTCTGTAGAGCGAACCAAATGGTGAAGTATCTCTAACAAGAGATAAGAAACCCGATGGCATATCATTCTGATTAAAAGTCGGCGGGAAATTATTCAGATTGAAAACCAATGGGAGATTATACAGATTGAAAACCGATGCGAGATTTAAACAGCTTTATGGATTGACAACTAAATGGAGATTTAAACAACTCAAACATGAAATGGATACATGTATTTCATGGATTAAAAACCAGTGGGAAATAATGAATTCAAATTTTCAGCATTGGCAGTCAAGTTCAGAGTACAATACAATTACAGGCATTAAACATACCAATTCATTCAATTAATTTCAATATTTTGTAAGTGCCATCAGGCCACAAATAGCTCAAATACATGCACATACATTTCAAATTTTTTGCACAAGACATTTGCACATGTCCTTTTGTAAACAGAAAAAAGCATACAAAATTGTTTAAAAAAATGAATTTGTGGATATACATCATATCTAGGAAACAGATTGAACAAACAAGCATTTTAGATGTTGGCTTTCCATAGTTGTGGTTGATCGGATCAATTACAACTCCTTGTCAGACAAGGACCAGGGGATCGTTTCATCAACATTTTTGTCTGACAAGTTGTCGGATCTGACATCTTTCCTTGATTCTGATTGGCTGAGAGGCACTGTTACTATAGTAACTGTCGGATAAAATGGGACTTGTCGGATAAAACGTCTGACAAGTCCTTTCATGAAACTCTCCCCTGGTCCCAATATCATAAAGCTTTATGGGGCTGATTTCTATGATTGATTGCATTGAGCATTGTTTACAATAAATTGTAAAAATCAGCTCCATGATCAATTGCTAAGCTTTATCGCTACCGTACTTGGCCCCGAAGAGCACCTTAGAAAATGTCCTACCTTCTACTTCTGATGGACAAGATCCCATGAGGTAGTTCCTTGCCAGTCCTTCCCTCTGGGTATAGACACCATTAACATTTACAATCACCTTGAACTAGGTCCTACCTACCTCTTCTGGTGGACAAGATCCCATGAGGTAGTTCCCTCCAAGGCCTTCCCTCTGGGTATAGACACCATTAACATTTACAATCACCTTGGTCTAAGTCCTACCTATCTCTTCTGGTGTGCAAGATCCCATGAGGTAGTTCCCTCCCAGCCCTTACCTCTGGGTATAGACACCATTAACATTTACAATCACCTTGGACTAGGTCCTACCTACCTCTTCTGGTGGGCAAGATCCCATGAGGTAGTTCCCTCCAAGGCCTTCCCTCCGGGTATAGACCCCATCAACGTTGACGATCATGGGACAATCGAGACCAGGACCATCCGGGCAGTGGGCCACATAGACATATCTCTTCCTGGGTTCCACAGGCAAGGGAACATCCATCAATTCTTCAGCAGTTCCTTGACCGATGCCCAATGTGGACGTGACCTCGCCAGACCAGGAGCCGGCACAGATCACTGCAAAGGCGCACTGGACATCGATTACTTCTGGGCTGTTAGGCATTCTAACCTGAGAATTACAAAAATGGCATAGATGTCAAGTTTAAACACCAGGGCCCCATTGCAGTTACTATTAAGATAACTTTACCATCCAATGGTAACTACCATGGTAACATGGCTCAACAGCCATTCAAAATCAATGATTCCATAGAAGATACCACAGAATGGCAAAGTTACTATAATAGTGCTGCTGCACATTGGGAAGCAACTTTTAGTGATTTATTGACAAGAATCCCAAGATCTTTCTCTTCGACTGTTTCTTTTAGTGCAGAGCCATTCAGTGAATACACTTGGTTAGGGTTTTTGGATCCAAAATGCATCACACCACACTTGTCTATATTGAATCTCATCAGCCATTTTGCTGCCCATCTATCAAGGTGATTGATCGACTGTTGCATACCTTGTAGGTCATCGTCGGTTTGTACAGCGTGTATAAGCTTGGTATCATCTGCAAATTTGCTGATTTTAGAGTCATTGTTGATTCCAATATCCATATCATTTACATACATCAAAAAACAGAACAACTGAGCAGGTAACTTCCCTCCAATCAGATTCTGCTCCCTGTGTACTAACTCTTTGTTTACGATCATTGAGCCAACATTTGATCCATTGTAGTAGCTTGCCACCGATCCCGTGTGCTTCAATTTTCCTGATTAGTCTTTTGTGTGGTACAGTGTCAAACGCTTTTGCTAGATCGAGGTAGACAACGTCAACTGGCGTACCCTCGTCGACTCTCTTTGTGATGATTTCGAGATACTCCAGCAGGTTTGTTGTTGTTGACCTTCCTTTGGTGAAGCCATGTTGAGTGTCATAGATAAGCTTGTGTTTGTCAATGTGTTCAGTTATCTTGTCTCTGATTATGCTTTCCATAACTTTCCCAGCTGTTGAAGTTAGGCTGATCGGTCTATAGTTGTTAGGCTTAGACCTTGATCCTTTTTTGAAGATTGGGATAACATGGGCAAGTTTCCAATCTGTTGGTACTATTCCTTCCTCTAAGGATTTGTTGAATATGTAGGCTAGGGGTACACATAATTGGTTTGCCAGAGTTGTAAGAATGACTGGAGGTATCTCATCTGGTCCAGCAGCTTTAGTTGGATCAAGAGCTTCCAGTTTCTTTCTGACACATTCATCCGTTATCAAGAAGTCTTTCAGAAACATGTCACTGGGTCCTTGGAATATTGTTTCAGGAATGGGTGCTTCCTCTTTCTCGTCTGCAAACACCGTTATAAAATAGTTGTTGAGGGCATTAGCTGTATCAACTCCTGGGTTAATTGTTTCACCAGCTTCATTCTTAAGAGGCCCGACGGAATCCTTAACCTTCTGTTTTGTTCTCACATATGCATAGAAGCTTTTGGTATCTTCCTTTATATTCTCAGCTAGTCTTTTCTCAAAGTTTTTCTTTGCCACTTCTACTTCATGCTTTGCCTCTTTCTGGCACTGCTTATAGTGCTCAAATCTTTGGGTTGACTTCTGGGCTTTATATCGTTTCCATGCTCTGTGTTTGCGGCGAATCGATTTCTGTGCTCTCCTTGTGAGCCACAGTGTCTTCTTCTTTTTGTGTTGTTTTGTAGGTACATAGTCATATATTAGCCGATGTAGCACAGCTTTAGTTTCATTCCATGCCTGTTCAGCTGATTTGTTGTTTAGTTTGTTATTCCAATCAATCTCCTCTAATTCACATTTAATTGCATCAAAGTTGGCAGATTTAAAGTCTCGTTTAGGTACAATGTTATTCTGATTTACAAAGTAGTTTGTATCCCATCGTAGCATATTATGGTCACTATTTCCCAGGTGTGCTATGATTTCAACTTCATCGATTGCACAAGGGTTTGATGTAATCACAAGGTCCAGGAGTGATTCTTGTCTCGTCGGTGCTGACACATGTTGAGTCCACAGGTTGTCCATAATAACGTCCAAAAATGCTTCTGACTTGCCTGAGCCTGCTTGCATCGTTTCCCAATTAATATCACGATAATTGAAGTCACCCATAATCAAGATGTCTTTCTGTTCTTTGTTTAGCAGATATAGGGCTTTGTTCAGGTTGTCATTCTGTTCATTTGTATTGTTGGGGCTTCTGTACACAATACCAATTAACAAATCTAGTTCTGTGCCTTGGCTAGTGATATCACACCATAGTGCTTCGTCGTAGATATCTAGCTCAGAATCTGTTCTTGGTTGTACTTCTATTCCTTCCTTGGTGTACAATAGAACACCTCCATGTGGTCTGTTTTGCCTATCTAGTCGGGTGGCTTGATAACCAGGAATTTGTATCTCAGCATCTGATATCTTATCGTTTAGCCATGTCTCTACAATGCTTATTACATCTGGTTCTTCTTGGTATACAGTACTCTGCAGTTCGTCTCTTTTGTTGACGATGCTTTGGGCATTTGTGAATATGCATTTCAACTTCTTTCTAGTGACATTTCCTTTAATGTTTGGTTTACTGTTACTTGTTTTATTTTGAGGGTTGTGATCCATGTCACTATACAAGTTCTTGTGCTTTTCTGGTTGGTTGTCTTTGATTGCTTCTTGTTTCCTTGAAAACTTAGATAAATCATAATCTAGTGGATCCTCTTCATGGTGACTTACCTCTGAAGTTCTTGGATCATTTAAAAAGTTTGTTTTGTTGTGTTTTAAAGGTGCGCTATATACAGTGGTGCTTTGTGTTGAAGTGTTTACTTCAATTCCTTTATTGGAGGGGGGTCTATTTCCATGATTTTCCCCCTCACTATCCTCAGATTCCTCTCTCCCATTTCCTTCCGACGCTTTAGTTCTAGTCTTAATTTGGTTTCTTTGCATCGCTGTTTGTAAGTCAGGTCTGGCTTCAGGTATACATTTTTTGACACCTCATCGTGTTGTAGAAGTTTTGCATTAGAGAGAGCCGTTTTCTTTGCTTTTAAGTTTTTCATCTGTACCTTTACCAGAACTCCTTTCTCTGTGGCAATGGTTTCGGCTTTCTCGATATCACTAGAGTTTACTTGGAGTTTGCCTTGGAATAGGTCTTTGGTGGCTTTCAATACAGCTTTCTGCGTACTTGTAGCGGTGACATCAGCCATGTTGGTAACTACAATATTTTTCTGTCTTTTATCTTGTTCCATTACTTCCTTTATGGCGCTATAGAGGTTTGGGTTATCCTCACTCACCACTGTTGGCCCGAGTTCACTGACACTTTTCAACTTTTCTTTGACTTGATTGAACTCTCTTTCTAGCAAATCTTGCCGCCTTCTTAAATCAATCATCTCGTCAAACATTACTTGAGCATACTTCTTACAGATCGAACAATGCCATGGTATGTCTCGAGTGCCCTGCATGCCAAATTTGCTGATGATCTCAAAAAGTTCATCTGATAGACCACTACATTGTCGATGATAATAAGTTTTACAGACATCGCAAACCACCGATAGAGGATGGCTTGGTTCTTTATCAATACCAGAGTCATCAGGGTCAGGTAGGATGCACTTGTCACACTTTCCACACATTGGTAGATCTAGATTTATACTTTGTTCAACACTTCTTTCTGGTACCTGCAGAATATCTTTAGCTTTATTTGACTTGGGTATTAATCCATGTTGCGAACTAAGTGTAAACTTCAGTGGTGCTTGCTGTTTGTATTCAGGTTTGGAAGCTTCTTTTGATGCAAGCTTTGATTAGTGATGTCGCAATACTCGCGCTGGTCAAAATTTGTATCTGCCACCGTACCAACAAAACTTTTAAAATCAATGTTTATTGAATCTAAACGAGTACATTAACATATTGTAAAAAACACATATAGCATGAATAAATCCCCACCTTTCACATAAATAGCATTACTTTAGGGTTGGATGAAATTTTATCAAGGATTTGAGGGCTTTTCTGACATCGTTCTGAGCAGTCAAGGACTTTCACCTATCCGCCATTTGTATTTCATGCTGTTACATCTTTGAACGTAGAGGGCAGCGACACACGGCTGTGTTGCTCCTACATATTTGGTATTTGTTTTGGTCACTAAATTGAGCTTGCGCTTATATGTTTTTGATACATGGAGGGATCATGTTTTGTGGCCAGTAAGTATTTGTATTTTGTTAAGATTGTGGAGTGATTTCTGTTGCTGTTCTGTGCATTTTGAGGAAAAATAGGTTATCTGTGATTTTCTATTTAAAAAGCCACTTCTGTTTTTAAAGGCTGTTCCCGCAAATCCTGTCCGTCTTCCGCAATCGCGGAAAATCACTGTCCCTACATAATAGTGGGTATTATCGACTATGAGAGAAAGGTTATTGATAATCGCTCAGAGGCAAAAACAAGCGATTATAGACAGGGCTAGCGATATAGAGGTTTATCAATAACAGCACTTCCACTGAGCCATGGTGGAGAGGTGGTAATGAAAGATAATGTGGCCGGAAACATGGCAAAATTGAAGAGCATAGAATATTGATATAATGTGGAAAGTTAAGTTTTGGCTGGATTTCAACCCTTCATTTGTTAACTGGGGAGTACTATTTTATCTTTTGAAGGAATATAAGAATGATTAGTCTTAACTTATTAAAATGAGTAGGGCAAACGCTCAGTTACAACTAAAAGTATCTTAAATGGAGATTACTTTCATCCACAGACTTATGGCGCAATTTCAAAACCATCTTGAACCTACCTGGCACATCTTAATGAGAACAACCTTTCATAACAAATTCCTTTCATTTTTTTCTAATGAGTGCGCCAAATGGAATATCAAATAAATCTATCTCTAAAAGAAGCAAATCTAGCCAAAACTCAACTTTCCACAATGAAATAATTCATGAATAAAACTTCAGTAAACTTTAGTATGCTCAGAATACAGCTGCCAAGGTTTTAACCTGGTACGTCAAAATATAGAGACATTTCACTGATTCTCCAAAAGTTACATTGGTTGCCAATCCGGAAGCGTAAAGTATTTAAAATACTTCTTCTCACTTGGAAAGTGTTTAATAGTTTGGCACCAAAATATCTACACGACCTTGTCATGCGTTATACACCAGCTCGTAGCCTAAGATCATCACACCAGCAACTTCTTAAAACTCCAAGACACGTCTAGCATATGGTGCATAAGCTTTCTCTGCCTCAGCACCTTCTCTCTGGAATAATTTGCCATTGAATTTAAGAATTATACCATCACTGGAGACCTTCAAATCTAAACTGAAGTCTTATCTTTTTTAACAGTATTAGTTATTGGCACTTTGACACTCATCCAAACGTTCTAATTCTTTCTTTTCTTGAGTGCCTCAGAATATATTTCTAGATAGATGGCACTATATAAATGCTTATTGTTATTATCATCATTATTATTATGAACCAAGATTTGATCTTCGGTTTTAATCATACATTGCCACTCACTCCTACACTTGAAATAAAACACCATGCTTCTAATGTTGGCAAATATTTACCTTGACTGCCTTAATCCTCTTTCCTTGGCCAACATAGTACCCTGGAACACTCATTTGTTTGTCAAGTTTGCTGCATTCAAAGCCAACCACTTCCCCAAGGCAGTACTGTGCTCCAAGGGATTCTGCTTTCTGCTTGAAGGACCTTGTGAGAAGGTACGGGTCAAACCAACCTTCATTCTCTAAACCTAAATGCAAACAAGAGGATTAATAATATAAGGTCGGAAGATAATAAGGAATGCACAAGGAGTGCTAAACTTCCTTGGTACACTGCACTTAAGGATACAGGTTCTACACAACATTCAGACTCCAAACCTACATCTTAAAAAAAATGATGTGAAAAAGGAATGAATTAAGGAGTGTAGACCATCCTTAGAACATTCAATTGTGTTTTGAATTGAATTTGGACTCATGGCACAAAGTGTTGAGGGGGGGGGGGGGCTAGGAGCCCCACCCCACTCATTTTTTTTCTACTTTCAACAATGTTAATTCATTCCTTTAAATCATTAAACTTACCATATGTACCGATTTCTACTTCATCGGTGTTCAACCATGGAAACCGTTCTTTCAGTCTCATCGATGACATAAGTTCGACCTTTGCACCAAGTTCACTGTAATAAAAAACAAAGTGTAATTCTTACTTTTTGTGAAGTCCATTATTGAGCTTACCTCAAGGGAAAGGGATAGGCCTATCTTCGAGCTTATATAAAGTTGATTGAGATGGTTTATTAGAAAAATGTGGCAACAAACTGTGAATAGCAAAATTTTGATAATCACAAAATTAAATAATATATGACTGGAATGAAAACAAATGAAATAATACGTAGGTCCCAGTATTACAGATAACTTCCATTTGTGATACTAATTCCAAAATAAATTAGAAAAGATCTCCTAAAACAACCTTCAAGCATTTTAGGTACATGTATGATTGAATATTGAGTGTCAAATGATGGTGGAAGAACGTCATCAGTGGTTCAAGAACCGGCAAAATAAGCTATGAGCTTTTTTTACTCAGAGTTGATAATTATTCCAAGGCACACTTATTGAAGGTGGTTTTCAGTTTTCAGCCCTTTACAGTGGAACCATTTCCCTCCCTCCCTCCCTCTTTCTTTCAGACTAAGCAGAATATCTTTTAATTTAGAAAAATGTACATAAAATTCGGCTTCCGCCATCCCCTCCCCCTGTTTGTAGCAACATTTAATTACAACCATTTGACTTCCTCAAACACACCTTACTATGGGGAAAGCTCTAAAGTCAAAAGCGTGGCTTTAGAAAGCACCGACTTAATATTTGACTTAGATTTAATGAGTATAAATCAAGGGACTTAAATCTATAGATTGGACATAAAATGTAAGAGGGGTAATAGCTAAGTCAGTATAGCAGAGGTTTTGGATTCCGATGACACGGGTTTGATTCCCACTTGGTGTGCTAGTGCCCTTTGGTAAAGCATTTATCCTTATTACCAGGTCCCTGAGAGAGGAACTTAGCTTTCAATCCCTTGGTTGCTTGCTTGCTTACAAGTATTTGTGCTTTCTTAGCAATCAGATATGTGTTATAAAAAAAAATCACCCCAAATTAGAAACTCACGTCTGCAGCTTGAAGTTCTGTTCCAAGATATGAGCATTGGCCTGAGAGGAAAGCGTGAGGTACCCTTGATGGTTAAACTGAATATCCGGAGGATCTCGGTCATCGACACAAAGATTTTGCTGAAATTCATAATGACAAAAAATAATGAAATTATAAAAGCTGCAAGACATGATGATCTCAATTACGAAAAATATAATTTCAATGAGTATTTCATTTTCTTTATTTTCCTTTTTCTCATTTAACAATTGTTTCACATTAAAAAAACCCCACAATAATATATCATATGAATTTACAGACAAATGAAATAAAGTAATAAGGTACAGTCAAAGAAAATGATGGGACTGAAATACACACAAGCTTGTAAAACTGCAGGCCCCATTAAAGTATGTTGTAAGTAATAATTGGTGGAAGAATACATTAGTTTGGTCCTATCAAATCACCAATATGATCCCTGGGTGATTACTGAAAATATGTATATACCGTTGAGGCCAAAAGTTTACATACATGTACACCCATGATACTCAAAGAAAAGTTGACACTTGCTAAATATCTTATAAAATATTTTTGCTATCATGACAAATTTGGTATCAAACAAATGAGTATGTCATGCCCCTTCATCACATTGCTTTGTCATCAGGAGCTGAAAAATATTTAGGTGTCATTTATTAATAAAAAAATCTTCATATATTTACATTGTAGGTGTCATTTTCCCCCAAGACTCTTCATATTTTACACAAATTAAGCATAAAAACTTGACAAAAACACTTCATATTTACATGTAGTTAGTTACTTCTCAACACAAACATTTCAGATTATACTTTTTTGTTCAGTGGTGACATATCATAATAGAAAATAAAATATAATAATAAATCATAGATTTGACATTTATATATTTTTGTGAAACGATGTTTGAAAACATAATTACAAACAATAGAATACATTTGGCTCGAGTATCAATATTTTCAAAGATTCCGCCTGAAATATACTTTAATCCCAACTTTATCCCAATCGTGTGAAAGAACTTAATATGCTCTTTCATTTAATGTACCACATTCGTCATGGTAGTATTCATATTTCTGACGATATAGTAAATTTTACAATGTTTGGCAAGCGAACAAATTTAACTGAATTCCATCTAGGTGTATGTAAACTTTTGGCCTAGACTGTATATCACCTATCATAATATTGCAGACTAATGAGGTCTTACTTTTACAGGGCTGGCATTCATTTCACAGAATTCATTTAGCATTTTATTTGACTAATATTACTTCTATTCAATTCACTTCCCAAATGTAAGTAAAGTACAAATACAAATATAAATACAAAAAACCATTGTGATTTCACAAAGCCTTAAGCCAAATAATGCGCTATGCTTTGCATCCATCTGTGTGTAGCATTATTGACTGCGTAATGTCCATTTGTAAATTGCACACGAGCCAGACTTAAGCCAGGGAGGTGGCTGGCTTACATTGAAGCAAAATACTTCACCAGAAAAATACAATTGAATACCAAAGATGGTTAAGCATTTTCAATAAGTAAAATTCTTATAAAATTCTGGCTCAAGTACTGCTGAGGTGCACAGAGAGGAATTAGAAAGAAGGTTATTTTTGCATAAAGTATGCTCCCAAAGCTATGACTAATGATTATGTAACTCATCCATCCAAGATGTGCAGCTCAGGGAATGCATTATAGATTTCACTGAGAGGATGATATATTAGTCCAGAAGTATAGAAAGAAATGAGGGGAACATAAAGATTGAGAACATGTGGGGGCAGGGGTAGGGAGCACTTGACTGACTCCCCAAAATTTTCATGACCTAGGGGAAATAATGATGGTGATACATACTGTGTGAGTAAAAAAAAAATTGACACCTCACAAATCCCCAAATTAAAGAAGATTGTCATGTACACATAATTATTATATGGCCTGAAAGAGTATGTTCTCCAAAATAATTTGATACCATATTTGTGTGGAATGTGTTAAGGCTTGGATGATCAGGAGGTAATCTTTGCAGTGATGTAAATTTTGTTTTGCGCCAAAGTAAGGCATGACTGCAATGAATCCAGATGACAAAATCCTACAAGGGTTGCATTAAAATCCATTTCAAAACACTTTTTTCAGTGATATACATTATAATTGTTTACACTTTTAAGGATCAATGCTCAAGTTAATTTCATTGAAAATGGATTTACAAATATGTTTACTAACTCATGTAGGATTATGACATCACTGGCTTCCGGGGTTCATTCATTGCAGGCATGCCTTACTTTGGCACAAATCAAATTTTACATCACTTCAAAGAATACCTACTGATTATCCAAGTGTGAAGACACCCACATAAATATGGTATTAAATTATTTGGGAGAAGATTCTCTTTCCAGCCATACATAATGATTTAATTTATGACATACTTTTTTCTACTAATTGGGGATTTGTGAGGTGTGTTAATTTTTTTTTACTCCCATGGTATATATCATTTTCACAACATTAATAATAATACCAACATGCTTACATGTATATACATGTAGCGCATATCACTGCCAAAAGCGTATTACCCTGGCTTTAGCCCCGCAGCCTTTTACAGCGCGGTGGCATTTCAAGGAATAAATTCCTGCCAGGTACTCATTTACTTCACCTGGGTCGAGCGCAGCACAATGTGGATAAATTTCTTGCCGAAGGAAATTACGCCATGGCTGGGATTCGAACCCACGACCCTGTTTCAAAGTCCGAAGACTAATCCACTGGGCCACGTTGCTCCACATATATTAAGTCAAAATCTATCACAAAGTTAGATTATTATGGTCAAGATTTTTGATCAGTCGCAACTTTTCACATTTCCCCATGCTGCGTTCTGCCCCTAAAATATTTCAGCTCACCATGCCACTGACATGCACACAACACTTTGTAACAAAAATATATTGCAAGAAGTTGTGATGAAATCTGAGGTTACCTACTACTTGTAATTTTATACCTTGATATTCCGAAGGAAGTGTGCACTGTATAGAGACATGTAGACATTTTCTGGAACTGAAAATTGTTGTCTGATCCCACCAACAGCAAGCGAACTAGAAGCTCTGGTATACTGGAAATACAAAACAATAGATGCATTTTCAATTTCATAAGAAAAATATTCATTGATTATCATAAAACAATCAAACGTATCCAATTATTCTTTCATTTCATATAAACTTGTTTTTAAAATACAGTGCAAAGTAAATTATAAATTTATTATATCATTTTATATTTCAATACCATCTGCAAAGGAAGTGTACTCAAACTATCTTTTTGATGGGGGTGTGCCTAGCGAAACTCTGAAATAGGGGTCCAAGGAGCTGACTAAAAGGGTAAAATACAGGGTCTTCGGAACTAAATATATACAGAGCGGTGTGAAAAACAGGGTCTATGGAAGGGGATCGCGGTACTGCAAATACATTGCACCATAGTGCTGTGCATGAACTCGCCATGCATACAGAAATTGATCCACAATGTACTGCACTCAACCCAGGTGAGGTAAATGGGTACTAGTAGGAAGTAATTCCTTAAAAAGCTGTGTGCGCTATGAACGCCTAGCTTAGCCGGGTAATATAGGAGCGCCTTGAGCACCTAACAGGGTGGATATGTGCTTAATATAAATACCCTATATTATTATTATTATTATTACAGTGGCTACTAGTTATTATGTAGGGAGTTGCGAAACCGTACATGCGTCTCTCGCATGCGGTGCTCATGCTAGACAATTTTGGTAGGGCTGGGGAACTGAGATGTCTCAAAACGGGAGTCTTACGAGCGGGGCTGTGCGGCTTCTGAACTGAAGTTTTGTCATTCGGAGTATCTAGAGAACTGAAAATTAGGTCTGAAAAAGGGGGTCATTAAAGCAGCACGTCCCCGTACCGCATGTGAGTGCCCCCGGGTTTTCCTCCATAGATGTCTAGACTGTTTAATTAAAGTGCTTTTTCACTAAGTCTGTCAGCAAATAATCCTCCAGTTTCCATGAAAGCTGCTCCCATCCAACTTTTAAAGAAATTGATCAATCAGGAATGAAAGCAACCTTTTTCAACCTTGCATGAATTTATTACTTCCAAAAGGGCTTAAACAAACCCTATACATTGTGTGTCACAGTGCAACAAAGAAATCACTCAGCCAAATCCACTGGTGAATTAACCCTAGTCATCCAAGGCAAAGGTAGATGTATTTGATGCCCTATCAGTTGGCCTTGGACATGTTTTGTTATTATTTGTGTAGTCATATATTATATATAAAAGAGACCATGCCCTAGAAATTTTACTTCTGTGGGATCAATGGAATTCCCGCTCTGCCTTATTTGCCAAAGTTTGGATTAAATGGAATTCACACCTGTTGACTCCTATCAATGAGTTAAGTCAAGCATATATGTGATCACAGAGGGACATGTAGGCCAGAATTCTCAAAGGGTGGCTAAAGCCCATGCTACATGTAACTATGGACCCACTACAACTTCAGTAAAAAATCTAAAATGTAAAGATGCAATAATCCCTTAACCTTCTATATAATTGCTTTGATTTATTGCTTAAGCATTATATACATGAATGTGAGAGATGCTGAAATCAAATTTTCTTATCTCAATCACTTTCAGGTAAAAAAAAATCAGAATATTACAGGTGTTGCCATGTTGAAGTCGGTCAAACCTTTCATATTGTCTAATCAAGCAACAGATAATGAATCAGAATACAATTGAATTCACATAATGACAACTGAATGTACTATATTATGTTTTATTCATTACTAGTGTAGAGTGGCCAAATGTTCAAAGATACACCTCACAAAATCAGTCGTAAAACAAGCAAACTCAAATCATATCAAACAGCCAGAAGCACCAAATAAGAAGAACCTAAAATATAATTGAAGCTGAACTAAACCCAAAATAAAGATGTCGACTAAATGAAGTCAAGTGATGCTCTGATTTATTGGTCTGTAATCTAGACCTCACAAGGCATTGCCTTTACAAATTATATATTCAAATATATTCAAAAATAATGTCACATGATAAATTCAACCAATAGAGAAACAGAGAATGGAAGAACCCAGAAAAGTGGAAGAACCAAGGTTGAAAGGTGAACCAATGAGGATGAGATAGGATGATATGAATGAAGAAGAATGCTATGAATGTAAATGAGAAAAGGACAATAGAAACATGTGGAGATGCATGGAGTTGGAATGGCAATGGAATGATGTGATGTAGAAACTAAGGAATGAGAGAAACAGGTGTGTGACAGTGGTATAGAAATGGGAGGTAAAGAAAAGTATGGAAAGCAAAGTGTGAAATAAATAATAAGATTAAATAAGGCAAAATTCAACCCTTACACTAGCACACTTCAATCAATTTCATTTACTCTCAGTGAAGTAAATGACAAGTTTGTATAACCTGGGTCCCGTAACACAAAGGTAATAGCAATGATCTTAGAACATTTTGCTACGATTGATTCCATTGACTGCAATGGAAAATCAATCGTTAAAAATTAAGCATACGATTAATTGCTAACCTTTGTCTTACGGGACTCAGGTCCTGTTGCATAAAAGTGATAAAACTTAGAAATCTAATAACTTCAATGAAATCCTTCATTCTAATTTGCTGTTATTGAGAGCATTTTTACCATTGGTACTGTGTTACCATTTGATGGCAAAGTTTTTACTTATATGCAATTGTCCATGGCCTGGTCAATCACCGAGATATTACAAAGAAGTATGGTTGTGGATCGTATTATCGAACACTTTTCATGAAGTCAATCATATCAAGCACATTATTCCCATAAAATTTGCCTAATTTTCACCATAATTTAAGCTCTACAAAATATAAATATGTAAAACTTGCCAAAATTTTTTTTCCGATATTAGCTTCCAATCGGACCCCACTTCAAATGTGAAATATTTTCGTAAATTGGAAAACGTATGTATTACCTAATGCGAGTTTCTATGGCAAAAGATGAGAAAACATCAAGAATCACTTATAAATGCGCTATTTAGACCATATTTTATTATTTTGAGAATATAAAGACTTTGAAAATGTGTTTTTTACCAATTTTCATCGTCTTTCTATTCAAGTTCCCTTTGGAAGGATGTTGCAAAGTTTTGAGCGTACAAAATTATTTTCTTTGACACGTATGATGCGCACGTTTGGTAATACAAGGCCGGTCGGTAATACAATCTCCCACTATACATTCACAATGTGAGTCCATATTTAGTCATGAGAGTTAAACAAGAAAACAAAAATCAGCATACTTACACTCATGTCCCTCTCTATGACACAAACGCTTACTCCTGCCTGAGCCTGCCGCCTCAGGAAATAGGCCACACTGGAGCCCATGACCCCGCCCCCAATCACAACAATGTCTGCGTGCCTTGGGGGTCTAGCTACCTTAAGGCTATCGCCGTAGTCAGTCCATTTCAAAGGGTTCCTGGATTTGGCATCTTTGGTTGCTCTGTCTACGAAGCTTGCTCGACGAAAAGGCTGTTGAAAAAGCACTGGTAGTCTTCGGAGTCCAGACGCCATGGTGACAGTGCCTAAGAGTGATGCCGATGCCAACGAATATTACATACGTAACTAACTTTATATCTTAACAGACAACTAAATATTTATCAGAATGTGAAGATCAAGTTATCGTTGTTTGGTCATGTTCAAGACAAACTAGTATCAGTTTCAATTCAGTCAATGGCAATCCAAGTTTTCATATGATCCACACTCTCCGACCGATTCTATCTTCTGTTAGGAATAAAATAGTAAAAGTAAAACCTGTATCAAAACAAGAGATTCAAGGAATTAGTCTTTTGACATTATTTATTTTACATTCAAAGGTTAACATTACTATTTACATCTCAAAATACTTTCTACTTTATTTTGACACTGAGTTTGGTTATTTTTTGTTACTTCACTCGCAGCTTTTTATGAATATTTAGTCCAGATATTCAGTACTTTTATTCAGTAACAGCTATGTTTACATTCTGGATACTTTCAACTTTCGACCTGCTACTTTTGCCTCGATTATATGGCTGAAGGTCTATCGTGAGACAGAATCCTTACATCGAGTCACAAACTGGACCCTCAAAAATAAGACAAGTTCTGTCTCATTTGTTCTCCTTCTGTCAAAATTGAAAACAAAATGGCCGATCGATACTGAGAACAAACGCGACAGGGGTAAAACCTTTTCCTTTTTTAGAGGGTCCAGTTTGTGCATCGATTTCAGGATTCTGTGTCTCACGATAGACCTTCATCAATATAATCGAGGTAAGTGAATAATTTATTTTTTCCCCTTTTATTTGGAGAGCTATTGCGACCCCACTCTACCCCATTTTGGAAAGCATTACACGGACGAGTCCTGGGCTCCCTGGGTTAGGGTGCCAGGCGCGCTTGCGCAGAGGTGATGGTCGGACAGCGCTCTGCAGCCGCTTTTCACCAAAATTGCAGCTCATTGTATTTGTAGCAGGTCAATGCAGCCAGAACGGTGTAACCGTAACGAAAAATATGCGAAGCATTGGAGCAGATTTCTTTCTTCTTTTTCTCGATAAGAATAGCCAGGAGGCTTCTAGAGAGTAAAAATCATTTACTAACATAGGCTTACTCTCAATGAAGCCAGGTCTTCCTTCTCATTCACCTACTTGTACACGAAGGACCCCAAAACCAGAAACTTTCGCCCCCGAAATTTCTATTTTCCTTCTAAAAGATCTAGCCCTAAATCATGTATATGGGATGAAACTTCATTTCCGACATTTCTCCGCTCTCGTTATTTTTAAACAAGAGTTCATCAAAAAAATGAGAAAAATATTGTAAAGAGAAGGAAGAGACTTGCCCAATATTTACGCCACCATCTTTTTGTTTCCCATTGTTCTTCGCCAACGTTACAGATGCGTGCGTCGCATAACGTTTGCGAAGAACAATAGTTAAAGTTTACTTGAACCGCTAACGTATGACATACATCCGGTAGCGATGCTGTTTTGAAGAACAATTTTATTTATAGATAAAATTTATTATTTCACAAATAATAAAATATAATTCATGATTATAAATAGAAGTATTATGGCAATTATTTATAATTACATAAAAAAATTTAATATTTATAGATAAAATTTATTATTTCACAAATAATAAAATATAATTCATGATTATAAATAGAAGTATTATGGCAATTATTTATAATTACATAAAAAAATTTAATATTTGTGAAATATTTTTTATCTATAAATTGTTCAAGACGGCATTGCGTCTGGGCGTTGTGGCGTGCGCCTGTAATCCAAGCTATGTGGGGAATACAAATTGATGCAGCGGTTCGAGGTTCGAGCCCTGGTCACGTCTTTCGGATGGTGACGTTAAAGGGGAAGTTCACCCTGAAGAACTTTGTTGTAAAAATAGCAGAAAAAATAGTAAAAAATATTGGTGAAGGTTTGAGGAAAATCCGATAAAGAGTAAGAAAGTTATTAGAGTTCAAAATTTGGGATTTGTGACGTCATAAACGAGCAGCTGCCCCATGTATTATGTAATATAAAATGTATGAATTTCAAATTTTGTATGGTTCCTGATGACTTAATTTTGTTTTCTTTTCATGATCGGGTGTGAAATGATTTGTGTATTGATACAAAAGTTACAGTGAAAACCATTTTCAATTTTCTGAGAAAATGACATTTCATTGATTTTTTACCATTTGCTATGTAGAAATGCTGCTCGCATATGACGTCACAAATCAAATAATTGAAATTCTAATAACTTTTTAATTATTTGATGAATTTTTCTCAAACCTTCGGCAAATATTTTTTTTATTTTTTCTGCTATTTTTACAATAAAATTTTTGTCAGGGTGAACTTCCCCTTTAAAGGTCGGTCCCAGACGTAAATAATCATATCTGATTGATACACGTCTGACAAAACTCAAATACACATACACACACATGCGTATTGGAAGTACGTAATACATAAGCAGTTCAAGGGTCAACGCCATTGTATTTGCGTTGTTTACATGTGGATCGAGGGGTCTACGCGACATCAGTCTGGTACTCTGGTATTAAGAAACCTTTATTTTTCAACTTTTTATTTGCCTGTTTTTTTAAACCTTCCTATGCATAAGGTGTAGTAAGGTGTAGAGATAAATAAAATCACATTTTTGTTTAAAGAAATACACAATATAACTCCATGTAATATAAATCAAATCACTTTCAAAGCATCCTCCAGGTCAACAACTAGAATAACCAGACAGTCTCATGACTTAAACTTCAATATAATCAGAGTAAATAAAGATTGCTACAAATATTCTCTCTACCCTCGTACTATTGTAGAGTGGAATTCACTTTCTCCCACTACTAAAAATGCACCTGATCTAGTAACCCAGGGAACTCCCGCCCGCTATGCGGGCGGGAGCCCAGGATCGTACGTGCAATTTGGCATACTCACCTGACAAGCGTGAAGTATGGTCAAAATAATTCTCTGAATAGTTAAAACAGAAATCAAGCACTTACCACGATTATATGGATGATGGTCTAACGAGTGGCAGTTTTTTCTGACATCTGGGCACAGACTGGAACCCCCAAAAACGAAAAGTTCTCTCCTTCTACCCCCGTCTCGATCGGCCATTTTGTTACAATTCATAACAAAAATGGCCGATCGAGACGGGGGTAGGAGAGAACTTTTCGTTTTGGGGGGTTCCAGTCTGTGCCCAGATGTCAGAAAAACTGCCACTCGTTAGACCATCATCCATATAATCGTGGTAAGTGCTTGATTTCTGTTTAACTATTCATTCGAAGAATTATTTTGACCATACCTCACGCTTGTCAGGTGAGTATGCCAAATTGCACGTACGATCCTGGGCTCCCTGGGTTACTGATCTAGCTGCATTTAAGAAACAGCAAAGCAAAAAAATGCTAACTAAAAGAAGTATATAGCAGCAGTGATTGCATGAATGGCCTGCACGTCTATAGCCTCTTTGAGGCGTTCAAGTGCAGTATTCACAAGACAAGATAAATCGTCTCTGTGACTGTGACTGTACGGTACCGTACTGACTGTATTTTTTTCTCGACTCGATTGTATAGTCGTATATAGACCAAAAGCTTCGGTCTCTGTTATGTTGGTTGTTCAGCTGAACTCCGTTGGCTTCATTCACCAAATACGAGGAGAAATAAAAAAATAAAATGTTGAAAAACTCCTCGAAACAGACGGCTGCCAGCTGTCTACTCTAAGTCACTCATTCAATGAACAAGGTTATGATATAATGCTCTAAGTCGTATACCGGGTACTCTCTCGACTAGACAGCTGGCAGCCGTCTGTTTCGAGGAGTTTTTTAACATTTTTTTAATTTTATTTCTCCTCGTATTTGGTGAATGAAGCCAACGGAGTTCAGCTGACAACCAACAGAGACCGAAGCTTTTGGTCTATCTCTCGACCTGCAATTGATAATTGATTCCTGGGTGATCTTGTAAGAAACATATCGTATGGTCAGTTCCCCCATGTCTGCGCGGTCTCCCAAGTCTGCGCACCCGCGTCTGCGCGATTTTAGTTACAGAAGATACGCAACGAGCACGAACTTTACACATGCACTACATTGACAGGTTTTCATAAAAAAAAATCCGACTCAAAATGGTGGAAAAATAATGAATTCAGGGCATTTCATGTGACAGCCTCAAAATACAGCTTTTGTCATCAAAATCCTCGAATCGTGTGCAAAGTGAATGAGTGCGCAGACATGGGGTACCATTTTTTTTTCAATCTGAAAATGACTGCCCGAGATTTTTTCCAAGAAAATTATATATTTCTTTCAAATTTTATGAGATATTTTGCACACTAACTCATTATGATGTAAGGAACATTATCAACTGAAAGATTTTGTGAAATAAGAAGAAATTCATGCTAAATCTTAACCTCAAATTGTTAGGTGCGCAGACTTGGGGCCCACCATCATACTAGAAGTTTAACTTTAGAACGAATAAAAATGACAGAAACGATGAACTTTACCTCATAAATATGCTTTGAACAGCCACATTTCCTTCCAAATTCGCCTTGCTTCTCGTTCTAGTTTTACAACTCCGGTGTCAGGCTCCAGCCAGGTCCGGTGCAGGTACTATAACCCAAAGTGACTACTATACTGATAGTGATAATGATGTAAACAATGGCGCCGATCCTATCAAGTAGTTTCGCTCTCCAAACATTTTTATCGTAATGAGATACCACGTTCAATCATAAATCTTTACTTTTCTTGATAAGAATTATCAAAACATTTTTATAATAGTAAAAAGATCGATTGAATTATATATTTTTGAAAAGAGGAGATTACAGACATTATTCCAATTCCAATAAGCTTAATGAGGGATTTTGCTTTTTGAAAAAATGACCGACATGACAGACTATATCAGAGACGTGCCCCCTAACACGCCCTACCATAAAGCAGCGTGCATGGCCAAGGTCGGTCTAAGCCTCGATGAGCATAAGGCGGATCCAAAACAGGTGGGCTAGAGCCCCCCCCCCCCCCCCCTCCTCGTGGACGGAGCAATAACAAAATTGGGGAAAGGAAGAAAAATGAAGGGGGAAGAAAGGAGGAAAAATAAGAGGAGGAACACAAGTAAATATTAAAAATAAGGTCATGGGAAGACTTAGATAATCTTACTGTATCAAATTTTTGCTCGCATCGCCTGTTCGATGAGATCTTGCTCAATAGGCTGATATCGAGCTTGAAATATCAAGTCTTGAAGTGAACATACAAAACATATTTCAGCTAGCTCGGACACTACTTTCATTATTTTATTTTATTTTACAAATTTATTTTTTTCAAGTGCTCTGTAAAATGTCCGTTTTATGATGTGAATATATTAACATTTTCAGTTCATGCTCTGCGCTCGCATAAGTTTGTTTTGCCAAGTAGACGTACCTATTGTCTTTGTGTCTTATTCCATAGGATTCGCTTGCGCCAAAATGGCATAAAATATGATGGTCGGACTTCTTGCTAATCAGCTGATTAGCCAAAAGTCTAATCATCAAATTTCCCATTTCTGCCATTTTGGCGCCAGCCTCTTTTTGAACCCCCGACAAAAACGTCCCGTGTTTGTTCTATCATGAACAAAATTTATTTTTTTAATGCCATTTCAAAGACAAGATCTTAGAGCATCTATTAACATCAAAATATAGACATAATAATTTGAAACAATTTTTTTATAGACTTTTCAAAACTGTCCCGTTTTTATTGTACGCACTATACAGTTTCCCTGAAAAGGGACATTTTATGCAATTTTTGTAATAATGATACGTACATGTCTCGCTAAACAAACAATGCGAGCGTGAAGCGCGAATATGTAAAATATGTATGTAAAATAAGAAAGTTATGACGTTTTAAAGTTTTGATTATTTTTCAATATGTAAAACTCATAATAATGAGACAGTCGATGATGTTCTTCACTCACAGTTTCTTTTGTTTTTTATTGCTTTAATTATACAATATTTCATTTTTTATAGATTTGACAATAAGGATCAACTTGACTGAATCATATAGTATTTAACAATCCTCATTCCACATGTTCAGGGAAGAATTAATCTCGGGAATTAATCGTTGTTTCACTCGACAATGAGGAGAAAAATAGAATATTCCCTATTTCATATAATAAAATACGAAAGCAATAGTGAGGGGAAGATGTCATCAATCTCCTCATTAGCATACCCACCAGGATGTGCATAACTGTTTTGTGAAATTAAGCAAAACTTTAAAATATCATAACTTTCTTATTTTACATCCAATTTGATGAAATTTTCAGTGTTATGCTTGTTGGATTTTTCTCTTTTCATTCAAATCAACTTTTTGTGGGGGTGGACTTGTCCTTTAAAGGACTCCATTAAAAGTATACATATCTCACCATAGCCATCTAATGCCAGTGCCAAGCGCTTGCTGTTTTTGTTAGAATTGAAACACATGAAACACTTTTTGTAGTCATTATAATCATGATTATCATACGCATCTATTCACTAATCAAATAGCGCGAGCGCGAAACGCGAGCTGAAAATTTAGGAAATTTAGACTTGTAGAGGGGCATTTAAAGGCTTGTTTTCAGGAATTCACTAAGACTATGTATTTTACCAAATTATGCGAGCGCGTATATAGGGTTAGGGTTAACCCTATAGCTGAAATTGTTTTGATAATCAGATCAGAAATAGGGACATTTTAAGGACTGATTTTAGGAATTCATGAAGGGCAGACATATCCCACCAATCCACTACAGTAATGCGAACGTACGCACGGACAGGAAATGTATCAAGACCTTAAAATGAGGCAATAACTTTAAGTAGTCATAAAAAAGAAGCATATGTCACTACATAAAACAATAATAAATGAGAGAATATATATTTGGTTTATATTGACGTGAAAACGATAGGTTTTAATACAAGAGGATTATATATCTCGTTAAACAGACATTGCGAGCACCAGGAAGAATGAAGACATATTAGGCCCTGAGCAAATTGTGTTTCATAAAGTTATGATTAAAATATTTTTTTATGAAATATAATATAACATTATAATGAACAATAATATCTTCTCTTCCTTTCTCCCTCTTTTTCTTATTTTCCCCGTTTTTTCCCCGGTTTTTTCGTTTTGCCAGCCGATTGGGGGGGGGGGCACTTGCCCCCACCCCCGTAGTTGCGCCACTGATCTGACATTATTCTTTACAAAAAGAAAATGATTTGATTGTTATGCTGGAGCAGCTGGATAGCATTCAAGGAGCCATGTTCTTTTAAGTTTTCTCCATGCGAGATGAGTGTCCAAAGTCAAGAGATTAAAATGGCATATGAAAACGTGATGTATACACTTAAGCCATCCCTCTGATAACTCAGATTTTGCTTTAAAAAAACGCGCAAAACCCCGTTGTTTTCGCATTTCAACTCGTTGTCGTTTTTTTAAATATTGCATGGGTCAATATCAATAAGTGAAGCAGATCTAGAAAATTTAGATTTTCAGCTTTATTATCATATTAATCATATCAAATATAGACTTTCACTGAGGTTCATGGTAAAATGAAAGTGATCCAAAGTTTACGTTTCAACTTGAAAATCTTCTCCTCAATCACTGAAGTCTTGATTTTTTTAAAGGGACAGGGTGCCACTGACCTTAAAACCCAATTCCCATGCATGTTCCATTCAATACCCTGCTTCATACCCTCTCTACAAGGGCACCGGAAGCGGGGGGCACTTGCCCCCCCCCCCAAATAAATTTTTTTTTGGGGGGCAAAACGAGATTTTGCCCCCCCCAATGTGCCCCCCTGAAAGTAGAAAAATGATAAATTATTTAAGGACAAAAGCAAATGAAGGCACTTTTCTGCCTGAAAATTGTCATTTCCATTGTCAAAAATAAAAAAAAAATTTGCCCCTGACGGGGCAAATACATTATCATAGTAAGCCTCGCGTCTTTCGACGAACAGTTCCTCTGTGAAACATACCTTTGATAAGCCCCTTTTCCATCTTATTACAGTGTGATAACGTTTAACCTTTTAATGAATACATTTCAGACTAAAAGCGAATGGCAAATTGATAGTGGTCCACCAATGATTAGGTTTATAACTCTATGATGCTGGCTGTGTCGCCGGGCTGTGTCGTAACACTTGAACGCGCGGTCGCCCAGAAACGCTCAGACCGGACCCGATATCACTAACGCGCGTGAACACTAGTTACTCGAGCAACATATGGAATCTATGTCATAGCTGTCAAGCCCAGAAACCATAACATCTCGAGAAACTTGTTTCAATTATTTCATTTTTAACTAAATATAAATTGAGTTAATACAGTGCTAACAAGTCAGTGCCCTAAAGAAAATACCAAGGTCATTTCAACTCAATATAGACATGTTATCAGAAAATTACACGCAGAATAATCATGTGTAGAGGATTATAATTTATAATTTGTGAAAATGGTGAATCCCACTCGAAAGCAACTTGAGATAATGTTTAGACATGAAAAAAATAAAATCATCTGTGAAAGTGTCTTCTTGACCGGACTTATATTATCCGAGATATGAATAAAAATGTAAATAAAGAATATAAAAGAAAAAAATAAGCGTTACAGTACTGCTCTACTATATAAAAAAAAAATCTTAAGATATTTTCACAGCCCCGTATTTTCCTCTATTCCTTTTCATTGGCATGATTGGAAGGCGTTTTGTCTGATACTATTTCAGCTCATATGATATAGCACTTATGTATTTTATATAGATTCCCAAACTTCTTCCCATTACCTGTTACTAATCAGATCGAGATGGCAGCTATGTTCTCTGGTTCATCCCAGCTTTTGTTATTCATGGACGTTTGCAAAAATAAAAAAAAAAACAATCGGAGTGAATGGGGCTGCAAGACCTAAATTTTCGAAGAAATTTAAGAGCGAGGGGGTTTGTGATGGGGGAGCTTAAAAATTTTCTAGAATAAAATTGAAGGATTTCGTGCACACTTTTGGTGAATTTTGCCCTCTCGATCGGCGGCCCCCGGCTGCGTACGGTCATGTTTGTCATCAAAGGCCTATGTTACATTGGTTTGAAACAATTTCGTTTGCAATAAGGCTCGTAATTTGCTGGAACTGCGACCCTGATCATGAAGAAACACCAGTCTGGGTCAGAAGGGAGGAAACAGAAGGAGCAAAAAGAACTCCAAGACTGTTTAATTCTCAAGAAATTTATGTTTGAATGCTCTTAGAAACGCAACTTTTAGACTCCATTTTTACACAAAGTCCTTACTGTGGGGGGGGGGTCCCACAGCCTTTCCCGCTCGATCGCTTCGGTATCTCACACTGTCAAAAATATTGTGCCCCCTTCTGGATTTCCCCCCCCCCAAAAAAAACTGAAAGTGTTCCGGCGCGCCTGCCTCTCTAGAATCAGGTCTAGAATGTGAAGCAGAGCTCTCAAATATGATTTTTTTTTTCACTCGATCACTTTGCTTACTTGTTGTCCCCCTAATCGTAAAGACAATTGCCATGCCCTTATAATAGGTTTTCCGGAGGTTTTTAATCCTACACATATAATGGAAATTATCATCAGATATACACTTTGAAGCATTTCAAACATAATATATATATATATATATATATTGATATAAGCCTCTCGAAATTATTATTTTCCCCTCAAATGGTGGGGAAGGGGGAGGCAAGGGCTCGCTCGTATTAAAGATATCAATTTCAATCAGCTTAGTCCTTACAGATGCATATCACTATGCCGTCCATGACAGACAATTTATACATGGTCAATTAAAAAAAAAAAGGCCCCCAAAATTAAAAGTCATCGGGCCACCAAAAAAATGTTGAGAACCCCGCGCCTGTAAAGGGAGAAAGGAATGAAGAAAGAATTTGGAAGACAACAGGAGAATAACATGTATCAGGAACTGAAGAAAGGGAAGGGGTGAAAGAGAGAGAGTGTTAGAAAATACTAGGTAAGAAATTAAGAAATTAATTTGGGCCCCCTCGGCCTCGATCTCGTCTTTTCTTTTTTGTTGCATGTAAACGTAAACAAAAAGAAAAGAGTGTTAACGCCCTCTCCGTTCGTTGATCGTAAAGCTGCCATGGAGACGATGTGGATCGCCACGGAAAATAAATCAGCTGGTTAAATATTTTTGGTAATTTAACATATTATCGCCCAAGGAAACTTTACGATTAGGATGATCATGGAGGCAATAAGTAGTTTGGGTAATCCTGGGTTTTAGGGGCGTAAAATATCTGTATACATTACCGGCCTCTAACTTCAGCCACAGCATCCCAGCATAGTATGGACTGCTAAAAGGGCAAATATTCAAATATGATTGAGCTGTTTTCATCAATTTTGTCTCGCAGGTTATAGCTGGATCTTTTCTTGAAACTTTGGCATTAGGGCAATCAAGTTTCACTGACCAAGTTGAAAGTCACATGATCAAGGTCAAAGGTCATTTAGGCTGAAAATTTTAACAAAATTATTGTATTTTCCCCAAGAAATTTGACTACCTTTAATATCAGCTTATTGCTGGTAGCCTGAACAAGGTTAAAGGTCATCTTAATTCGAAGGGAATTGGCTTGAAGGGGGGGGGTACTTCCAAAAACCCTACATTTGAGTGGAGAGAGGATCAAATTGGCATATATATACTACCGAATTGTACCTACTGGGTTTTAGGGGTATAAATCATGTTTTGGCTTAAAGGGGGGGATGTACTTCCAATAAACCCTACATTTAATTGGAGAGGGAATGAAATTGGCCTATATATATTCCTATTTTGTACCTACTGGGTTTTAGGGGTATAAACTATTTTTGTGCTTCAGGGGGGAGGTATACTTCCAAGAACCCTACATTTGAGTGGAAAGGGGATCAAATTGGCCTATATATATTGCACCTACTGGGTTTTAGGGGTATAAACTATTTGTTGGCTTGAAGGGGGGGGGGGGTACTTCCACGAACCCTACATTTGAGTGGAAAGGGGATCAAATTGGCCTATATATATTGCACCTACTGGGTTTGAGGGGTATAAATTATGTTTTGGCTTGAAGGGGGGGGGGGTACTTCCAATAAACACTACATTTAATTGTAGAGGGAATGAAATTGGCCTATATAATATTCCTGTATTGTACCTACTGGGTTTTAGGGGTATAAACTATTTTTTTGGCGGGGGGGGATATAAATCCTATATTTAATTGGAGAGGGGATAAAATTGGTCTATATATATACTACCGTATCGTACCTACTGGGTTTTAGGGGTATAAACTATTTTTTTGCTTGATGGGGGGGGTAATTCCAAGAACCTTACATTTAATTGGAGAGGGAATGAAATTGGCCTATATAATATATATATACTACCGTATCTTACCTACTGGGTTTTAGGGGTATAAACTATTTTTTGGCTGGGGGGGGTACTTCCAAGAACCCTACATTTGAGTGGAGAGAGGATCAAATTGGCATATATATACTACCGAATTGTACCTACTGGGTTTTAGGGGTATAAACTATGTTTTTGGCTGGGGGTGGGTATAAACCCTATATTTAATTGGAGAGGGGGTGAAATTGGTCTATATATATATATATATTATCGTATCGTACCTACTGGGTTTTAGGGGTATAAATCATGTTTTGGCTTGAAGGGGGGGGGGGGGTACTTCCAATAAACCCTACATTTAATTGGAGAGGGAATGAAATTGGCCTATATATATTCCTATATTGTACCTACTGGGTTTTAGGGGTATAAACTATTTTTGTGCTTCAGGGGGGAGGTATACTTCCAAGAACCCTACATTTGAGTGGAAAGGGGATCAAATTGGCCTATATATATTGCACCTACTGGGTTTTAGGGGTATAAACTATTTGTTGGCTTGAAGGGGGGGGGGGTACTTCCACAAACCCTACATTTGAGTGGAAAGGGGATCAAATTGGCCTATGTATATTGCACCTACTGGGTCTGAGGGGTATAAACTATGTTTTGGCTTGAAGGGGGGGGGGGGTACTTCCAATAAACACTACATTTAATTGTAGAGGGAATGAAATTGGCCTATATAATATTCCTGTATTGTACCTACTGGGTTTTAGGGGTATAAACTATTTCTTTGGCGGGGGGGGGGGGTATAAATCCTATATTTAATTGGAGAGGGGATGAAATTGGTCTATATATATACTACCGTATCGTACCTACTGGGTTTAAGGGGTGTAAACTATTTTTTGGCTTGATGGGGGGTACTTCCAAGAACCTTACATTTAATTGGAGAGGGAATGAAATTGGCCTATATAATATATATATACTACCGTATTGTACCTACTGGGTTTTAGGGGTATAAACTATGTTTTTGGCTGGGGGTGGGTATAAACCCTATATTTTAATGGAGAGGGGATGAAATTGGTCTATATATATTCCTGTATCGTACCTACTGGGTTTTAGGGGTATAAACTATGTTTTGGGCGGGGGTGGGTATAAAACCTATATTTAAATGGAGAGGGGATGAAATTGGTCTATATATATTCCTGTATCGTACCTACTGGGTTTTAGGGGTATAAACTATTTTTTGGCTTGAGGGGGGGTACTTCCAAGAACCCTACATTTGAGTGGAAAGGGGATCAAATTGGCATATATATATACTACCGAATTGTACCTACTGGGTTTTAGGGGTATAAACTATTCTTTGGCTTAGGGGGGGGGTACTTCCAAGAACACTACATTTGATTGGAGAGAGGATCAAATTGGCATATATACTACTGAATTGTACTTACTGGGTTTTAGAGGTATAAACTATGTTTTTGGCTGGGGGTGGGTATAAAACCTATATTTAAATGGAGAGGGGATGAAATTGGTCTATATATTCCTGTATCGTACCTACTGGGTTTTAGGGGTATAAACTATTTTTAGCTTGAGGGGGGGGGGTACTTCTAAGAACCTTACATTTAATTGGAGAGGGAATAAAATTGGTCTATATATACTACCGTATTGTACCTACTGGGTTTTAGGGGTATAAACTATTTTTGCCTTGAGGGGGGGGGTACTTCAAACAACCTTACATTTGATTGGAGGGGATGAAATTGGCCTATATATATTCCCGTATTGTACCTACTGGATTTTAGGGGTATAAACTATTTTTTGGCTTGATGGGGGGTACTTCCAAGAACCTTACATTTAATTGGAGAGGGAATGAAATTGGCCTATATAATATTCCTGTATTGTACCTACTGGGTTTTAGGGGTATAAACTATTTCTTTGGCGGGGGGGGGGTATAAATCCTATATTTAATTGGAGAGGGGATGAAATTGGTCTATATATATACTACCGTATCGTACCTACTGGGTTTAAGGGTGTAAACTATTTTTTGGCTTGATGGGGGGTACTTCCAAGAACCTTACATTAATTTAATTGGAGAGGGAATGAAATTGGCCTATATAATATATATATACTACCGTATTGTACCTACTGGGTTTTAGGG